>NC_066583.1:630855280-631168057 GCF_024323335.1 Lathyrus oleraceus | reverse complement strand
ACTGACCTTCTTCGTCACGATGCCTTTGTTTGGTCCTCTGAGGCAGCTTCAGCATTCACTACATTGAAGCAAGCTATGATGGCAGCACCGGTTTTGAAACTTCCAGACTTTGACAAAGAGTTTATTATCGAGACTGATGCTTCACAGTGTGGAATTGGTGCAGTACTTATGCAAGAGGGCCATCCGATTGCTTTTTTTAGCAAAAAATTGGGACCCAAGATGCAGGCTGCTTCAGTATACATCAAAGAACTTCATGCGATTACGGAGTATGTGTTGAAATGGAAACAATACTTATTGGGCCATTTTTTTGTAATTCGGACAGATCACAAAAGTATTCGGGAACTCCTACAACAAGTCATTCAGACGCCAGATCAACAAGCATATGTTCGCAAGTTATTGGGCTTTCATTTCCGCATTGAATATAAACCGGGTGTGTCAAATAGGGTCGTCGATGCTTTGTCCCGCGTTCCCACAGAGTGGGATTTGGAACCTACCCCTACTCTAACCATGTTTTGTGCATTGGTGTCTACTCCCACATTCTCAATTTTACAGCAACTGCAACTTGCGAATCAAACAGAGGTTTTTTTCTTGGAATTGCATGAGAAACACAAACAGGGACTCCTTCCTCATCCATATTCTGTGGTAAATGGGGTTATCCTTCACAAGGGAAGATATGTTCTGAGCCCCACCTCGGCATTATGTAATCAAGTTCTGACGGAATTTCATGACACACCAAGTGGCGGTCACGCCGGGGTTAAACGCACCTTGGTTCGTGTTGCTGCAAATTTCTTTTGGCCTAAGATGCGCCAAGCAGTCGAAGCATTTGTGGCCTCTTGTCTCACTTGCCAGCAGATCAAATACTCCACACAAGTTCCAACGGGTCTGTTGCAACCGCTCCCGATTCCAGAATCAGTTTGGGAGGATGTCACCATGGACTTCATCACCGGCCTCCCCGTCTCTCAAGGTTCCACCGTTATCTTAGTTGTTGTGGATCGATTGTCAAAATCCGCCCATTTTGGTGCTCTTCCTACTGCCTTTACAGCATCTCGAGTTGCCGATTTGTTTATTTCCATTGTCGTCAAGCATCATGGCTTCCCCCGCTCCATCATCTCAGATCGTGACCCTGTCTTTCTCAGCTCGTTTTGGAAGAACTTATTTGAAATGAGTGGCACCAAATTGTCCATGAGTAGTGCCTACCACCCACAAACTGATGGGCAGTCTGAGGTGATTAATCGCACACTGGAGCAATATCTTCGCGCCTTCACACAACAGAAACCAAATACTTGGGTGAGTTTCTTGCCATGGGCGGAGTTTCATTACAATACCAGTCACCACAGTGGACTAAAAATGTCCCCGTTCCAGGCACTGTATGGGCGTAAACCTCCTTCTATCCCTCTATACACTCGAGGTTCATCTACACTTCCCGCGGTTGATGACGCTTTAATGGATCGCGATGAGCTTCTCCGTCTGCTCAAGACCAATTTATTGGCAGCACAGCACCGTATGATCCAACAAGCTAATAACCACTGCCGCGACCTCCAACTCTCTGTCGGCGATTTGGTTCTTGTCCGCTTACAGCCATACCGCCAAAATTCTGTCCGCCGTCGCCGCCAACACAAATTATCCAAGAAATATTACGGTCCTTTTTCTATCATTGATCGTATTGGTCAGGTTGCATATCGACTCCAGTTACCGGAAGGTAGTCGCATTCATCCGGTATTCCACATTTCAAATTTGAAGTCGTATCGAGGACCAACTATCACTCCGTCGCGCGATCTGCCTGAGAAGAGTTTTACAAATCAGCCGGTGGAGACACCTTTAGCAATTGTTGCCACTTGCACTGTGTTAGTAAACGGGTCTCCACTGCAGCAGGTGCTGGTACAGTGGGCAGGTTGCTCACCTGATGAAGCATCATGGGAAGATTGGGATCCGTTCCGCAAGGTTTTTCCGTCTCTGCACCTTGAGGACAAGGTGATGTTTGAAGGAGGGAGGAATGATACACCCCCCATAAGCCCAACCCAAAACAGTGTCCCAAGGCCCAATGAAAATGAGTCAGATGATGAGGTAGTCCAGGAATTGGGAAAGAGACAGCCCAAAAGCCAGCATGGCTGGAGGATTACGTGTGCGGCTGAAGGATCTAGAATAGTGTTATTCCTTTTAATTTCATTTCTATTATGCTTTTGTCTTTTCCTGAAATCGTGTTGGGTTGTTAGAGTTTGTTAACACCCACTCTCCTTTTTATAGCTGTACTGGAGAACCATTTGGTCATGAGGAATATTAAGAAGATTTCTCCTCTTCATTAGTTTCTTTCTTCTTCTCTTGTGGAGCTAACACTCGCTCGAAGAGTGCCGATTTCGATCACCTAAGTGCAGTAGGTGTATCACAAACTCTTGGTCAATCATGCTCTTCAGAGACGGCAAATAAATCAAATGGGAACAACCCTGCATCGACTGCAAAGAATCAAGGACAGTGAGCCTTTAACAAGGACAATGATAATAGCAAGAATAAATATTACGCTATAACCAATGAAGAATTAGCACCCTCTCAATAGCGGGATTAGATATGAAAGTTATACATTTCATTCATAACAGATGAAAATTTATGATCATTCATTCATCCCATATTACCAAGTACCATTACAAAAGAGCAGAAGGCCAAAACTATTCGGACAAAGTGAAAACGACCCAAAAAAAGCCATTTAATTTTTAAAAAAGCCATTTTAAAAAAAAAGCCAAAAAATTAGAGAAATCTACGAGGCAGTCAGAAGATTCAAATATAGTTTTCCTCAAATGAAGGTTGGAACTGATCAAGTTGTAGTACATTATAATTGTTGTCCATTGTAATATATACTTATTAAATAACATTCCACCTACTAAAACATTCTACATAACTGAAACATGCAACCTATTTGTTCAGATTCTCAGTGTCACAGCCTAAGATATGAGATTTGAACGAATTCAGCTCGGCCATCACTTCCTCCTCTGGTCGATAAATTAAATCCATCATCCGCCAAATCTGCAATAAATCAAACAAAGTATAATAAGTCTCAGCAAAATTTAACCCCACTTGATGTTGTAATCTGCATGGATGGTAAATGTTCAAACCAAAATATCTGTTTACCTGTAGGGTGCCACCTCCACCAGTGCTAGCACAGTCATCAGAGACACTAACAATTGTCCATGGATCAGCTGCATTCCAATGAAAGTCCACAACCTTATCCCTGGATACAGAAACTCCAACCAATTAGCATAATAGCATATATATAATGTTGAATTCCAAAGAACTGGATAAAGATAAATGAACATGTGTATGACCATCTGCTATCATACCTATGTCCCGCATGACGAAAGAACAAACCAGGGGAAGCCTGTGATACAGTTGGATCAGCAGAACCCAATGTTTTACCAACCTAAAAGAAACAATATTAATCTCACCAAAAAACAAAAATACAATATGCAGGAGTGATAGAATAGCTTTGAAACTTGTGGAGTTCAAACCTTTTCATGGTCCCAGATGTTTATAATGCCATCTTCAGCACCACTTCCAAATACAGATGATTTAGCAGGACACCACTGAAACAGATAAAAGTTGAGTCAAAGATCAAAAACTTCAAATGGCCTTTTAATTTAAATTTTAAACTGCAATTAATTGAAAGCAATGCAAAATCTTCCAGTCACCTGTACACAGAGGACTGGTGCTTCATGGCCTTCAAATTTAAAAATAGGAGACCCAACCCCACTACTGTTTAGTTTCCGGCGATCAAACATGCGAACTGAATTGTCAGCAGAACTGAAGCAAGCAAAACAAAAAATTAAAATGAAGAACCATAGCCCAAAAGTTTTTTGGTAGCCAGAAAAAAAGGATCCAACTTCAAAGCTAAACTCATCAATGGAATTAAGAACCATAATAACTAATTATGAAGAAAAATCAGAAAGGCGCATAAATCTTAATTTATGTTCATTCATAATACTGAGGGAAAGGGCATATACCCAGTTAGAATTAAGTTTATATCATGAGTATTCCAATCAACACAATGTACATCACCATCATGTGCTTTCTCAACCTGCATTAAAGAACAAAGTTAAGATAACCAAACATAAGTACAAAGGATGAGATCTTTGGGAACTTGAAATGAAGGCAATAAGTTGTATTCACATTATTTTCCTCTTTTAAGATGAAATGATTCATTCATACCTTAACAGCTGGAGTAGTTCCAACACGAGCATCCCAGAGTATGAGACAAGAATCATCACCTACACTACAAAACTCTTGTGCACTGCAATTCAAAACAACAAAAAACATGACTTATATCAGATAATGATCAAATAAAACCATTAATAATAACTTTAAAACAATATAGGTAAAAAAGAATCCAAAAGTAATTCCATTAGGATTTTACTGACCCAAAAAAATAGATACACATAAACTACCACAAGCATGACTAATACAAGAAACAGCTACCTTGAAGGGCAAAATTGCACATCTTCAACAGTATCTTTATGACCACGGTAGATGCCCCTTGGTCCAACAGAGGGGCTTTCTGCAGTTTTCTCACCACTTCCACCAACATTAGAGCCCTGTTTAACATCAGGTCCTGCTTCAGTAGCTAAAGTTGCAATGTGATCATGAATACTCCATAACACCACATGTTTGTCCCTGCCTGTCATTAGGTAATAGGTATTCTCAACAGATCAGCAAAATAGAATGTAGTATATGGAGTAAGCCATCCAAAAAGAGTAAGAATATTATTGATATTTGATCCTTGAGCAAAAATAAACATAAAATAAAGTATTGTGGGAGCAAAATTAATACAGCATTATAAGTTCACCACATTGAACAAACATTCTATAATCACATTGTGCTTTTGATATCAACACCTTAAAAGACTTTGTATAATGTTTGAACTTGATTAAGAAGTTCAAATCAATACAAAATAAACATTTGACATCTTTTAGATGAAAAGGACTCAAAATCCTACCTCCAGAAAGAACAAAAGGCTCAGTTGAACACATAGCCAGTGCAAATTCAGCATTATCTTTATGCCCAGTTAATACCTGCAAAATAGTAGCCTACAATTTCAGGTGCCTGACTTTATGAATAAAGATATGTTGAATGCACATTATTTATTTAGGCAAAACAGTGAATTCAAACTTCTAAATTACTTAGCAACCAAAAGAAGCTAATTTATGAGCATTGTTGCTAAATAGCCAGTAGCCAGTAAGCAGTATAGCAGCACTCTACCATTATAGCATGGCAGAAGTTGGAAAAACTGCTATTGTTCCCACATACATTATTTAGTACAAAATAGTGTCAAATAGCCATTAGAACAGGGCTGCTGCACTATCGCATAGCAGAATTATAACAGTCCACTAATTTCCACAATCAACACTGCTTATGAGTACAACTAGCATTTACCATCAAACAAAGGGTGGACCTAAATTATTTAAACTATGCAGGGAACAAAATTAAGATGATTAAAATGATAAATGGACAGTTGGTTTAGGGTTTAACAATCTGCTATTTTCCACAATTGCCAATCTTTATGAGTACAATTACAGCATGAATCAAAGAAAGCATGGATTTAAATCAATTCAATTACAAAGGGAACAAAAACAAGAAGATAATTAAAATGAAAAATGATAAAAGGATGGCTAGTTTAGGGTTTAACAATCTGCAATTATTCACAATTGACAACAGTGCTCATGGATAAACCAAACAAAGGCAGATTCAAATTAATTCAATTATGAAGGGAACAAAAATAAGAAGATAACTAATATGAAAACTATAAAGGGGTGATTGGTTCTAGGGTTTAACAATCTGCTATATTTCATAATTGTCAACACTGCTGGTGAGTAGAATTAGGGCATGAAAGCAATCAAACAAAGGTGTCCAAATTAATTCAATTATGAAGGGTTTAGGGTTTAACAGACCACTATTTTCAGCAATTGACAACACATCTTATGAGTACATAAAACATCTATGGATAAAGTGGTACTTTTTTAACTTCACAAAGGCCATGCTGGATCATGGATATATATTCATAAAGACGACTAAACATATAGATTCACACTATATATCATTATCCAGTAACAGATACTTATTAATACGAGACATTAATTCATAAAGAAAAAAACTACAACCTAATCAAAAAATTAATATCAAAAGGAATAGGGTGACAGAAAAACAAATTCAGAAAACAATAATACAAACCAAGTCTGGGACAGAAGTGGGAGCCCCCAAAACAGCATTCCGATTAGGTTGAGATTCAACGTTCCAAATCAGCACCTGTGATACAAAATCAAAAATCACACTTCCATCACAGAAAATGAAAACAAAATTTTCAAATTTTTAAGATTGCAATCCAAATAAAAAGCCAAACACTACTTACATGAGGACTATCAGTGTGAGTCGCAATAATATTCATATCCAACGGAAATTCCCTGATCCTATTAACCTAAAACACAGAAAACAAACAAATCAAAATCCTCAATTTAAGCAAAAACAGTGAAATTAAACGCATAAATCAGTAAATAAAATGCAAAAGTGACGAAATTGAACCTCGCCAGGATGAACAATAGTTTTATGCTTCTTAACAAACGGAGAACGAGCCTCTTCGTTAAACTGCGAAATATGTTCCGCAGCAGCAACCCTAGGTTTAACAATTTCACAATTAGCGATAACTAGGGTATTCGGAACAGTGCCGTCGGTTTGCTCCGACAGATACAAACGGTGGCGATTCTTGTACGTTGCATGATCGATAAGAGAACCCCAACGGCAGGATTGCGACGGCCAGACGAGATTGTGATTGGCAAGCCAGTCATAGAGGACGGGGACGAGAGACTTCCATTGACTGTATCGGTCTTCCACAGTCATCGATTTTGAAACTGACCCCTCTTTCTTTGAATCCTTCATTTTCGCTTCTTTGTTCTTTTTCTCTGTTTCTGTGATGTATGAGACAAAAAATTGTTCTTTATTTATACTGATATTGGATTTTTGGTGTATTGGGTAGAGAGCGGGAAGAGAGATATGGTGAATTTGAATTTCCCGCTTCGTTTTTCTTTTATGTTTTCGCCACCATTTTTGGGCTGTTGTGTTTTTTTTTAGGGTTTCTGTTGTATTTCAAAAGTTAAGAAGTACTGTTTAGGTAGATATGGGAATGGATTCTCATCCGTTAGATATATGGTTTTCATACCAAAAGAAATACACATTTTAATGCTAGAGATTTTATTTAGATTTTAATGTTGAAAGAGGATTCAAATCTTATAGATTTTTAGTTTTTTAGATTTTATATGTTAGTTAATGTGCAAAATGAGTTTTGTAAATAAATTTGAAAAAGGTGAATCATTTCTTCAATGTAAAACTTTTAATGTTCTCATGCAGGATTAATAAAAAGTTGTGATTTATATGGGATCAATAATTTTGTGGCTTTTTATGCAATCAGACAAAAATAATAGGCATTATTTTTCTCATCTCATGGTGAAATGAAGGTTCACATACTAGAAATTTGATTTTACCATTTTTATATTTTTAAGATGTATTTTCTGACGCATCACATTCGTTTATATTCGAATTAATATGAATATGTATCTTCGGAATGAATCACCATTGATGGTGTTTTATATATATATATATATATATATATATATATATATATATATATATATATATATATATATATATATATATATATATATATATATATATATATATATATATATATATATATATAATTTTTGTGTTTTAAGCTAACAAAGTATATTTCGAAGATGCATATCCGTAAAATTCATTGAACTTTGAAATAAGGGTTATTACGGATATGCACCTCCGGATAAACCTTAATATGGACACAAAGATGCATCTTGGGGAATATTTTTGGGTAACATGGGGTGACTCACTTTGAAAAGCGTTTCGGTGTGTAATTTGCATGCGTTCAAAAATGTATCTCCGAAAATGCGTCTAAAGTAATGCCCAAGGCAATTTAGTATTAGACTTAAAGCCCAACAACATTGTGTTATAGTTTGTTGATGGATCTTTATTTCGTTAGGTTACAAGGCAAATATCCAAATACACGCCTTATTTTTAAAAATAATGCATATTTGTAGCAATGAAATACTATTACTCCTCCCAAAATTATTGATTATAAATATCTATGATTCATATCCTCTATAAAAGAACCAAAAACTACTTGTTTATGTATCATTTGAAGGTGCATTAACATGAATACGATAATAAGAAGAGATAATATAAAAAGTATGTAAACTATAGAAATAAAAACGAGTCAAGATAGATTGTCCCACGCGTAAAAAATTGAAGATATGTTCAACTTTAGGTGAATATATTTTAGTTCAAACAAAATCTTAAGTTGATAGAAATGGATAAGGATAATTGATCCCATTTAATACTGAAAAAGTTATTCATACAAAAAAGCTAAGGCTACCATGGATTTATACGATAACATACTTACCATTAAATAACAAAATCAATAAACATATTTCGATTTGTTTAAGAATGTAACTAGATCATCAACAATTTTGGGACTCAATTGTTGATTCGTCAAGGCATCCTGACTATAAATAAGATATACGTCAATTTAAAGACATAAAACAAACGCTCATTGTGAAACAAACCAATTTACCAACTTTATCCTTTTCATTCCAAACTTATATTATTTTACGTTCATTTCGTCTTTTTAAGATGGTCATGCATGAAATTTAGGTGAATTTTTGCATCTCATATGTTTTAAAGTTAGGTTTATGGTTCTAATAAGTCTGCTTCCTGAGACAACTAGCTCGACTACCTATCTCATCACTTTTTAAAAGTGACTTTTATGTTTTAATTTGAAGAGCAAACACCCTTTCGCAAAGCAAATATAATGAGTCTGACAGTTCATATTCCAATATCACACACATACACTTAATTTTCAAATTTAACCACCGTTGTTATCTGAATAGCCTCGACACAAATTTTAATCTTTAAACTTCTCATTTTATCATTCATTATCATATCTCACACTATTTATATTCCTCAATACACCAGATCGCATGAGTTTGCAAAATCCATTAGAAAGGCACCTAAGGTCATTATAATCAATATTTTTATAGTTCACGTCTCACATTTATCTCCATTATGTTATTCAACACTTAAGAGGTATATGATCTAAAGGTTTATTTAATTCGGAGTAATTACAAACTTAGGGATTTTGCTCATTTTTCTTTATGCTCTACTATTAAAGTGTGCTAAATATCATGAACATTTTGTAATTTAAATCAGTTGTGAGCAATGCTAAGCCTACTAAGTTTGAAATCGAAATTATTCCTTACATTCATGTCTTGAAGCATTTGATGAAATTTTGTTAACTTATGACAAATTAGGATTTATGACCACAATTATCAGTAGGTTTCTATTTGCCTTCTTTTGAAGTTGCCTTAGAACTGAAATGATACATGTATGCTTTTATTTTCAATCTTTTTATCAAAATCAAAATTTCCAATGAAGAAAGTTTTAAAATGTTTGTAGTTAATCATTAAACTAAGAATTGTCCACATGTTTATCTGAGATATTTAATGATTTATGACTAAAAGTCATCCGTGAAAAACAATGGATGGAAGTCAAATATGAAAAAACTTAAAAATTTGTTGTCAATTTCAAATAACCTTGCGAGCTCTTTTGCTCTCCTAACAACTTTTCCAAAACTTAACCTTTTTGCTCTCCATTTCAAATCACCTAACATGTTTGATAGGAACATGACATTGCAATTAATGTAGAAAATGGTCAACTTTCATTTATTATAATTTAAATTGCAAACAGTATATTTTATCATTTCATTAATTGTAATCTTCTTTAAGGATTAGGTTTTTAGTTAGTTTTTTTTAATGAGATATCCAAGGTATAAGTTAATTTGACTGAAATATATCTTAGCAAACTTGCAATTAATTGGTTTATAATGGAAATATCTAAAGTGTGAGGAAATTCGACATAACTCCAGATTATGGGATGAATTGTGAAAAAAATTATGTGTCATGTCCCTTTATCTTCAACGATTGTGTTTAAATTTACTTTATTTTGAACAAACTAATAAACATTTTAAAATCTCAACTCGGTTCAAACCTTATCCTCATCTTGATTTTTATTACATGGACAAAGAACCGAGGATAGAACAAAAGTTGGATATAAAGCTAAGTTGCAACATTTAATCTTTTATATTTTCTTCGGTTGAAAGTTTTTAATTCACCCATCTCCAAATCATTATGGATTTTAAATGAGATATTAAGTTATGCTATATTAAACTTGCCCCAACAATTTCAAGTATAGATCGGTCTTATGAAAAAAAACATATTTGAAAGTAAAATCACATGATTTTATATGATTCCACATTAATTGACCATCTTTGAGGTTTGCTAAAATGACATATGGGGTAACTAAATTGATAATGTTATAGGTTGTCTACAAGGCACACGGAGAAGGCTTAATAACAAGCATTTAAGGAGAATATGCACTGAACATGTGGACCTTCATCCCTACCAAGGACTTACGATCACGTCTTCCATCAATCTCCCATTTTTATATCTAATCGAACGATCATTTGCACGAGGTGTCAAATCACACGTGAGGTTAAAATGGTCCATACTATATAAAGATCATATCACATCATTTACGGTATTCAACTCATTCCCACGGTCATACATTTTTTCACTCAATAATCGACTTAAATATTGAAGTGTTAATCTTATATGTCCAATCCTTCTCAATCATACTAAAAGCTTGGTCCATCGCACCAAGACTTTGTTCTATCGCTTCACTACATATTTATGGTCCCCTAACATAACAATAGACTCTTGATTCCTGTTGTTTTTCCATGAAAATCATTTTTTCACTAAAGACACAAATCATCAATCTTCTTCTATTAGATCATTGACATTCTTATCTTATATCACTGATATGTTTCTCTCATATCATTGATCTTCTTCTCTTAGATCATTGATCTTATTCTCGCAAATTGCCAATCTTTTTCTCTTGTAACATCAACCTCTTTGTGGAACAAAACAAACAACAAACTCTTGAAGCCATGATGATGCCGAAGGTTATCAAAACTTCAAGAATATACTAAAAAATTATAAATCCCCATGTCATTAGCCAACTATTTTACAAACTAAACTCTTCCAATAATTGATAAAATAGATACTTTTCAAGCAACTAATTTAGTGTAAGTTTGGTTTAATTTTTGAAATAGTTAAAAACAATTTTAGACATGTAGAATTGATTTTGGAATGATTTTGAAGTGTTTGGTTCTTTTAAAGTATATTTGGTTCTACTTGAAATTAAAAATTATAGATTTTAAATTTAAATATGATTTTTATATTGAAATTTATTGTCAACTCAATTTTATATAAAGTTATCCAAACATACATCACTTTACATTTAATATGGTATGAAGGGTGTGGTGCTTTATGATATTAACAGTCATACAATTCTTGTTTCTAGAAACGTCATACATCATGAGCACATTTTTCCCTATTCAAATGCAAATTCTTCTAATTGGAACTATCATCCTTACAAAGATCCCATTGACTCACCACAACATGAGCCTATCATACTTGTTCCATCACAACATATTGAACCCACTGTTGAGGAACATGACCACCATCCTAACACAACCATTGACACACTGCACCATTCTAACATTGACCCTGAATCTTTAGAAAATGCTGATGAGAACCATGACATTCAATCTGTCCCTGATACATCAGATATTGAAAATGATAACATTCAATCTAAGCCTGTTAGAGCCAAACATACACCTCATTATCTCTCAGATTATGTGTGCAATACATCTGATGCATCAGCAGTCAAGTCATCATCAGGTACAACCAAAATTACTTATCATATTTTAAATTATGATTCACTGCATTTTTGTCTGCATCTCATCGTGCCTTTGCATCCAATATCACTCTTACGCATGAGCCAAAGAACTACAAAGAAGCATGTTTGTCTGAACATTGGATCAAGGCCATGAAGTCTGAATTAGATGCATTAAACAAGAATAAAACTTGGAACATAGTTGATTTGCCACCACATGTCAAACCAATTGGTAACAAATGGGTGTTCAAAGTAAAGCATATAGCAGATGGCACAATAGAGAGGTATAAAGCTAGATTTGTTTCCAAGGGCTACAACCAAATTGAAGGGCTTTATTTCTTTGATACTTTCTCACCTGTAGCAAAGCTTACAACTGTCACAACTCTTCTTGCAACTGCAGCCATCAACAATTGGTTCTTACATCAACTTGATGTTAACAATGCATTTTTACATGGGGAATTGCAGGAAGATGTGTATATGACCATACCTGAAGGTGTTACATGTCACAGGCCCAATCAAGTATGCAAACTCCAAAAGAGTTTATATGGTCTGAAACAAGTCAGTCGCAAATGGTATGAAAAGCTAACATCTCTTTTACTTCAACAAGGGTATACTCAATCTACTTCTGATTATTACCTTCTCACTTTGAAAATTGATGCTCAATTTACATCTATTTTAGTCTATATTGATGACATAATCCTAGCTGGAACCTCTATGTATGAGTTTGATCATATTAAACTCATTCTAGATGAAAATTTTAGCATCAAATATCTGGGCATACTCAAGTATTTCCTTGGCCTTGAGGTTGCTCATTCAAAGGCAGGGATTTCACTGTCACAACGAAAATACTGTCTTGATCTCTTGTAGGAATCTGGTATGATTGGATCCAAACCAGCTCCCACACCTACTGATCCATCAGTTAAACTACATGTTGATAGTGGCAAAGCTTTTGAAGATATTGGAGCTTATAGACGATTAATAAGTCGTATGTTGTACCTTAACACCACACGCCCAGACATTACCTATGCCACGCAGCAACTCAGCCAGTTTCTTCACAATCCAACAATGGCACACTACCATGCTGCTTGCAGAGTCATACGCTACTTGAAGAATAGCCCTGGTAGAGGAATTTTGTTTCGCAGGAATGCTGAATTACAACTTATTGGCTTCTCAGATTCTGATTGGGCAGGGTGCATTGATTCAAGGAGGTCCATTTAAGGATATTGCTTCTTCCTTGGTACTTCTCTCATATTGTGGCGTGCAAAGAAACAAGATACTATTTCCAGATCATCATCGGAGGCTGAGTATCGGGCGCTGTCATTTGCCACATGTGAATTGCTTTGGTTGATAGTCCTTATGAAGGAATTGCACATCACATGTACCAAACTTCCTGTCCTTTATTGTCACAGCCAAAGTGCAATGCATATTGCGTCCAATCCGGTGTTTCATGAACAAACCAAACATCTTGAGATCGATTGTCATTTGGTCCGTGAAAAACTACAGCAAGGCTTACTTCGGCTCCTACCAATTTCCACTCATGAGCAACTTGCTGATTTTCTAACTAAAGCATTACCAACTTCAACTTTCAACAAGTTTATTTCCAAGCTTGGCATGATCAACATTCACCATGCTTAGCTTGAGAGGGGCTGTTAAAATTAGCTACTTTAATCATTCTGGATTAGATTAGTTGATTAATATAATTGGTAAGGCCTTATTAGTTAGGTGGTTATTTTGGTTAGTTAGTTTCATTTGATTGGCTATTATGTGATAAGGGTGTACTATATAAGAGTTGTACTATCACACTTGCATAATCAATAAAGCTATGATTCTCTCTTCTTGAAGTTTCTTTCTCATTTCCATTTTATAATCCTTTCTCCAATGATCAAATAGCTTCATCACAATACATTGCAAAATCAAAAATACAATTAGACCTGATTCCCAATTATGTGATTAGAAAATTGCATATAAAATTTTCCTTTAAAAATAACCACTCTAAGACATGTAAAATAGACACGTGAAAGGGAGAGATCCTATCTTGAAATAAAAAAATCCAATAATAACAAAACTTCTAGTGTAAAATAGAACCGTCAAATTCTTAAAAAAAAATAGAACCTACATCAAATTCTCAAAAAATTGGTTTATTTTAAATTTGAGAGAAAATTTGATTTTTTTTTTACTTTGAGAGAGGTTAAAGGACTTGCATCAAATTCTCTAACAATTTGAAAAAATTTATTTATTTCATCATTTACGTTTTAGCTTTAAAGATTTTTCTACAACATTTTTTTTATAAGAATAAAATTTCTCCACAATATTTCTTTTTTTTTTACGGTAATAAAATTTCTCTACAATTTACATATTCTTTTACGGTAATAAAATTTCATCACAACACAAGCATAGTATTATACCAAAAGTAATTTTAAAAAATAAGACCAAATCAGTTGTGGCATGGTTTCAACAATTACTACTACCGCCACGTGTTTCTTTTTGAATAAAACATGAAAATTTCAAATCAAAATGGAGATGCAGGGGATCGAACCCTGTACCTCTCGCATGCAAAGCGAGCGCTCTACCATTTGAGCTACATCCCCTTTGTGATATTGGCATGATTAAAATATTATTGACGACGATACTATGACGAGAATCTTTTCAGCATGGGAATAAGTTTTATAAAACATCTTTGACGAGTGTATACATTATTATTTAATTTCATGTTTGTCATTTTTCAATCCATTAAAATTTAAGAGTAATTGTATTTTTATTTATTAGTCGATTTTTAACTCTTTTCAGCTTTAGAACCAAAGACTAATTGACACTGTAGTAGTATATTGGAAGACATAAAGGTACTCTAGTTTACAAAACTTTAAATGTTTTAAAATTATTTAAGAGAAAAAGTAATAATACTTAGAGTAAACTTGTTAATAGATGACATTAAATAATTATTTAAAAATATATATGTATTGTCACATTATATTTTTATTTTTAAAGTATTAATATGAAATAAGATTTCTAAGGATTTTGATTGATTGTATAATGTTGTTTTACATTATATGTGTTTAAACTTATTATTTAAAGTGATATACAAATTTTGCAATCATGAGTTATCTCATACATTTCTTAGATCATTCATTCGTGTGACGTTTAAATGAAGAGTTGTAATATGCTCGTCAATTAACAAAGTACCACATTGCACTGAGACACATTAAATTTGTTGCGACATTGAAACAATGAGAGTCAAATTGTTGTCCCCCAAATTTATAATCAACTGAGGATGTATTTGTTACATTAGGATTTTCAACTATTAGAAAATCAACCAAGAATGTCAATGAAAAAATATTTATTGAACAAACATTAATGAAGTGTATTTAAGAGAAGCATTAATGATGAGTCGTCGACAAGTCAACAAATGAGGCTCGACCGAGCGATCAACACAACGAGATATGGTTTGGTTTGGAAGACTTTCATGGGTAAATCCCCTAAATGCTTAGATTCTTGGGAAATACGTCCAAAATCTCGAAAAGAGCAGTCGATAGAAACATGTCCAAAATCTCGAGATGAATAATTGATAGGAGCCCTCATTCCACCAAAGGGACTGGTCGACCAAACAACATGGTATAAAAGACTTGGTAAATTTATAAGTCTCGAAGCTTTAATGGGCATCGTCGATAGCACGTTGAAGCGGTTATCGTCGATAGGACGTGGAGATGTGGAAGAAGTGGAAAAGCAGTTACCACTCAATGTGGGTTATAAGAAGATAACATATTGGAAGATACATAAGCGCACTAGTGGGAACTTAAAGAATTGAATGTGGAGCAAACACAACGAGTCCCCTAGTGGTCATAATCGTCGTTGACGGTTATCTTGTAAATGTAATAAATAGCAGACTCATACATTGGATCAAGGGTCGTAAAATTCATACATACTCTCCATACCACTGGAGTACCCGAGTCATAGAGTGAAACAGTTGAGCGAGAAATATGTATGTGCATTTGTCCACCTTTTTCTAATCTTTTTTCTCTCCTTAAACGGAACATGTACTATTTTCTTCGCTTTATTTAACGTTATTTATTGCATTTCTACCTTATCATTTATTACAACTTGACTTTATTTAAAATCTTTTTGTCACACTACATTTAATTCACACGCATGTGTGTTCGTGCAAGTTATTTGCACAAATAACTTTAGAGATTTTTCGAATTAATCTCATAGACTTTCAAACTCGTGATTGTTTACCAAAAACACCGATAAACAGTATGTACCTATCAACTTTAAAAGGGTTGAACTCTCATAAACATTGTCGCCAAAGACCCGCGCGTTACATATGATCTCAGCCCAATGTGTTGCAGTTAATGTGAGACACGTGAGAGGTCTTAAATGAGAAGCAGTGAGGTGATCACGCTCAGTCTAAAAAAAAATCAAATTATCCCCTATTAACATTTGATCGAAAAATCGACCCTCAAGAGTGTGTCACTGCCTTTAACATGAAAATGGTGATTATAGGCATGTTAGACTCACTAAAATGCAAACTCTTGTTTGGAACCTTGAATGAGGTATGCTTGAGTTGGTACATGAATCTTCTCAGGTTGTCCATGACCAATTACCAAAATCTAACCACAAAACTAATCCACCAATTCTCATCTACTAAACATCGTAAAGTGTCCACTATAAGTCTCTTTAACATCAGACTTGGGCACTCTGAACCCCTTAGTGAATATTTAACATGTTTTAATGAAGTCACCGTCAAAATGGTAAATTACAACCAAGATATGTTTGTAGGAGATTTTTAGAATGGGTTAAATGCCATACACCTTATTGAACCTTTTCACCCGTAAACATGTTAATTCAATGGAAGAGATAATAGTGATATCACAAGGTTACATCATGGACGAGGATGGTAACCCATAAGTGTGACTTATTCGTGATACCCTATTAAACATAAGAACATTATTCTTAAAGTATATGTACTCATGATCTACTCTTGAGATTCTTTCAAACCATGTTTCAAGATGTTAGTCAAAACATTCCAAACGACGTATTCATTCCTATTGACTAGTGTTAATCAATGTCACACTTAACCTTTTCCAAATGCAACATTAAATTGACTTTTTCCCAAATAAAAATTACAGACTAACAGATGCCCCAAAAAATATCACTTTCGATCATATGTGTCTGACAGAAGAAAGGTGGCATTTTTGTATCCCTTTGACATTATTTTCCCAATTTGTACATGTCACATCAACTAGATGTTTGATTATTTTAATTTTTATTTATTGGTCATTATGACCACTTTCTACCAAACTATACGACTTATCATCACCATCCCATATTTCCTAGGAGATTAAACCATCACTAAAAATTAAATTAAGACAAAATAATTTAATCCCATTTTTTTCATCTTTTCCCGTAACCTTTTGGTGGCAACTATCGAACTGAGTGTGCCATGTGTCCAAAATTATTTTGAGGGAAAAACTGAAACAATTTCTTCCATTTGACTATTTAAGACGTTATCACTCATCTCTCTTCTCTTCCACCATTCCTTGTTTTGAAACACAAACATAAAAAGAACCATATATAGCTTTCTATAGTTTTATGTCATCCTCTTTGTCACATTTATTTTAATGAAACCTTAAGAATCATCAATGGCTCCCAAGTTTATACCTGTTGCTTTAGTTGTAATATTGAAGAACCACTTAACATCAAATATCGCACCTATATTCCTGAACCTCCCATTGATGATGGAATAAGAAACATTTGGTATGGTAATAATCTAATTCCTTACTCCATCTCAAGTACCATATTTGCTTTCATGGGTCCTCTCCCTAGAAGTATTAAGAAACTCCAAGTTATGAGAGATTTATTTCCCTATTATCCATCTTATGAACCCTTGGTATTTGTGGATGCACCATTTGATTTTAGTTTCTTCAAAAATAGGGTCTTTCTTTCTTCTCCTCCGATTGAGGATGCTTCATGCATATAGTGGTTGGATAGTGTTCAAGAAAAGAAGAGACATTTTTGGAAAGATTTGGGTATCTTTGACCTAATCCAACTGTCACGAGTTGGTCCCAAATACATCTACATCACTATCATATGTGTTTGAGAATTAGATAAATGGTCCAAGAGTGACTATTTAGATCGTATTCTTTACTCACATTTCCTCTACATCAGTGGCGTACATCATCATTTTTTGACAAAAGTCAAAAGTCAACATTTGACTTTGTGGACTTTTGGTGAAATCTTATGTGCATTAGCATTCTTTTTCTTTTTAACTTGGATTAATACTGAAGCCTATATCAAAAGTCCAAATGTTGACTTTTGACCTTGACTTTTATTAATGGCTTACCTTTTAATTCTCTTTTCAATCTTTGTTTTTTCATTTTATTTTATTTTTACCTAAAAAAATTTAAAGGTTACCCTATTTTTACTTTGTAAGTCTTAGTCACTTTACAAAAATATAGTTTTTTATATTACAAAATATGGGAAAAGAAAGAAAAGACTGTGAGGTCAGTTTGCAGGTCTTGACACATTTTACCTTATGCACTCATCATCAAAATGAATGGACTTCATCACTCCACCATCATCATGAATACCAAAAAAAAAAACAATGCAAATCAATGAGCATCATACATCAATATACAGGATATACACATACATCATTCAGAGCATGCAACATAAATGTGTGTGAATCCTTCCATAAGAATACCCCTCACATACATGAACATGAACAAAAAGGAGTCAACAAAAGGAATACATGTGATAACATAACATACATACAACAAGTAATACACATACATTCATTTTAGGGATCACACAAGTAACACAAATTTAACCAAAAAGTCACACTGATTCCACACCCTAACTCACCGCTCATCTTTTTCCTCAAAATGATAACAAGCTAACACACACTTGGTGAATTTCCAAAACGTACAAAGTACCCTATATAACAATGCTAATATTTTATTCATTGAACACACAAAATCACCATAGTAATACTCTGCAGAAATTTCCCTAAATTGCTCAGTTGCTTTATAGATGATTCCATAAATGAATCACTTTAAGCTAGCTTATAGCTACATATTTTTCATTTAGGGTACTTGACCTAATTCCACTCTCACCATCACCCTCATACGCTCACTTAAAGCTCAAACACACACTTCTCAAAGCCTCACATTTAAGCTATAAGCAAGTGAAGTTATACCTTTATCTCAACCTCACCATACACAATCCTCGATTCCAACATCTAATCAACTCTCACCTTACTCTTTGCATCATTCCATTACTCACAACCTATCTCCAATCCACAACAATTCAAATAACACATTCAACAACATACCATAAAGCATCAACCAGAGCAATTACTCAGTAAAAAAGAAGAAGGGAAGAGAAGAAGATAAACGAGGGAGAAAGAGAATTTCATATATTACCTGACTTTTTCATTGGCGGTGGAACTCGCTGGATTAGTTCTCGTCGTGTAAGTATACTACTTTTTGTTCTCTGGTTACCATTGTGTTCCTCTTAGTTCACTAAGCATTTCCCCTCGAGATTTGGGTTGATTAACCTATTGGTTAACGTTTAATTTTAATTTTGAATATTTAGGTTTGTAGTTTTTGAATCTATGTGCATCTCTGTGTATTTCATGTTTTCTTTGGTTGAGGAATTCGTTTTAGAGTGCATGAGAGAGTATAATTTGTTTGGTTTAGTATTTGTTTGACATAGTTTAGGTTTGAGTTTCGGTGAGGCTCGATCTGAGGTTTTGGTAAGGTTTTTGAAAAAATTGAGGGCAAATTTGGAACAATGGGAGTTTTTTATGGGGGTCAGTGTTGATGTTTAGTTATTTTGAGTAGGGGTTCGCTAGAGAAGACAATGCTGATGTCGCCCTTGACCCGGCAACCACCATCTTCTTTGATGGTTTTTTGGGCGGAGGTTAAATTGGAATTGGAGACAGGAGAGAGAAACTTGAGGATGAAAATTTGAAGAGAGAGGGTGAGTGTGAGAATGTTTTGTTTGAGTTGAGTTTTCAACTTTTGTCTAGGTGACTGTTGTGAGATAAGTGGCAAACAACTTGCCACTTGTTTGTCATGCAATGACCCACTTGCTCCATATTCAGTGCATAAGACTCCATTGAATTCCCCTACACCCTAGTATCTGAACTGTTGATGTTGTTTGACCTCATCTGGCCATTGGAGAGCCAATCTTTAACTCTCTTTTGGGCCTCTCCTTTGTGGGCGAGTGCACAGTTTCCTTTCCACACACCCTGGATTTCTTTTCCAACACCCTTGTATGGGCTTCCTTTTGTTTTATTTTTGGGCATATTTCCTTTTTATATTTTGTTTCTTTTTATTTATTTATTTATTTTTGCTTGTTTTGATTAATTTACCTTAATATAACTAATTAATCTTTCTAATAAATTTTAATTAATTGATTGATTAATTTATTTTTAATTAATTATTCTTTAATTAATTTTTATTAAATTGATTAATTATTTGATTAATTTGGTTTTAAACTACTTTGTTACTAAACTTTAGATTTTTCTTTTCTTTATTTTTGTTGTGTGATTCTATTTGTTTATTTTATTTCTCATTATTCCCATTTAACAAAATGTATCGCTCTCCCTTAGTTTGTAATATTTTTTATCATTTACTTTTATGTGTCTATTAGCCTATAATTAATCAAGAATAACATAAAAAGAATCATTTTCAAAAGGAAATAGAACAAAAATATGTTTGATCTAACGTCAAGTCTTTTCCCAAATCAAATTCAATAGAATGCAATGCGAGTGCTTGATCCAGCGTCAAGTATCTTTTCAAGTCAATTCATTTTCACTATCAAAATTCAAACATTCAAAACCATTTTCCCAATCCATCTGCTAACACAAATAAACGCTTGACCCATAATCAATCTATTTTCATAATCAAACTCAAAACGACTAATTCATACTTTGACACTTTTAGTAAAAATGAAAGAAAAATTATACATGGGTGAAAGGTCCAGTTATAGCCCCGAGTATTAGGTTCAAGTGGTAATCACTTGTAAGTCATAAATACTTTGTATCTCGCGAAAAATCCAAATGCGTCTCCTTTTCGCAATAATGAAAGAAAAAGACTACTTGGGTGAAAGGTTCAGTCATAATCCTAAACACTAAGTCCAAGTTGTAATAGCTTGCAAGCTCGACTATTTGTCTTTCATTCAAAACACTTGTAAATATCCAAACCCTTTCGCAACAAATTGGAAAGAAAAAGACTAATTGGGTGAAAGGTCCAGTCATAGTCCTAAATATCAGGCTCAAGTGGTTAAGGGTGTACATGGGACGGTTTAGGTTGGGTTTGGCCAAACCCAATACCTAATCCATGTAGAATACTAAGGTTTGGGTGAGGTGAAATAACTACCTGTTATACAAATGGACCGATTTGGGCAAACCCACTAATTTTTGGGTTGGGTAGTGGGTTGCCTAAATATTTTTTTTTGTTTTATTAATACTAAATGACTAAATGATGAGTCATCATATTTTTTCATAAAAATTATTCAATGTTTTTATCTTTTTCAAAAAATTAGATAACATATTTTTACTATTGTTGTACCCCAAAATTTGCCCTCCCATTTTCATCTTTTCATTCAACCTTGGACTTGAGATTCATCTGTACATATTCATGTTTCATTCATATGCATTCATTCATGTTGACATTGTTTAATTGATGGGTTCAAAGCTAGGGTTTGTTTGTGGATCAAACCCTAGAAGTTTGATGTGAATCTTCACATACTCATCTTGAGAATGAAACCCTAATTTCTTGAGATATGGATTCATTCCTCATAGTATTGAAATCTAATCAAGAATCCTTGGTTCTAGTGGGCCTTGATTTGGATTTCCACCTTGTGATTATTTCAAATCCTAATCCATCAGAGGATGGTTCCTGGTCATTATCATGCATCATCAATCATAAAGTTTCTTTTAATAAGTTCACTATTGGATTTACATACCTATATGCTTGATGATTCATTGGATCCAAAGTCTCATCCAAGTTTTATTCAATTTACCATTCAAGTCAATTGATTTATACTTCATAATCCATCACATTCAAGGTCCTAACAAGGCATGGTTCATTCAAATGTCACAATTCATTAATTTGAGCCTGTGATGCATACATTGATTCACGCTTCATGGTGCATAGCTTAGCTCATGTTTTATGGTATTCCTAAGCCATTGGTTGGTTCTTGATTCATGAATCTCATTCATGATCCATTTGTTAATGTCCATTAATTCATACAATAATCATGATTCAAGGTGATTTAAACATAAGTTTTTGGAAGGAAGGTCAAATTCAGAATTAAAGTATTTCGCATTTTTCATTCAGATTTGTTCATATCATTTACAAATGTCGAGTTTACAAAAGATCCATACAAACAATTACAAAAAAAAAGGTTTTGGTAAGGTAGTCTTCTTAGTCAACTATTGACTTTTTGGTCAACAGTTGACCAAAAGTCAACTCCACTTATTTCTAAAACCATTTCCCATTTTGGATCTATCTTCATCTTCAGGGTCGGCCCAATCATATCGGAGGTCCCGTTCTAATTTTAAAAATATGCTCAAATTTTAAAAAAATACAATTATAATAATTAAAAAATATATATCAAAAATACAATTATGTATTAATTAAAAATAAATTTAATTATAATTATTTTGAGTTTTGATCAATCTTAATTTTTGTATGTATTGAGTTTTTATCATAACATTTCTTTCAATTATTGAGTTTTTTTAATAATACTTTATTTATTTTTATTAATATTTATAAAAAAAATTGAATTTTGCAAAATTTGGGGCCTTCTAAAATATGAGGCCCTATGCTGTAGCACATGCTGCACTTGCACAGGGTCGGGCATGTTCATCTTCATGATTTCCATTTGCCTAAAGCATGTCATCCTTTGCATTTAATCACCTACAAGGAGAAAACAATCAAAGGCCATGGGTTATTTGTTCATACAAAACGAGAAGTCAATCAAGAACCGTTTCACATTCACACCAAATATCCTAACCAACCGGACAATTCGTTTTTAAGTGAGCCTAACATAACAATTACCAATTACTCATTAACTTCATTTAATCAACGCATAGCAATTTGTTGAATTAGCTAATAGGTTAATTTGATTTTCACAACTAACAAAATTGCATTAAATCAAACAATTCATACACATTCCCAAAACCATTCATTAAAACTTGCATACCATTCTATTTACATTTTTTTTCTAAACCTACATTCATGACATTTAAAAATCCCATTCAATTATATTTATAATTTATAACCAATCATTAACCAAAGCAAATCGAAACTAACAATTAATCTTAATTTCGGTTGTCATAATAATGCCTTCATCAATCGTTCGAAAGCGTGACCAATGCACCAATAAGATCAATGTGATTACCTTTACGCTAAGCTTGTGAATTTTTGTTGTTGTTTCCCCAAGCATGGACTGAATAAGAGTATAACGACATCATATCCTAACATATGCCTGTCAAAACTCAAACATTATTTCTGCAAAATAGCCTAATTTATAAACAGAAGTCAAGAAATTGCTTCCACCAGGGAAATGATTTAACAGAATGCTAATAGATCACAAACTGCACACTAATTTCTAATCATTGATTTAATCACTAGCAGATTGCACATGATAACTCGCCTGTTAACTTAGAACCAAGCACCCTGCAAAAATCACATGACAGAAAGAAGTTTGAACACACAATTTTTATGTATAACCAAAAGCCAGAACTCGCTAAACACAGGGAATTTTGTATCTCAGCACCTACATAATTATGTTTAATAGAAGCTTAGTTTAAAAAAACATGCAGAATAATAACATATTGAAAACAGATTCACCTAACTAACTTCCTAATTGTTTCCCAACTAACAGACTTTTTAACCTAACTCATTATAACAGAGTAATCTAACCTCTAACTGATTTGAACTAATAAGATTTAACAGAGTTAATCTTTGTTAAATCCACCTCCTATATAAGCTAAACGTTCACCATGATCAGTTTTCAATCATCATTTGCAGAAATCACATAACCTCTCTCACTCTCGCACACCTTTCATCAATTTCATGCAAGAATACGCAAAATAAAAAACTCAGAAGCGTAATACATCATGACAAAGGGAGAAGAAGAAGCAGCAAAAAATGTAGCATAAGCGATTCGCACAGAAGAGAAAGAGAATCACCTGCTGAAGCTAGCGGAAATATACCCGAACGTATCGCACGCTCGAACATACAACAGAGTCACCATCAAACTTTATTTATCCCCAAAGGGAAGGGAAAACATCGATAAAACCTGAGGGAAAGAGATATGTTGGGTAAGGAAGTCGGTTATGCAAGAGGAAGGTATTAGCATCCCAAACATCCATGGTACTCCATGGGAACCGTTTTGATTGTTCTCGCTTGAATATGTGTGATATCTAAAGATTACTTGCAAAAGGATGGGGAAAAGGAAAGGAATAGATAAAGTGCTCGGTGAGGATTAGGGCCCTCATGCTTATGTATCCTCTTAGTGCAATGAGGAATTCAGAGCTTCGTAGTTCAAGGAAATAGAGGCAGGAGGTGAAAAGAAGTGTGATCAAGGTATGGTCTAAACCAAAGAATAATGTTTTGAACTCCAACAAGGGTGAAAAGATGAACCCAAGAGTAAGGTGGCTATTACCAATACGTGGACTAGCAGGCTGTCACTATAAGGTAAAACCGAAAAGGAAGAATTAAGTGTTTGAGGTTGTAGCCCAAACATCTCTTGGTTCATAAGGTGACGTAAGAAGGAGCGCAAAGGGGTAATGTATTTGGCTCAAAGATAACTGGTATATCACGTGGAGTGAATGAAGGTAGGTTATGAATGTATCATGGAGATGAATGGAATGAAGTGACCAAAGTCACAAAAATTGAATATTTGGTGATAAGTAACTGAAGAAGTGTTGTTTGAAATTGAAAGGTGAAAGTGTATTGGAATCCATAAGAGAAATGAAATTCATACCATAGAGGGAAACATATTTAACCGATATGTGGACTAGCATGCCGCCACTATAGGGTGTTTAGCCAAAAAAGAAGGAATTAAGTGTTTGAGGTTGTAACCCAAACAACTCTGGGTAGAAATGTGGACTACATTAGGTGTCCTGAAAGGATGTGTATGGAATTCCAAAGAGAGTGTATTTCGATGTCAAAGGAATAATATGTCACTGGGTGAAAGATTTATGATCGAAGGTAGGTAATGAATAATAAAAGATATGGACGGTGCCCTAAGGCGAAAGAGGAATAATTATAAATATGCTCGCCAAGGATTCGTATCCTCGTGCCTACGTATTCTCATTATGCAATGAGAAAGTCAGAACAATCGTAGTTCAGAACCACGAGAATAAAAAGAGAGACATTTGTCTAAGCAACGGGGGCTCACAAGACAACCACCACTGCAAGGAATGATGGTAGTAAAAAGAATAATATCACTTGCTGGGGAAACACAAAGTTCGAGATCAAGTAAGAATAATATCTTGGATTCAAAAAGGATATATACTCTTAATCGAAGAGCAAGGTAGGCATTTACCAATACGTGGACTAGTAGGCCTCCACTATAAGGTAAAGCCAAAAAGAAAGACTGGATTAAGTGTTTGAGGTTGTAGCCCAAACAACCCATAATATGCATAACAACACTCACATTGATGGTGAAGAAAGAATAAGCTCAAATGATTCTGAGTTTGTGGATGAGACTCAACCTAATGATCTGCAAGGCATTGTAGTAGAAGTTCAAAGTAGCAAGGAAGACACCATAGTTGAAATCCAAAATAAAAATTAAGTTTTTCTGAAGAACTCTTGGGCTAATAAGGAAGATGTGAATGAGAATGAATACACCTCTGAAGATGATATCTTAGGAAGGGATATTTCAAATTTTCAATTGTTTGTCTCTATATCTCACAAGAAAAAAAAGGCAAGTCAAGAAAACTAAGGAGGATCATTTCACTAGAACCAAGGCTTGTAAAAGTAAGTCTTCTCAATGAAGTGCTTATTTTGGAATATTAGGGGAATTTCCAATTCCCCATCCAAATTGGCCCTCAAATCCTTTTTGAAATTCCACAAACCTCATATTTGTATTGTTGTTGAACCTTGGTACCATCACACTAAATTTTATAACAGATTCTGGGATAGTTTAAACTTTAAGCTTTTTGCAGTTAATGCTAGACAGGAAAAAGACCCCAATATCTGGTGTATCTGTCAAAAATATAAGAACCCTCACATCCAATCTATTTCTCATGAGTTTATTTCTTTCACCATTAACATTGATAACACACTTTTAGGCTTTATTGTTATTTATGCCTATACTTACTACATAATAAGGAGAAGAATTTGGCGTTCGTATTCTATTTTCCTAAATTCTTTGAATATCCCCTGGTGTTTGGTGGGTGATTTTAATTCTATTCATGGAGCTCATGAGCATATGGGATCTTATAGTCCTAGCAAAGCCTCTATTCTTAATTTCATAACCTAGTCAGATACTTTTAATTTGACTGAGTTCCCTTCGAAATGCCTCAATCTTACGTGGCACAATGGTAGAAATGGTGTTGCCTTTATGGAGAGAAGGTTTGATAGGGCTTTTTGTAACTCTGAGTGGTTCTCTTCCTGTTACAGTTTTGAAGCAATCTCCCTCCCTAAATTCAAATCTAGTCACGATCCCATCCTTATTAACTCTTCTTTTAACAACATGAAATTTCCTTCCCATTTTAGATTCTTTGAGATGCGGACCCTCCATGAGAACTGAAAAAGATCAAATCTCCGTGGTATGGTCCACAGAGGTTGTTGGATGCCTGATTGGTAAATTAGCAAGTGTACTAATATTCCGATATAATAATAATAATGGGAAATCCCAAGTATCAATCTCAAGGACTAGTTAACGATATAGGGTTCATGTTTCTTTTTAGTTGAACAAAAGTAATTAGGGGTTTTGAATTGGGTTTGTAGCGAATAAGATTAAATAATAGCAGAATAAAAATAGAGTAGAAAATAATATGAGTAAAAAGTGATAGGAATTAGGGTTTGATCATAAACTCGTTAATACTTCTAACTTGACCTTGTATCAACTTACTTTATCTTCACAGATTACCGTTCTCAAGTGTATCTGCTCCTAAGTCCTCGGTGAGTAAACCTTTAAACAACTTAACTCATATGTCCATAGTGAATTATAGATGAAATTAAGAATTCAATTATCAAGAACATACACTTTATTCTATCAAAGCATATATGTTTCTAAATGGTATCCCTAGTCCTAGGTGATATCTAAGATATAATATTTCCATAAAGCGTTATTGTTGACAGTCATGCCTAATAAATAATCATAAATCATCCTTAATTTGTTAAAGAGAGAAAGCATTAAACTCATAAAAGAAATAAATCTATTATAAAATAAAAGATAATTCAATACAAGATTCAAATCAAAATTATAAACATAATCAATCTCAGGTACCCATCCCTAGCACTACAGTGCTTAGCTACTCATACTAATGAAAAGAAACATTACAAATAATCAAGATGAAGAGGTCTTC
The DNA here is from genome assembly GCF_024323335.1 of Lathyrus oleraceus. Lineage (NCBI taxonomy): Eukaryota > Viridiplantae > Streptophyta > Magnoliopsida > Fabales > Fabaceae > Lathyrus > Lathyrus oleraceus. The sequence goes on along the minus strand of NC_066583.1, from coordinate 631,140,648 downwards.
AATGGTGAAAATCCTTAAAGATAAAACTTCAACTTGCTTCCAGTGTGTTCTCCCACTCCTAATTCATGTTTTACCATAAAAAATCAAGTCTAAACCTAAAAAAATCACTTTTTGGCTTTAAATACGTCAAACTATATTTTTTTTGCGATTCTGGCCCCCCATACACGCATGGGGGGTGCCATATACGATTGGGGAATATAGGGGGGCGTATTGGGGCAGACCATACGTGTATGGGGGCAGGCCACATGCGTATGGGCAGTAACATGCATTTTTTCAGATCTGATACGTATATGAGAAAGTTGATAAACGTACGGTCATACAATTCCGAATTAGCCTTTTATGTCTTTATAAAGGTTGTAGTGCTGGATGTTAGCTTTCATTTATCGCAGACCCCACATCATTCCGAGTTACAACACTCTATTTATGATCAAAATACCACACGCATATGATGATGTAAAACATGTTGAAAAATATATTTTTCCAATTTTTCTGAAAATTCTCCGTGTTCCTTTTCCGACCATATCATTGACTTCCTCCGACCTACAAAACATGTTAACCTTCCCAAAAAGATACAAAATAACAGGAATGATTAAAACATAGATAAATATGAAATTAAAGAAACTGACATATAAATCACTCAAACTATATGAAAAATGCAAAAACTCGCATACTTTCACCTGTTAAAATGATAATAATTATAGCACAAATGGTGATTGATCAATGCCCTATGTATGTTCTTCATAAGAAAATTCAAATTCTCAAAATCAGCTTAGAGACTTGGAATGAAGACATTTTTTTTTGTAACTTTTAAATCTTGATTAACAACTGGTTGACCACTCTTGAATCAGTTCAGCGTTAAGTTAGTTTGAATGGTCCCAGTCACTCCCTTAGAATTCAAGAGAGGGAGGCGCAGATAAACCTTGAAAAAGCCCTAAAATTTGAAGAGATCTTTTGGTATGAAAGAGCTAATCTAAAGTGGCATAAGTGTGGTGACATAAACACTTCTTTCTTCCATGAAATGGCCAAAATAAAAATATCTAAATGCAAGATTTCTATTCTTAACGAGGGGAACAACATTATCATTGATCCCGATGTTATGGATGCTATTGTAGTTGATTACTTTTCTAAGCTTGTCTATTTTGCTGGTACATCCCAAGAGGCCAGTATTATTGAAGATGTCATCCCAACATTGGTGGGCTCTAATACTAATATAATTCTGACATTGCTCCCCATCAATGAAGAAATTTCTAACAAGTCTAGTGTACCAGGCTTTTATGGTTTTTTTTGGGAAGGGGGGGGGGGGGGGTCTTCTACCATATTTATTTGTTTATCAACTACAACTATGCATAGGGTCTGTGGAGATGGATCAAGAGTAAAGCCAAATTTAATATGTAGATCATGACTATTGAAGATTGGTTTTCCAACTGCAGGATTTGCAGATCTACCCAGGCTGCTTTGGTTTTTAAAGTTGCTGCCATTTTTCTACTTAATCAAATTTGGATGGCTAGAAATGATATTAAGTATAACAATAGGAGGATCTCCATTATAGACTCCATTAATATGATCAACACGCAGGTCAAAATCTCGGGAGACAACACTTCTAAAAATTCTTTCATTTTCGTCGAAGACTTTACAACCCTTAAGGATTTCAGTGTTACTATTCGTCCTCCAAAAGCGACCAACATCAAGGAGGTTCTTTGGTCTCCTCCCAACCTGGAATGGACAAAATGCAATTGTGATGGAGTTTTCAATGTCTTTTCAAATACTCCTGTGCTGGTTGAATGTTTAGAACCACTAGGGGGATTTCGTTTTCGGTTTCGCAGAGATAATGCAACCAAATTCTTCCTTTTTTTGCTGAAGTTGCAGCCATCATCAAGTGTATGGATTATGCGATTCAGAAGGATTAAAATAAGTTTTAGATTGAAATGGATTGCTCCATGGTCATCAAAGCCTATTCCAACCCTTTTTTGATTCCTTGAAAGCTTATAAGCAATGTGAACCACTCTTAGAAAAATTTACTAATTATAACCTCTTTATTTCTCACATCTATAAAGAAGGGAACTCTTGTGCTGACTACCTCGCAAATATAACTCTTAGCATAAATTTCTTCAGAAAAGTTTATTCCATCCTTTTAAAGATTAAAAATGATTTTATAAAGAATAGATTAAACATACCTTTCTTTAGATTTATCTCTTTTTTATTGAACTAACTTAGTTCCTTTTTTTTAACCTTGACTATATCTTTTTCTTTTACTTTTATTGATCTTATTAAAAAAAAAAGATAATAATGATTAAATGGTACAGTGTAAATTAAAATAAATAATTCATTTTAAAATATTTTTATTTTCAATGAATCACTTGTTATTAGACAGAAATAGTATAAAACATGAGTTCTTTGATTATAAATTTATACGGGTGAAGTATAATATAAAAGATAAATTGAAGGTCATCACTAGATCCTCTCTCAATAATGTAGCGGTGAGTTATAGTTGCGGATGGTTTATGATTTCTGACTGGTTTTTGATTTGAGGAGGCAAATTCATGACAAACCAAACCCAATTTAATTTTTCCTGCCTATGTTATTTATGACTGTATTTATTACTACTAAAGAAAGCAACAGAGTACAGGTGGTGAACAATTACTAACGCCAGTTGTTATACTAATGACATATGCCAAGAAGAATCTTATTAAAAAAACATCTCTGCATATAGTGTGAATAAGAGATGCTCATAGATGCAAAGAAAAATATTACACGAAACAAAGCAAATACCACACATTGAAGAATAGGAACAAAACGCAACGAAGAAAGACTAGGTCCACTTTTCAAGGCTGTACGTGAAGAACATGAAAGAAAGGTAAACATCGAAGATCAGGATGATACATTTTTTAATAATTAAAAAATAAAACACATGATTCTATACCTTACGGTAGAGGATAATAAAATCCAAGGTAAGTGATTAATGGAATTTGGATGAAAGAGATAGTCCATTGATTTGAGTGATTAATGGAATTTGGATGAAAGAGATAGTCCATTGATTTGAATTAATTGAGCTAATAGTTAAAGAATGGGAGATATATAATAACTTCAAACAAAGTTACAATTACTCTTTTATATAGCTTGGTCCCAATATAAGTATATTACATCAACTTAATTAAATGTAATAAACTTTAAATAAAAAGCAAAACAAAAACTAATTTGATTCTAGCTTACTCATTCAATGTAAATTTGTCCCTACTACCCCACATGACTTAGGTGGTTTTTGAACAAATCACTTTAAATTCGGTAAGATTAAATGGATTCAGGTTGAATAGTGAATGAAGTTACTTTCTTTAAAAGTATTTTAAGCATTCTCTTTGATGTCTTAGAGTCGGAAAACAAGAATATCCAGGATAATGCGACCTCTTAATCGAGTATGCACAAGACAAGTGAAGAACTCGAATGCAAGGAAGTGTGTTTGAAATATATTAAGAGGATGTGCAGATTTTGGATGAATGATTTTCGAATTCAGAATCATGTATTTATAGGTCATGCATGTGTTGTTTCATAAGTTTGCAACTCTTGATGAAACAACACCTTTTCAACATATGTTGTGATAGTTCACCTATAATAATACAACACACCACTTTATGAAGTATTGTATATTTTGAATTCGAAATCAAACTGTAAGCAACGACCAAAATCCAGAAGCAATGATAATTAATTCGCAGCATGTCGGCCGAAGGTCGGCCGCCAGAGCGCCGCCTCATTAACGCCATGAATAGTCTGATTGCTCCGATGCGTTATGCCTAAGTGATTTAGTGCCGCCTACAAGCCACCACTAGCGCCTCTACGCCCACACCCTTGGACCCATTCCCAGAGTGGGACCGACGAGAGACTGTTTGAATGTGACAATTGGCATAGTGCTTGGGAACACCACATATGTCCATGTGACACCTTATCCTTTTTGCCTCCTTTGGTGAGTTAAATGTTTCAAGGTCTTTATAAATACTTTTAAAGTTACCTCCACTTTCCATGTGGGACTATTTGCAAGCATTTATTGTCATCAACTCACTTGCCCATTTTTGTCATATTGGAACACGCCTATGGCAATTGTTGTTCATAATTTCCAACAATCCCCCACTTGTTCTAATAATGACAAAACTAATTCCAGAAAATGAGATATAAAGAGTGTTAATACAGTTAGGTATCTTTCGATTTAAAACTTAACCTTAGTGAGGATAACGTAAAGTTTAATCGAAATATTAGGTAGTAATGCTTTTAAACCATTAATCCATATGATTAGACCATCGTTACCTTACACACACTATTTAAAGGTTCTTCCTCTACATATCTCGCTTAGCACTTATTTACGGCCATATGCTATCCTGTTTCAAGAATTTTCCATGAGAGAAACTCCAACTCTCACTTTGAGACGACACCATCTCGAAATTCACATAGGTGGAGTTCATGTTGTACCCTTTTCCACGAGATACTTTTCCTTGGTTATGAACTTCATTAAGAGGTTTTGAAAAACCTCAACCCTCTATTTAAAATAGTCAACATTATTACCCAATACTTGACTTACATCCAAATCAACGACTTGTTGTTACCCATTGAATCTTGAAGTTAATGTTCTATTAACATAAGATTGGGTTACCGCCGCTGGTGGAACTCTTATTCAAGGAGTTTCAACCCCATGCCTCTCGAGGTTGTTTTTACTAAGTCTTTGGCCAGTGGCTTAGTAAATGGATCGGCCAAATTATATCTTGTTTGTATATAGGTGAGTGAAATGACTCTATCCTTAATCAATTTTCTCACGAACAGATGTCTAAGTCCTATATGCCTAGACTTTCCATTATACACTTTGTTGAACGCTCTAGCTAAAGTGGCTTGGCTATTGCAGTGTATCATCACCTTTGAAACATTGTCTTTAGACAATGGAACTTCCAATAGAAGATCCCTCAACCATTCTACTTCTTGACCAGTGGAAGCGAGAGCCATGAACTCTGATTCCATGGTCGAAAGTGTAATGCATGTTTGTTTCTTGGTCTTCCAAGAAATTTCTCATCCAACTAGTGTAAATATCCATCCAGTTGTAGATTTATGATCTCTAACGTTAGATATCTAACTCGCATCGATATATCCTTCTAGTATGGCAGGGAAACTACCATAATGAAGGCCAAGATCTTTGGTTTTCAGTAGATAGCAAAAAATCCTCGTGATTGCCTTCCAATGTTCTTTACTTGGATTACTAGTAAATTTACTCATTGTACTAACTGCAAATGATATATCGGGTCTAGTACATTGCATTAAGTATATAAGACACCCTATTGCACTTGCATATTCCAATTGAGTCACTGCTCTTTCATTGTTCTTTTGAAGTTTGACGACATGATCAAATGGAGTGGTTACTTCCTTAAATTTCAGGTGTTTGAACTTATCAAGCATTTTCTCAATATAATGTGTTTGACTAAGTTCATAACCCCCACTATTTTTCTTAACTTTGATCCCTAAAATTGTGTCAACAAGTCCGAGATCTTTCATCTTGAAAGTGGAAGTTAGAAACCTCTGTCTCTAAAATTCCATTCAAATCATTGTTAATTATTAACATGTCATCAACATAGAGACAAAGAAATATTACAGTGTTTTTCCACATCTTTGTGTATAAACACTTGTCACATGAATTAGGAATAAATCCATTTGAGAGTATCATAGAATCAAATTTTTGATGCCATTGTTTTAGTGGTTGTTTTAAGCCATATAAGGATTTGACAAGCTTACACGCCTTTGGTTCATTTATAGGAAGCAAGTAGCCTTTTGGTTGTTTCATGTAGATTTCCTCATTGAAATCTTCATTTAGAAATTTTGTTTTAACATCCACCTGATGAACTATAAGGTTATTCAAAGAGGCTAAGGCAAACAACAATCTAATTATGGTTTTCCTTGCTACTGGTGCATATGTGTCAAAGTAATAAATATCTTTCTTTTGTCTAAATCCTTTTGCCCCTAATTTGGCCTTATAAGTGTTTAAGGTATCATCACTATGATATTTCCTTTTAAACACTCACTTGCATCCAATGGGCCTTGATCCCTTTGGTAAGTCAACAAGTTCCCAAGTGTGGTTTGACACAATTAAATCCATTTCATCTTGGATAACGTCCTTCCAAAAAGAGGATTCCCTTGAAGTTATTGCTTCCTTGTAAGTTTTAGGATCATCCTCTAGTTGAAGAATGACGGGAATACTTTGAACGAAATTCTTACAATTTCCTTCAACTAGATAAAAGGAAATAAATTGAGGATCAATTTTATCTGGTCCTAGATTCTTTGTTTTTCAGATTCTCTTGCTTATCCTAGGCTAGGGTTATGATTCAATTACTCGAGAAGTGTCGTCGAGTTGTATTTCTCAATCTGAGAAGAATCTTTTTCACAAGATTCTTTATTTGCGGCCGACTTTGATACTTTATCCTTGGTGATAAGATTTTCAAAGAATTCTATATCCCGAGATTCTACAATTACATTAGACTTTAAATTTAAGAGTCTATATGCTTTACTGTTTTGTGCATATCCTACAATGGCACATCTTATCTCTCGAGGACCCAACTTGGTTCTTTTAGGGTCCATGTTTTTGTAGTAAGCCACACACCCTCACACTTTAAAGTAACCGATATTTGGTGATCTGCCTTTCCATGCCTCATATGGAGAAATACAGATTTTCTTTAAAGGAATTCTATTAATTATGTAGCAAGCGGATAGTAGGGTCTCACCCCACAAATTGAGGGATAATTAAGAATGCATCAACATGGAATTCATCATCTCTTAGTATGTTCGATTCTTTCTTTCGGCCATGCCATTTTGTTGTGGTGTGCGAGGTGCCGAAAATTCATGTATTATGCCGTTTTCTTCGCAAAATGCATCAAATTCAATAGAAAAGTATTCACGACCCCTATCACTCCTAAGGACTTTTATACTTCTACTTAATTGATTTTATACTTTTGCTTTGTAAATCTTAAAGGCATTAAAAGCATCATTTTTATGCTTTAGGAGATATAGATGGGTGTATCTAGAAGAATCATCGATGAATTTAATAAAATATCTATTTCTCCCATGGGTTAACATGCCATTAAATTCGCACAAATCTGAATGTACAAGATCAAGTAGATTTGTGTTTCTTTCAACACTTTTGAAAGGTTTCTTAATCATATTTGATTTAACACATAATTCACATTTTGTGAAATCATTTATATTGCATGAAATTAATCCAGATTTAATTAGTCTATTCATATAACTAATACCGGAATATGCTAATCTATTGTGCCATAAAGAAACAGATTCAAGCATGTAAGCGGAATTAGAAATTTCATTAATAATATTATCGGCAGTACATAGTTTGATCATTCCCTTAGCGGAATATCCTTTTCCAACAAATACACCATTACGGGTCAATGTATGTTTTCCCGATTCATAAACAAATTTAATACCCGATTTTCCCAATAGATCCCCACTAACAAGATTCTTATTCATGTCGGGGACATGAAACACATTGATAAGAGTGACTTTCTTTCCGGAAGTAAAGTTGAGTTCGACTGATCTGGTTCCAACAACTTTAGATCGTACTTCATTTCCCATATGTACTTCTTGTCCATCATTTTCCTCATAAGAGGTTTTGAATGCAAACTTGTCATAAGAGACATGCACCGTAGCGCATGTATCATACCACCAGCCTTGAACTTTTCCTTTTATTGCCATAATTTCACTCACTGTAGCAATTATGTCATCATTTGCATGAACTTCATTTATCTCAGTTTTTAACTTGTTGTGCCTGCACTCTCGATCATAGTGTCTAGGTTTTCCACAAACCAAAAATCTGTTTTTCGGACCCTTCTGACCTCCGGAATTCTTGAACTTGTTATGTTCCTTTTTTGATCCAAGATGACTATTCATGCCATCATGTTTCTTCTTTCCTTTGGTTGTCACGACATTGAATTTAGAAAGACCCACATATTCTGATTTCTCCCTTTCCTTTGATTCCTCCTCGATTCAAAGATGTTTCTGGATTTTCTCCAAAGAGAAGTCATCATAATTGTGCTCTTTCTGTAGCCTTTCCAAGAAGGTGGTAATTTTTCAATGATTGCACCAACTTGAAAAGTCCCAGGATGTCTATTTTTACTGCTTTTATTTTATTCACCAGGACTTACAACTCATGCACTTGGAGAAGAATGGGCTTGGAGTCTATAAATTTAAAATAAAAATATTTAGAAATTAAAAACTTCTTCCTACCTTCCTCTTCGGCCTTGAATTTGAACTTGAGTGCTTTCCAGATTTCTATTATAGACGGATTATCCGTATAGAGGTCGTAGAGACAATCAGACAACATATTCAGAATATGTCCACGACATAACAATTCGTCCTCCTTACGTTTCTTGCGCTACTTCTTGACTTCTTCAGAGTCTTTTTTGGTTGGTTCGAGAATCAGTGTTAAATCATGATTTAAGACATAGTAAACCTTCAAGGAAGTCAGTAGGAATGTCATCTTATCTTTCCATCTAGTGTAGTTGGTTCCATCAAAGCGATCCAACTTGACAAGATCCTGGTTCATAACTTTGATGCTTGAAACTGCAACATCGGAAGCCATTGTGTAAATACTTTTAAGATTGTTAGATAATTAGGTAAGATTAAATGGAGCCAGGTTGAATCATGAACAAAGTCACTTTCCTTAAAAGTATTTCAAGCACTCTCTTTGATGTCTTATAGTCGGAAAACAAGAATACCCAGGATAATCAAGCCTCTTATTAGAGTATGCACAAGACATGTGAAGAACTCGAATGCTAGGAAGTGTGTCTGGAATATATTAAGAGGATGTGCATATTTTGGGTGAATGATTTTCGAATTCAGAATCAAGTATTTATAGGTCATGCATGTGTTGTTTCATAAGTTTGCAACTCTTGATGAAACAACACTTTTTTAGCATATGTTGCAATGGTTCACCTATAATAATATAATGCACCACTTCATGAAGTGTTGTATATTTTGAATTCGAAATCAAACTGCAAGCAACGACCAAAATCCTGGAGCAATGATAATTAATTCGCATCGCCTCATTAACGCCGCGAATATTCCAATTACTCTGATGCATCGTGCCTAAGTGCTCAAGTGCCACCTACAAGCCACCACTAGCGCCTCTACGCCCATACCCTCGGACCCTGTCCCAAATCCGAATTGTTTGGATGTGACAAGTGACATAGTGCTTGGGACCACCACATATGTCCATGTGGCACCTTATCCTCTTTGGCTCCTTTGGTGAGTTTAATGTTTCAAGGTCTTTATAAATGCTTTTAAAGTTAGCTCCACTTTCTATGTGGGACTATTTACAAGCATTTATTTCCATTAGCTCACTTGCCTATTTTTGTCATATTGAAACACACCCATGACAACTATTGTTCATAATTTCCAACATGGCGAGCTTGTATGCAATCTGAACAATAGCAAACACATGTTTGATGTTCATCACACAACACATTCTCTAACAAAATGTGTATAAAACTCTTTCGTGTTTGGTTCTTACATGAAGAACTGAATTATGCGAGAGTAGTACATCATTTAAGTTATCACACGTAACTGTGGGAGACGTATATGAGATATGAAGTTAAGTTAGGAGGGATCTAAGCCAAATCAATTCAAAGGTTGTGTGTACTAGACTATAATATTTTGTTTCAGTGATCGGTCTTATTATCAAGGGTTTCTTTGCTGAACTCCAAGATCCTAAGTTTGGATCAAAATAAATGCATGAATCATATCACTACTACAAATAACATATCTCACCTATGACACAAAATGGATTTTACCTCGGTTATGTAGCCGAGGTAACGAATAACGACATGAAAACTAGTCACTTTACCCATCGATTATTTAAAAACTAGGGTTATAAATGGAAAAGGTCATTTGTTCGATCCCTAGAAACAACATATTTTTATTTTCAAAACTATAAAGTGCGCGCCACTTTACCTCTCAGTTTTATTTAAAATCCGAGATAATAAGTTATGTTAGTACGTTGGTTTTAGTTAATAACTGAGGGGTTAATCTTATCTATTGTCATGCCTAATTTTTTTTAAATCTCATTTTGACTGGTCTGTATCCTTTTTTACACAGAAATAAAATATTGACAGAACTAGAATCAGATCATTTTAAATGCACAAATTATCATTGTTCTCATTAACACATAATACAATATTTACATTGTTTTCAAAATCAAATGTACGAATTTACATTGTTCTCGTCAATACAGTTTATAAGATTTACATTGTATTTAAAATCAAATGTACAAATTTACATTGTTCTCATCAACGCATAATAGAAAATTTACATATTTGCACAACCAAGAAAAATCATTGTTGTTAAGGTTCATAATAAGATAAGAAGACATCGGCCTAACATGATCGGATGTCATCTCTTTCTTCTTTTGAATATGGTGATCTGTCTCTAAACTCATATAATTAGAACAAAATTTGAATTATGATAAGATAACAACAAAAACATTAACTTAAGAAATATACATAAATTACATGTATATGAATTAAGCTAATATCTTATGCTTAGTCCATCCATTTGTAATACCTTCAGAGACAATATAAAACATTTGTTTCATAACATAGTATACACAAGAATGACTGTCAGGTTGATTTCTCCACTTAAAATAATTTTCATATATTTATATCATTAATACACAAAAATAAAATAATGTCAAAAAGTACAAGTAATATACTTAATTTTGGGTAATAGAACATTGACTTTCTAACAAGTACATTACGTTTGATTGCATTGTATCTCTCAATCGCTCTACACATGTCGGTTAAAATAAAACATGAATAAAAACTATTCAAAACTAAATATAACATTTGAGTATTAAAAATAATATCATTTACCCACTCAAAGTGTTAATCATAACTTCTTCAAGTTCCTTGTGCGACGCGAAAAACATAACTACAACATTTTACTTCGGATATATAATAACTAGTTACCAATGATTACTGCATAAACATTCATAATAGTTAATAATATGTATAAAATTGATTTATAAATGAAAACACAAATTAATATATACTTACGAGCGGAAGAATGGGGTCAATAACATTCTTTGTTCTCGTTCAACAACTTTTCTTGTACGTAAAGTATGATGTGTTTTACTACCACACCACCATAAAGGCTAATGTGCAATGGATCTATGAAATCATACTTTCTTAAATTCTTTTCAACATACATCTCATGCAAGAACCTGTAAGATTCAAATCTTTATGTTAAAATACGAGAACGTATGAATATAAATAGAAATCAACGTAAAAATTATACTTACGAACATCACAATTATAATATAATATTGTCTAGTCATTCATCCCCTTCAAAAATTCCATAACAAAAGCCTTAGGAAGTATAAAAAACTGATCTGGATCATGGCTTAATTTAATATCTTGGCAGATGTTTAGAATAATATCTAATGTCATTGAAAATCTCTTAGTGTCATCTAGATGTGGTGGTGTGGTTTCAATATCATACTGGTGGGCAGAACAACTTTCTTTCGTCCTTGTACCATCCATAACTTTATCATGAATACGTAACTGAGCATTTGAAATTGATTGGTTGAGTAGACTCATTGAATTCAATTTTTGCTTCATAAAAACAACATAAATACAATACCAAAATTAAAAATCAACAATAAAAAAAACTACATACAACACAATTTTTTTAACTAATACTTTTACCTCAAACACATCGCGGGTACACTTCTCAGAAATCCTCTAAAGCTCTTCCTCCTTCGACTTGTTTCACTCCTCATTGGCCAACCTCTATCGCTCCTCTTGCTCCTTCTAGACAATTCACCATACCTGCTACAACAAACTCTTTCTCTCCTCCTGAATTCATTCTGTCCTTACCTTCCTCGCGTGTACATCAACTATCTCTTCAATCTCTCTCCTACGATTTACTTGTCTATATGATTTAGATGGACCAAAATGTGACGTTAAGACAAAGCCTATTCCAAGACCACAGACATGCCCAGGATGCTCATCGGTTATAATCACTTGTACTAAGATGTCATGACGATCTTGTGGAATGAAGAAGCCGACTTTGAATTGTCCAACCGGTACATCCTACAACACATATAAAATTTCATCTTTACGAAATAGATTTAACTAAAATAAGGATTATTGAAAAAAGTATCTACTTACAATCTTTTAGGCCACTTCGCATGTAGCCTCTGATGTGAACTCGTCGTCTTTTCTTTGATGTGCCCTCTTTCATTTCTCATTGAGTGATGGTGGAGATGGAGTGTGATCAAGGCTTATAGAATATCCCAGCTCCAATTCCCTTTGTTTTCTTTTTTCTTCAATCATCTTATTTTCAATTTTTTCATATCCTCCCCAAGACAACCTATGTGGATAAATATTTCTAGATCTATTAAACTTTCCTTTTTGGGTCTTAGCCAATTATTCAAGAGTGGTGCGAGAATTTAAAAATTTCTCCCAAACATCCGGATCAATAAATGAATACATCAAGTATGGAGGCTTATATTAAGGGTCATCTTCATCTCTTGGATTATTAAAATAATCACGTGTGAGTTATGTCTTGAAGCCCCTCCAACGTTCACTAGCATATGCAAGCAATTTTTTTCATCATACTATCATTTGGACTAGCATCAAACACCTCTTATGTTTACACAACACAATTTTTATTATTATTAAGCAAAAAAATAAATGGTCATATATACTTGTAAAACAAATCATAAAATTCAAAATAAATATCGTAATATCGGTCAGTATGCTATTTTTCAGGTCATTGTCAACGTCGTGCCAACTATCTATTAAAATACTCATTTTACTTATACCTTGTAACGCAATGTAACCATAAAATCCTCAACATTTTCACCATAAGCCCTGTCAGTTGTGACATCAATTGTAATCGGGTAGCGAATACCCTTTTCGTGGGATTTTTTCACCTTGGTATACATTGTGGCACCTCCAGTTTTTCTTTTACGTTTTATATTAACAAGGTTGTAACAAATGTTGTATGAGAGATGCTTGTCGAATCATCCATGTCTATTTAAATAAATAAACATACTAACTAACATCATTTTAGTGGTAAACAACACGTAGAAACATACTGGCTAACAATATTTCAGTGATCAAAATAGAAAAACAAATGATCAAGAGAAACTAAATTCATTTCAGTGAAACTAATGCAAGTGAAAAACAACTCATAGAACACGAAAGACATTTCAGTGATATAAACCAATTGTTGGAAGAAGAACAAACGAGGAAAAAAATGTACCTCAAACGTGATGACTTTTGATGTTCGAGTGTTGATGAATGTCAATTGTTGGAAGAGTTTTGATGAGAGTTACGATGAAAATCGCATAGGTTTTTGTAAATAGAATGACGATGTGAAGTTAGAGCATTGATATGTAATAAAAAAGTTAGAGTCTAGTTCTCTAAAGTATTTCATGCAAAAGAGAAATCACATCAATTTTCCATAAAAAACGACGTGTATGTTTTAATTAAAAATATAAAAAAAATATAAAAAATCACCATAACGATATATTCTGGGAATACATTTAAAATATTTATCACATCAGTGTTTTTGAAAAACTGAGGGATTTGATCATATAAAATAAAAAACTAAAATGGGCTTTTGAAAAAATTAATTTGAAAAAATTAATACAAAATATATTACCTCTCAGTTGGATTATGTAGCCGAGGTTAATAGTAATAAAAAATGAAGAAAAAAAAATTGACAAAGAAAAAAAGGGAAGTCGGAAAGGCGCCAACTAAAAAAAAGATTAAATATAAAATAACATAAAATGCAATAACTAAGATTCGAAGCGAACTCACTTATATATATATATTTTTTACAATAGAACATGGCGCTCATAAGATATATCCCCTCAGTTTTTAAATGTTCGAGGTGAAAACTTCATCGTGAAATGTCTTATTTGTTGTAGTGTATATTTATAACCTATCATCAAGATCATTGGGCCAACCTAAGTCACGTTAAGCTTTGTGGGCGAACTTTTGATTTGAAAGGCATGCGTGGAAGTACCCCTTAAGTACCTTAATATCCTTTTGACAATGGACCACTCACTCATAAGAGGTGAAGTCATGAATTGGAAAACTTTATTGATAGAGAAAGCAACATTTGATCGGGTGAGTGTTATATACTATAGAGATCCTACAATAGATATGCAAAGTTAAGGATCCAAAAATGTATCAATACCATATTTTGTTAACTTGCAGTGATAAGCATAGGAGTAGAAACACCATTACCATCACATGTATATATGCTCTTCAAAGCAGATATATAATGTATTTGGATCGATTAACAACATAAATTCATTTTATTGATGTTTGACTTCAATACCCAAAAAATAAGATGGGTTGCCAATGATGAGAATATCATGTAATGAATTTTGGTTATGAGGTCATGAACTAGCTAAGAGGAATAACCAATGATGAGAATATCATCAACATAAAGGCATAAAGATGAGTTAATAAAAAAGGCGTGGTCACATTTGCTATGTGTGAACCCAAATTAAGTCAGAGCTTGAGTAAGTTTCTCATCCAGACTATTGGGGTTTGCTTGAGACCACGTAAGACCTTATTTAACTTACAAACTAGAGACTTATCCTTAGAAACAAACTCAGGAGTTGTTTCATGGACACCTCTTCTTGTAGAATCATTCAAGAATTCATTATTAATGTCGATATTTTATAAGACTCACGTAATTATATCTCAAGGTACAAATAATTTTAACTCTAAAAATATTACACTTATATCCGTCATTGACTTGCACCACTACAAAAAGCATATTTTATCATAGTTGAGAGAAGGATATTACCACGGTTGGAGGTTCGTGGTAACAGAAGATGTGGTAGTATATGTCCTATTTACTACCATGAGTTGGTAGCCGTGGTAAAAATACTATCGCGTGTAACATACGACCATAATTATAGAAACCAACGGTAGTAAAACATGGGGGTCATGGGTTCGATACCCAACACCAATATTTTAGTAGATTTCTCAATATTTCAGCACGATTGTATGTTCTAACCATAGTGAAAGACTTATCTCACACCATTTAACCACAACTATAGCTTCCAACCATGGTGATATGTTCACTTGAGTTTATTATAACTTATGTAGAATGCTTATTTCACCAAATGCTGACTAAACATATAACTTAATTTTTCATATTATTATTTTCTAATTCAATTTGAAAGGTTATATATTCAGTGAGAGATAGGTAAAATACTAAAACTAGATACAATATAATAAATTCATCTTCTAGGATATGTTGGTTGAACGAAATGAAAGTTGCAATGTATAAGGAATAACAATAACAATAATGTACTTATACAAACACATCATACAATAATACAAATAACAATACTTATCAACAAAAAACAACAACTTACCTTAATAAAACAACAACATACCTCAACAAAAACATCAACATACCTAATAAAAAACACCTACAAAAGACAAAAAAATAATATTTATCAACAAAAAACAACTTACTTTAACAAAAAAAATAACATACCTTAACAAAAACATCAACATACTTCAACAAAAGAATCTAAAATAACATAAACAACAACATACCTTAACAAAAACATCAACATACCTAACAAAAATCATCTACAATAACACAACCAACAACATTTATCAACAAAAATAACAACTTACCTTAACAAAACATCAACAGACCTCAACATAAACATAAACATACCTCAACAAAAAAATCTACAGTAACAAAAACAATAACTTACCTGAACAAAACAATAACATACCTCAACAATAATTTAAACCCTTTACTTATCTTAACAGAAACAACAATATAAAACATATAATCTCATCTTAATAACAAGAAAATAATAAACTATATGTTGGACAAATATTTAGAACAAGATAAATGTTTCATGTATATTTTGAACAAGAAAAATAAGACAAATATTTTGAACAATAACAACATCATAACTCATAAATTGAATGGTAGAAAATGTTTCATGTACGTACCTTTCCTTGAAAATATTCATGGAAAATGAAGACAAATAAATGAGTTACTTGTTTCGTATTGCAAGGATTCATGACACATTTCCTTGATTCATACTAGTTGAAGAAGTTATGTTGGAGTTTTGTAAATATATGATGAAGTTTTGAGAGATTGAGATAAAGCGAGAGAAGTTAGGGTTTCACTTTGAGTTCAATCTGTTCTGAAGTGAATTAAGTTGTCTTATATAGGTAAAATATTTCACCATGATTGATAAGATGAATCATGGTGAATTGCCCTGATATTTTACCACGGTTGTTAATCTAGACTGTGGTGAAAATTATTTAATTTTTATTTTAAAATATAAATTAAGGGAACACACTTTTTTTGTAACGAAAAAACATAAAATTACTGGTGTTGGGATTCAAAGTGTGTCACTTGAAAATGTGTTCCTCAGGGAACAAATGTCAAATATGATGTCCTAGACAACTGGTTTGACTTCCTATACCAGGATCACATAATTAACACAATTTAACTTGTACAAGATGATTGAGCATAAAATAATTAAAGAACATAATAATTGGTAACCCATTTCGATGCACCAACACCTACGTCTAGAGGGTTGACTTCCAACCCAAGAAATGAAATTAACTATTAGTAGCTTAGTGCAATTAGTTTTACAAGCAATAACAAATCCTATGTTGTTCAAGACTTCTTCATAACATTATCCAATGACTTTTTATTTAGGTATCCCCCTAAATATGAGAACTCCTCTCACTTTCTTCTCAATCACACAATCCGTGATTGGAGATTACAACTCAATAATGAATGTTGAATATTATAATTCAACTACACAATCCTACAACTATGTCAAGTTACTGAAACATTGTATGGTGTACATACAACAATAACAAGTACTCAAAAATAAACCCTATCAATCTAAAGATATTTAATATATTGCTTGCTTTCTAATGTATGTTTTGATCTTCTTAAATAGCAAAAGTATTATGGGTTTTTCTCATTGAATCTTTGATTTAATTTCATTCAGAATATTTGCACAATTTGTTGGATAAGTTTGGTTCCCTAAATATCTCCAACAGAAAGATATGATTTAGTTTAATTCAAATTTAAATTTAAATCACATTCAAATTTGATTTGATCTTCACAGTTGTCCAACAAATCATATAATCATATTGCTAAATAAAAGTAATAAAATTTAACTGAATCCTAAACATAAAATTTGTTCCAAAACACAACATTCTGGTATGTTGAGCAAGATCCAGATGTCGTACCCAGATATTGTGATGTTGCGTCTAACATGTGTCCCTTTTGCATCATAAAAACATCTTGAAGCAGCTTGGCAACTTGAACACTTCTCTATGTTGTTATTTTGTAAAGTGTAGCCAATCTAAAAGGAACAACATTACCCCTTCACATATCACCATAATTGTTTAGTTGGATCATGGTAATATGTGATTTAAAAAAATGAACGACACCTAATGAATATATAATACTTTGGTTGGATAGGTGGCCGTAGTTAAAAATTGTTACGAAATATTTTTTTTGTAGTAATGTTAATTGCTGGAGTGTTTGCATGTGCACTCCTTATTATAAGGCCGCCGAAAAAGATTCCGACCAAGCACTATCATCATATGATGAACTGTCTACACCGTTATAAACATTAGTTTTAGATAAAAACATAAGAAAAAATAACAATTAAATTATTAACAGTTTTTGAATTTTATTAAAACACAAGTTAAAATTACTAAAATATCCATGTTGATATTCAATGGGTCAACTTTTCACATTGAATGTTTTTGAAATAATTAAAGGGCATATTAGAAAAACTAGTATTAAATAGCTAAAAAAGTATTAACTCTCAGTTATATTTGTGATCAAAGTATGATGTTAGTCAGTTTTTTCATATAATAGTAACGGGAGAGACGAGACTTAAAAAAGGCACTAAGAAAAAATTAGTGTTTGCTCCAATACAATAAAATGCATGGGAGATTTGGTCTAAGCAGTGGCAAAAAAAAAATCGTTCTCGTGGGTACTCGTGGATAAAATCCGCCACGAGCACGAATTAGATAGGTTAATGGATATTCAGGGTAAAATAAATAGATATTTAGTTATTCGTTTTCTTAAAGACACATACGAATTTGATGGTATCCATACGTCCGAATATCCATATTCGTTAATAATTAGCAAAATTATTTATATATTAATTTGTTTAATCTAAAATTATTATTATTAATTATGTTAAATATGAAACTGTTATTATTATTATTATTATTATCACTATCCATACAAGCTATATGTAGATAGAAAGGTGGATGAAATGAGTTGAAAACGGGATGTCGATTTAATGTTATATACGGAGATATTCGAAGTAATCAAGTCATTGGGTTATGTAAGAATTAAATGTATGTCGTACCACGTTCTGAAGTTTTCTCTTAAGTGTGTGCTTAGACCTATTAACAATGATACAAAGGTTTTGAAATTTGGGAATGACATGAAAGGTCATGATTGTGATGATATCTATGTTGAGCATATAGTAGATGAATCCAATATTGTAACAAAAATTGAAGTAAGGGAGTTTATTGAAGCTCAACAAGAAATAACAAATATTGACCCAGACGATGAAGTCCATGTTGAGAATAAGGATTAAGACCTTGTTAGGGATAAGGAAGAAATCCAAGCTGAGGAGAGGGAAAAAGTTTGGACTGAGCAAAGGGAAGAAGTTCAGGTTGAGCAAAGTGAATATGTCAGCGAGGAAGATGGAGACTTTGTGATGGATGATACTGATGATTTGGGTGATAGTGATTTTTACAACTTAGATAAAGATGATTGAGATTGGACACACGAAGTACCTAGCAATACATTTATGCAAGAAGAAAATGATGCAAATAATGTCTCTTCAAACAAGGAACCAACAACAATATCTGATTTTGAAGAATGCCAAAATATTAACTCGGATGACCTCGATACTCCTCAAGGTAGTGAAGATGAATATGATGATAAGTTTCCCAAATTTAAAATGTTTGACTGTGGTGATACATTGAGACTTGAGATTATAATGACATTCACCACAAAGCAGTTTATTAGAGATGTTGTTAAAACATATGCAATGGAGAGAAGAAAACTTGCACTTCAAGAAAAATGATAGCAAAAAAATAGTTATCAGGTGTGACAAGGAATGTCCATATCACATGAGATTTAGTAAAAGGGTATCCAACCAATTCTGGTAGTTGGTGAGCCTGACTGATGATCATACTTGTCATAGAACTGCCAAAAATAGGTAAGCTAAAACTGAGTGGCTAGCTAAGAAGTTTATATCAGCCTTAGACATACACTTGAAATGAGGCCAAATGGGTTTATTGTAGAGTCACTTGAGAAGTGGGGTGTGAAGCCCTCCTCAACTCAAGCATATAGGGAAAAATAAGAGCATTGGAACTAATTCAAGATGTTGAGATTGAGAAATACTCTAACTTGAGGAATCATGTCAAGGAACTCAGGAGATATAATCCTAATACTACAATGATGATTAAGTGTGGTGTTTTTGATATTGGACCTATTTTTAAGAGAATATATGTATGTATTGAGGCGTGCAAAACTGCATTTGCATATATATGCAGGCCTTTAATTGGTCTGGATGCATGTTTCTTGAAGGGTGAATATGGTGGTCAGTTAATGAAAACAGTAGGAAAAGATGGAAATAATCAGATTTATCTGATTGCATATGTTGTGGTGGAAGTGAAGACAAGTGACTCATGACAATGGTTCTTGAATATATTACTAGGAGATCTGAATAATTTGATGAAAATTTCATATGGTTTCATTTTAGACCAATAAAAGGTATCAAATTCTTATACATTTTATGTATGTTCATTTTGCATATCCATTGTTATTAACTCTTTTATATTTTTATAGGGTTTAGTACCATCTATTGCTAACCTTGGACCAAATGTAGAACATAGATTATGTGTTGAACATTTGTATGGAAATTGGAAAAAGAAGTATCTAGGTGGATATGTGAAATAATTACTTTGGCATGCAACTAGAACAACAACTGTGCAGGATTGGAAAAGAGCCATGAAAAAAATAAGAGATATAAATGAATATGTACAGAAAGACATGATGGAAATTCCACCTTCCATGTGGACTAGGTCTGCATTCTGCACAGATAGTCATTGTGATTTGCAAGTGAATAACATGTGTGGACGTTCAACATGACTATATTAGAGTACAAAGACAGGTTTATCATT
This sequence comes from Lathyrus oleraceus, assembly GCF_024323335.1. Taxonomy (NCBI): domain Eukaryota; kingdom Viridiplantae; phylum Streptophyta; class Magnoliopsida; order Fabales; family Fabaceae; genus Lathyrus; species Lathyrus oleraceus. The sequence goes on along the minus strand of NC_066583.1, from coordinate 631,120,372 downwards.
ACTTTGCTTGAAGGTCTAAAGCATTACATCACGATTAGGATAGTGAAACAAAAGAATCTTATGAGTCGTTTCAGAAACACAATTTTCCCTAAGGTTGAAAAAATAATAGAGAGGTTGAAGTGGGAAGTTAGAGGTTGGACACCAACGTATTTGTATATTGTTCTACCATCAAATGGTCTAAGACTTTGGCTAACAACTTCAAGGGAACCAATTAATCCACCGGTAAAGAGAAGAGCTTTGGATAGACCCAAAAAGAAGAGAAATAAAGCTAATGATGAAGCCACATCAAGCAATGTGTTGCCTATGAATTTGACAACCGTAAAGCGTAAAAGTTGTGGGAATTTTGGGCACAATTTAAGAACCTACAAAGGAAAGACAACGGTGGATCGACAACTGCCCAAAGGAAATAACAAGACAAAGAAGCAAAAGAAAACATCAACCAAAGAAGCACATACCGTTTTGACACAAGGATCACAAGCACCAAAAACACAAGAAACAACTAGATTGGACATGTAGTAAAATATTATTTGTGTGTAATCCTTTTGAGCAATATTTTGAATACTTTTGGTTAAGAGTTAAATATGTAGTGGATCAAATCCTTTTGGACAATGTTATGAATACATTGGTTAAGGCATTTGTAATAGTAAATATCTCTGAAATTTTTCAACTTATAGTTTGTTCAAAGACATTTGGTTAAGGTTTGATATCATACAATTTTCAACTTATAGTAAATTGACATTTATAATAGTAAATTTCTCTAAAAGATGAAGACCTATTTTAATTACTCATCTGAGTTTATCTACTGATATACACACTTGTGAAAAATAGAAAGGCTTAATCAAACTGATTATTCATAGTCAAACTGAATATAAAGACTTTATATCAGAAAGTTTCCACCTTATAGTTTGTTCAAATACAAACTTCCAGAATACAGTATACAAACTTTTACATTAATTTAACATTGTTTCACAATACAGGATATGACATTCTTTGATCATAATATAAACTTTTATTAATTTAACATTTTTCACAATACAAACTTTCATTCCATTAACATTATCACAATATCACACTATAAACTTTCATGATAGTTAACATTACACTTATCCAACCATAATTTTTGTGGTCAACAAGAAAATCAGAACCCAAGATAAAACCAAATGAATAACTAAAACTTGATTTTCTTTTTCAATGTATCGTCTATCTTCTTCACCAAAACATCATTCTTCTTCAAATCATTAACTTTCTTCAATAGTGAGTTAATGACCTCATTGAATGTTCTAACATTTGCTCATCAAACCAGTCAAAAAGTGCACACCATTTCCTTCCTTGTAACTGAGTAACACAAACAACAATGATTTTTTTCCAAAGATCAGTGATTGAGAAGATTTATACCAAAAGTGATTTTTTTTAGGGATTTTGCAATACCTTGTATAACCCATAACCATAGAACCTGCGGTCTGAATTATGAGATGTCCATATAGTGACAAGTGGTGAGTACTCCAACCACAATAACATTGCATCCTTCTTCTCCTAGAATGGGAGAGTTGGTTGGAGATGCTAAATGATTCAGATGCCATTAACAAGTTTGGAAGTTGAAATGATGAAACTGTAATGGCGAAAACCGTAATTGCGAAAACGAGTTTGGAACAAGAAGTAATAGTGGGAGCTGAAATTGGAAAAGAAGAACCCTAAACATAATAATGAAGAAAATGATGTTTATTTTTTATTTAAATAATCTAACTTTTTATAATATAAAATAATTCAAAAATTAGTTTTAATTATAAAAACAAAAACAAAAATAAAATGCCACGTGTTAAAAAAAGTGACATGTCAACCTTTTTTAGACAAAAAATTGAGGATGGAAGATCGAAACTGTTTAAAAACAAAATAGGGATACTATTTTCATAAATTGTGCAAACAAGGGGATCAAAACTGTAATTTAGTCTTATTATTATTATTATTATTTATTATTATTATTATTATTTTATTAAATATAAAACTATTATTATTTTATTGAATATAACATAATTATTTGATAAAAGAAGAAATAAAATGAATGTGTTTATTTTTGTTATTATTTTTAAATTTTAAATTTTAAATTATTTTTTTGTCGTGATTGAAAATATTTAATTAATTAATTTTATATATATATATATATATATATATATATATATATATATATATATATATATATATATATATATATATATATATATATATATATATATATATATATATATATATATATATATATATATATATATATATATATATATATCAAAATTTATGAATATCACATGAGTATGTGTCAACTACATATATCGTATTTATTAAACGGATAAATACTAAAATAGTGGAAGATTAATGGATTCATGGATATCCATTCATGGATATTGTAACAAAAGAACGTAACTATTTAAGTGGAGAATGAAATGAACTATATAGTTAATTCATTTAATTAACCAAACTTAACTAAAACAAACTCATTTAATTTTTTCAGAGACATTTAACCAAATCTTTTTTACAACTTTCTAACTAAAATCATAAAAGTAGAATTTTTTTTTCTTAAAAATAATTAATTATATTAATATTAATAATAAAATTAATATTATTTACTAAAAACAATAGCTAAGTAAAGTAAAATTAAATTAAGAAATATATAGCATTAAAAAATAATTACATCTATATGATAAAGAGTATTATTTTTATAAAAAGTACAAATAAAATAAGGTGTACGAAATGTAGCAACTTATTGGTGTCATATTAAATGTAATAACTTATTACTCGTGTTCTAGAGTGAGCTGTCTTTATCGATATACACAATAAAATGAGTAAATAAAATTATAGAAGGAGGTGTGAAAGTAGGGAATGGATTTTGTCCTTAGTAGAAATCTCTCGATTTTTTCCTCAAGTAGAATCTTTCAATCATGAAACTCAATCTCATTTAAAAAATAATAGTTATCTCTTTTTTCTTCTTTTGATATTTAATGATTTATGTATTTCAATTGGAAAAAATAGAAAAACTTCAATGGGAAGAATCCACTACAATGCTAAATCCAACGGCCAGTCTTTTTCATCATTAAATGCATATTTCAGCTATTGTTCAATCTTTCTGGTAAGAATGAACAATCAGAAATTTTCACCCTCGAGTATTCACTATTTATAAAGTATATTTGAGTACCTTCAACTATCTTGAGTGATCCAAGGAAACTTCTTTTTTCTTCTTTCTATAAACATAGTATCAATCTATCAACAACAACATTCTATGAACATAGCATCCATCTACTAACAACGGCAAATATTAATTTATTGAGTTAAGAAGGACTATGATGAACATTATAAATGATGTCCCTAATGTTGGTGTATTTTTAGGACTAAGTTTGAATGTTCATAATAAGTTGTTAATAGATTTTAATCATCCGTAAATTCTGTTGTTAATAGATTTTAATCATCCGTAAATTCTATTTTAACGGTCAAAATTTGATATTGTTGTTTTTTTATTTTAAATACTGATTTCAAAAATTATCACAGAAAAAATTATTGGATCTAGTAGTAATTTAGATATTTTTTTTAAGACATTTCGTATTGTTGTCTAAAATTGTGTAAGGTAGATTATCAACACACGTCTATTATACGATTATTATTGCACAATAGATAATCGATCTAGAAATACATTCCATATGATACAAAAATCACTCTAAATAATTTCAGACGAAGAAAAATTCAAATAATTCTCCAAAGAGAATTCAATAAAGATCATTTGACCGCCATAAATAATTTTTAAAACGAGAAGAAACTCAAATAGTTCTCCAAAGAGAATTCAAAATAATTATCAAAAGAGAATTCAAGAAAATATTAGGAAAATTCAACGAGTAAAAAAAAAGGAAAGAAATTTGCATTTCGACAATTCGTGAATGTATAGTAAAGTGAGTGAGGAAGAAAAAACTCAGAAGTAGTTTTTGGTGTATTTTGGAATGAAACACGTGCATTCCTTATATAATGAAGTAAATTAGTTAAGGTATGTAATCTTAAGCAATGCGAGACTTATTTTTTTTTTCCTTTTTTTTTATATAAGGTTGAAAACTAGCTTTAGTGTGAGGGTTAAGCAACATGGGAGATAAAGTTTTATCAATTAACATACAAAACACATAGTTTTCTAACAATGTTAGACTTAAAGATTTTTTTTTCAAATTCATCTTGATATTGGAATTTAAACTGTTCAAACAATTTCCCACTTGAATTACAAAAACATAGTTTCAGATGTAGCATCTAACATTTTCATAAACATAGATGTCTAAGACTTGAACCTTTGCATAACAAATAAGATTCAAATTCAACAAGAGTGACTCATTGTCCCGGACTCTATCTAAAACATCAATCCCACACATAACTTTTTCTTAGGGTGTATTCTATAAGCCCGTGATTTAATGACCATGCATGTCTATCCCATTTTAGTGAAGGCTCTAGGAATTCTCCCTCGAAATTTCTATCTGAACCGACCTAAGTTCCACAATCACACAAGTTAGTCTATCAAGAGTACTCGTGTAGCTTGGTACTCCACTCATACAAAGTATAGATCAAATGAATAGTTTCTATTATATCATCGTCTTAAAGCTACATCATTCATGTTTCTCTTAATTATAATAACATGATCATATTGTATTGTTCACAAATTTTTATTAACCATAGAACTTAATTCTTAAGATCTCTAGACTTTTAGATCGGGTTACCATCATAAGAAACTCACATTTTTCTAGTTAGTCCTTTCGTCAAAAGAATCTGCTAAGTTTTTATCAATGCGTACATGATCTTCTCTTACAGCTTCTTTAGAGATGCATTTTTCTAACAATGTTGTGTTTTCTTCTTATTTGACGCCTTTTATCATTATTATTATTATAATAATGGTTATCAATTTTTTCAATAGTTGCGTTACTATCACATTGGATCAACACAATTGACATAGGTTTTTCGCACAAAGGGATCTCAGCTTGTAAACATCTTAACCAACTTACTTCTTCACTAGTAGTTGCTAACACTATCATTTGAGACTCCATCGTGGACTGAGCAAAGATAGTTTTTTTTTTAATTTCTAAGATACATCTTCTCCAAATATATTGAATATATAGTTGCTAATTGCTTTGAAATCATCTAATAATGTGTTTCAATCAGCATCATCTATCCTTCAAGTACAATAGGAAATCTCTAATAACGTAGACCAAGATTCAAGATCTTTTCAAGGTATCACATGACTCTCTCAATGATTTTCCAATGCTTATTACACGGTCTACTGGTAAACCCACACAACAATTCAATGAAATATGCAATGTCGAGTATAGTACAATTAGTGGCATTACCTAAGATTGTCAATGATGCTCACATACTCATTTTATTTAACACCATAACTGGTGTTTTTAATTTGTTTAACACTAGGATCGTGTGGTGTGAAAGAAGGTTTTACAGTCAAAGTAATTATATTTATTTAAGATATTTTTTGCATAGTGAGATTGATATCATAATATTCACTTGTCAGATCCAGTGATCTTGATTCCAAGAATCACACTAGCTTATGCAAGGTCTTTCATATCAAATTTATTGCACAACAGTGATTTCACATCATTCACAACCTGAATGATTGATCTAAATATAAGTAAGTCGCCTATGTAAAGACATGTGATAGTACACATGTTATTTTCCACTAATAAATGCATTTATCACTTTCATTTAGTTTGTACCCATTCAATATTATTAAATTATCAAAAAAAATTATGTCATTGCTTTGGTACTTGTTTTAGATCATATAGAGACTTATCTAACTTACTAACCTTGTTTTCTTGCCCATGAATCACAAATATTTCTGGTTGGTCCATATAGATTTCTTCATCTAATTTAGCATTTAAAAAGTTATTTTAATATTCATTTGGTGTATTATTAAGTTATAAATAGCACCAATTGAAATCAATACCCTAATGAATGTAATTCTAGTGACCAAATAAAAAGCATAGAAGAAACTTATATTTTCTCTTTGCCTAAAACCTTCGGTTATAAAGGGAGCATTATACATATCCACTGTTCCATCAGGTTTTAGTTTTTTTCTTCAAAACTCATTTACAACCAACTGATTTGCAACCAAGAGACAAGTCTACCAAGTTTCAGATCTTTTTAGACTTTAGAGAATCTATCTCATCGTTAATAGCTTATTATCGCATATCTGTATCCAGAGATGACAAAGATTCTTGAAGATTTGTTATATTTTCTTCTACTCTATAATTCGTATACTTTTTGGATCCTTAGTCTTTGGCAACTCTTACTCTCTTACTTTGTGAAACTGTTATATTTATGCTTCGTCGTTGCTTTCAGTGCTTCTTGTCACGAGGATGTGATTTAATTTTTTGCCCCCGTTATTTCTCGATTTTAAAGGAAATGCATCTTCATAGAATTCAACTTCATTTGATTATATGATCAATTTATCATTTAGGTATTAAAACCTATATGCTTTAATATTTACTGCATATCCAATTAATACACATTTATAGGCTTTACTAGCGAGTTTAATTAGCTTAGGATCCATAATCTTGACATAAGCCAGACAACCCCAAGTTATAAAATAAGATAAATTTGGTTGTCTTTTCTTCAATATCTCATAAGGAGATATATTATTTTTAGACTTGGAAACTCTATTTAGAACATAACAAAAAGTCAATATCATTTACTCCATCAATGAGATACAACACTAGAATTTAACATACTAGTAACGACTAATTCAATAAGAATTATATTCTTTATTTCTGCTTTACCATTCATTTCAGGAGAATATGGTGCAATTATTTCATGTAATATTTCATGTTGTTTATAAAATTCATTAAGTCAAATATAATCATACTCAGTTCCTCTATCACTACGGAGTCTATTAATTTTCATACTAAATTAATTTTCGTTTTCATTCACAAAAGTCTTAAACATATCAAGAGTTTCCTTTTCATTCTTATTAAATTAATTTTCAATTTCATTCATAAATTTTTTAAACACATCAATTTCATTCACAAAAATATCATTTGTAGTGATGTTGTACGAATTTGCCCTAATAACCGGCTAAACCCCGCGCTTATTTAGATGAAACCCATAGACAAAACTCTTTCAAATCTCAGGTACATGCATTACGTCCTTCAAAACCAAAGTCTTTCTAGAGGAGAACTTCAGTTGCACGTCTCCAAATAAATTTTTTTATCTTCAGTATTTGTGTATGTTTTGAACATTGCATGATCATAATAGACATGAAGAGATACATCGTGTCTATCCACCAACCATCAATACCACCAATCATTTTAGCATGTGCATTAAGTGAAGCAAGTGGATTTAGCTTGTACTTATAGTTTTTAGCCATGTGACCAGGTTTTCCACAATTGTAGCAAGAGAAAACACAAGCGTCATTTCTTTGAGGAAATGGTTATTGCCTAGGAATTGGCCCTGTGAAGGATTCTCATTCTTAATTCGGTTCACGACATTGTGATTTTGATTCTTTAATGGTTTTTCGTATTGTAAGACCCCAATTTTGACCCTAAGATCCCTCATGCAATTTCATCATAAGCATTAGCATTGGGATCATACGTTGGCATCCTCCTTACCCCTCCTTCATTGGGTTTGTTTGAGTAGAGATCACCAAGCACTATGTGAGTGTATCATACTTGTCTATTATCATTTTACTAACCAAAATACCAAAAATATGTCTTTGTATTTGCCTAACTCTTTTGTAGGTAGGGCATGATCACCATTGATTTATCAAGTTCATATCTAGGGTTTGAGACCCTCATGACAAAGAGCACAACCATGAGTTGATCTAAGAATAGTTATGAGCATCATATATGAGTTCCACTGATTCCTACATGTTATATTGATCAAGTTTTCTTCAAGAGTTTGAGGGTGATTTGCCTTGGAAACCCTAGTTTGACTGGGTATCTTAAGTAACTTCTCCAACAAACTAACTAACTAATTGATCAAATTTATAAAGGTACACTTAAAATTTCATAATCTTATGCATATATTATCTACCATGAGCCTATAAAGTCAAGAGAATTGAAGATTAGCAAGTTGGTTGATGGTGGTTGGCCATATGAATTCATCTGATCAAAATTCGGTCTCCCTAGACCTTATCTCCTTCAATTTTCACCATATGAAAATTAGTCCAAGAGAAAAATTACTCTAAATGACATCACAAACAACTTTAATGTTGAGACCTAGAGCTAGTTTTTCTTGGCAAATCATTTTCTATGTTGAAACATTATAGGTCATTTTGTCTAAACCCTAATTTGAAAGTCAACTTCCCAAGGCCATAACTTTCTCAATTTTTATGAGATGAAAGATTTCCAAGTTGTAAAATCAAATTCAAGATGTCTACTCCAACGTTTATGTTTGGATTGGGAGCTAATTCAACTTTGTTGAGAATGTGATATGAGGTTACATTATAGGTCACTTTTGACCTATACCATTTAACAAGTGATTTTTCCAAACTTCAAAAATGCATAACTCTATCATTTTAAATCCAAATGAAATTAAATTGGTGACCATTTTTAAGGTCTTTGAAATATCTACAAATTTGATGAAGACAATTTTCTTATTTGAAGCTCACATAAAAAGTTAAGTAAGGTGGAATAATGAGACATATGGCTTGACACTTAGAAAAATTTGTGATATGTTAAATTTTTCAAACTTCCACCTCAAAATTCATCATGATACAAGCTCCAAATGGAAAAGTATTGAACATGAAAGTTGTTCCTCTTAATCTCATCTTTCTAAAAATTTCAAGTTCATCCATTTTGGACAAGAATTGAATAGGTTGTGCATGGCTTGAACATGGTGTCATCATTTGGCAAGATTGAACTTCAAACATCCATGCACAATTGCCTAGCATTCCAACATGACTTCAGCCTTGCTTACTTTCAATTATGGATCAGATAGAGTGATCTCATGGGCCTGTACACACCCATGCACTCATGCATCACACATTGCTAATTTTGGAAGTTCACTTCAAGTATGCAAATATCAATTAAATTGGTTATAAATAGAGACCTCTAGCATCAGAATTTCACACACATTCGCGCCAGCTTTGATTCGAAACCTCTAACCCTCTCATTCCAAAGGATGATCCTGAGAATTTCACTTGAAATTGAGTTTGAATTCTCACTGTTTTGAGATTCAAAACTCCAGGGATCCAAGACCTTTTGTGCATTCCATTCTACTTCTGCAAGCATTTGGAGTGAGATCAAGCATGAGCCAAGGCAAGAACAGTTGAATCCAGACCTACATTGAAGGTATTTTCTAGAAATTTTCATCTCTTTGATTCTCTCTCAATCTTGCTCAATTCTCTTGATTCTTTGGTTGTCTGAAGTCCTACCAATGTAGGCAAGAAGATTGAGTTGCTTTGAGGCCAAATCGAAGCAACTTAGTGCATGTACCTCAAATTTCAACTCCATGTATCTCTCAATATACTTGGAGTTAGGATGAATTGAGGTCAGATTCGTGCTCTACGCCATTTTTTCTTTCAGATCATGTCCTCATTTTTCATTTTTTTGATGGTGATGAGTGAACCAATCTGGCCAAGGTCGCCGGAGAAGACGACCGACCTTTGGACGTCGGTGATGTGCTGGTTTGGTTCTGAGCCATTGATCTCATTTGAATTGTTTTACTCACGAGCGTGCATTGTAATTACCTTTCCTGTGGCGCATTGACTCAAGACCACAATGGAACACGCGCTGGTGGCCACTTGATCTGCCACCTCAATTAATGAGGGAGATCAAGTGGCTCACGTTTTTTGGTTATTTTTTATTTTCTTTTATTCCTTTTATTTTCATTAATTCATATTAATTTTAATATTGATCCAAAAAGTATGAGAGTTTCACAAAAAAAAATCAAATATTTTCCCCTTTCATATTCTGAATTAAAATTATTTTTTGGATCATTATTAATATTTTTCATGATTTAATTGATTTTTCATTTGTTTTTAATTGTTTAAAAATACTTTTTAAGTCTTTAAAAAATCTGAAATTTTTTCTCCAAGGTCCTTTGACCTTGTTTGACCTATGATAAATCTCATGGCCATTTATTTGGTGTTTTGATGAGGTTTTAGGAATTTGAAAAACCATATTTAATTTAAATGCATTATTTTAGTATTTTTAATTGGAATAAATGCCAAATAATTTTGTTGACCAATTGTGATGACTTGTTTATGTTTGACTGTTGTTGTTGGGCCTTGGTCAAGGTTGATTTGACTTTGTTTAGTTAATATCATTGAATTTAGGGGATTGATGGAATGTACATTCCATCTCCCAAAATGAATGGATGATATTAATTTGGTAAAAGTCCTCCTTTGATCAATTTGTGTTTTGATCCATTCCTCTCCCTCTTAATCTCATTCCCATTCTTTATGCATTCATCTCATTTGGCATATGATATCTCAAATTCCTAATGCTAGTTGATTGAAAAATTAACATGAGTATGAATGAGATTAGGCCACACCTTTTGCATATTCTTTTTGTGTGTGGTATGTTTCATGAACATAGTTCATAATACTATGTCTCTAACATGCATTAACACCAAAATTCTATTGCCCGACCTCAAATAGTTGTGACTTCTACATAAGTCCAATAACGATTGCTTAACATAGCGCTAAATTTGTGACATAAAAGACATAGCATTCTAGTTAGTGAGATTGTAAGTCTCCCCTCTTTCATGGTATTGTGTGTAAACTTGGCCTTTTTTCCTTCCTTTGGAAGATGTCTTGGTTCAAGGATCCATGCTTGTGATAAGTGGGTTGAGTGTTCTCCAAAGAATGTCTAAGAATGAAAAGCAAAAACAAAACAATACTAACTTCTAACCTATTAACTACTAACTTTTAATTTCAAGCCCTTTACTTTAATGTCATTTAATTCTAGCTTTTATACATTTGCCATTGTTCATATCATTCTAATTGTTTATGTTAATGCAATTTTCACTTTGTCCACTTGGACCATATTGTGTGATATATTTTATTTGTACTTTATTTGTTTCTGTGGTCTTTGACCATTAATGTACATAATAACAACAAAAAACCCTAAAAAAACTTTTGTGTGGACTGTTGGCTTGATCTTGGACAAATGGACTTAGAACTTAGGCAACACTCCTATGCTAAAGGATTTGGCCAATGCCAACTTATTGATAAACCAAGTGCTTGCAATTTGAAACTTCATCTGATACATCATTCAAGATCTCTCCAAGTTCATTTGCAACATGATCATTGTGAAGCTGTTATTCTGAACCTGTGACTTGTGAAATTCATCTGTTACATGGGCTACCTTGAAGAAGATCATGAAATGTACAAGCTTGAACGTGGCTATCTTTATTTGATGCCTTGATATTCAAGGTAATATAATTATGCATTTGTGTGTTGCTTGATTCTAAAAAAAGTCCAAGGGAATTCTGAGTTTCTATTGACATTCTTGTCTATTGGATTGCTACCCATTTGGTCAGATCTTTTCAACTCTAAACTTTTAATTTTGTACATAGTATAATCTCTTCATCTTCTCCCCATTTCTTTAATTTAAAAATATATCCCTCCTTTTTCAAAACCTTCTTTGATTGAACTTATTTTGTTCTAAACTTTGACCACTTTTGCAAAAAAGGTAGAAACTTTGGTCTTATGCCATTGCATTTTCAAGCTTCTTTTCTTAAATCAAACTTACAAATAAACTTAACTATACTTGACTTAAACTTTCAAAAAGCCAAAAAAAGAACTAACTCATTCAAACCATTTTTAGGCCTTTGTGCCTCTCAAACTTAATTTTTGCTAAAAGCAATGCATCCACTTTGAAATTTGTATCACGAACTACGAGGTTTTGATCCCTCATTTTTATGTTGGTACATAGACATCAGTCCGAAGGACGTCAAACACAAAAATATAATTAAGGAATTCTTTTCTCATCCCCCCATTCTATTTGTTTATAAACATTACTTTATACCAAGTACATATGCACACAAAAAGGGCTCTCTAGGAGTACCTAGGACACTTTGGGTGCTAACACCTTCCCTCTGTGTAACCAACCCCCTTACCTGTAATCTCTGACATTTTATTAGTTTTGATTTGAAAACTTCTTACTTTTGGGTTTTGTTCATACTTTTTCCCTTTTCCCTTGGAAACAATAAAAGCGCGGTGACGACTCTTGTTATTTGATCTCTAGCTTATCCATAACTTGATGATAATGAATTTACCGCTACACTTATGTCTTTAGATCCATAACTAATTTCTTTTTGTTATTTGAAATAAGAAAAACTTTTTATTTTTGATCTTGTCTCAAAGATTCTTCTTTAGATTATAGGTGAGTAATGAGAATCTCAATTGATTTATTTGTGGAAAAGCAAAACTTAAAATATTTCAAACCATGGGCATTTTGTCAATATTAAAAGAAATTTGAGATTGCTTATCTAAAGACATACCTTTAGTGATGATCTCGCGAGTAATCTTTTGAAGTTTATGACATTGAGCCTCTATAGACCTTTCATCTACCATCTGATACTCCAGGTAGCGACTGACAACATACTTATTTGTTCTACCCTTTTAAGTATTATACTTCTTTTTCAGAGGTTCTCAAACCTATTTTGCAGTATTGTAACTACTGCAATAATTAAATATATCATTTATGAGTTCATTTAGAATATGATTTTCGCAGAGATAATCATTCTTTTTCCGTAAGGATAATTCTTTCATCGGTTGTAAATCCTTTTTTAACTTGTGCAATAGATTTAGATTCATCAAATTTAACTGTTCTATTTGAATTCATAGATTTCTTACTCTAAGTTTTCTCGTTTGATCCAGAAAGAACAACAGGAATGACCTCAGTCAAAATGTTGCAACCTTTTTTAAGGTTAAGAAAAATAGCATTTTTGTGGCCAAAGTTTGAAATGATTTCCCTTCAACTTGAAAGATTTTTAGAGACAATAGCAGAAGTACCAATAATTTCTTTGATAGTCGTGCAAGTTTGAAAGTGTCTTAGACTTGTTGTTTTTTTTATTTTAAAAATTGATTTTGAAATTTTTCATAGAATAAATGACCAAGTTGAGTCGCGACCTAGGTTGTCTCTTTAAGACGTTTCACGGTATTGCCTAAAATTATGCAAGGTATACTACCAAACATGATGCCTCTGTGATAAAACAACCCAGTTCTCAAATGTACGACTACTATTGCACAATAGATAATCAGTCTAAAAATATACCCTTTATGGTACAAAGACCACTCTAAATAATTTCACATACGAGGAGAAATTCAAATGATTCTCTAAATATAATTCAATAATGGTTGTTTGACCATCTTAAATAATTTATCAAATGATGAGAAACTCAAATAATTCTCCAAAGAGAATTCAAAATAATTTTCAAAAGAGAATCCAAGGAAATATTTGGAAAATTATATGGATTTGTGTACTTGCAGGTATAAAGTTGATGATCCTGATGACAATCTTCCTAGTGTTTTGATGATCACAACACTAATGAATGATGAAGCTAGTTGTGATCACTACGCCAAACAAGACCTTAGACAGCGCTTTTTTTAGCCTTAGACAGCGCTGTCTAAGCCTCCGCTGCTAAAGGTTTAGACAGCGCTTGTTTAAATCTTAAAAGCGCTGTCTAAGCCCCCTCCTTAGACAGCGCTTTGGCCAAAAACGCTTTCTAAGACCCTCCTATTTTAATTTTTTTAGGTATACCTTAGACAGCGCTTTTGGCAAAAGCGCTGTCTAAAGGGGGGGGCTTAGACAGCGCTTTACAAAAAGCGCTGTCTAAGCCCCCCCTATTTTAATTTTTTTAGGTATACCTTAGACAGCGCTTTAGGAAAAAGCGCTGTCTAAAGGGGGGGGCTTAGACAGCGCTTTTCAGAAAGCGCTGTCTAAGCCCCCCCCCCCCCCCTTAGACAGCGCTTTTGCCTGAAGCGCTTTCTAATCCCCCCCTTAGACAGCGCTTTTTACAAAAGCGCTGTCTAATGTATACAAAATTTTTGAAGCTTTTGTTTTAAACCACATTTTTTCCAGGTTTATAAACCAGAATTTCTACCTGTTTTCAACCAGATTTTGACAGACAGTTATCACATTTTATACATGCCATTTTGGCCTTTTTTCTACCAATTTTTGGCTAACAAATATATATATATATATACCAATTCAAACACATTTTAATTTGCCTTAAATGTATCAAAATATATACAAATTTATGTACACATTTACAAGTCATTACATATACTACAAATGTACACATTAATTACACAAATTTATGAAAAAACTTTGAGCTCTATCATGAATTGACACCACTCCTCTTTGATTTCGTCCACTTGATCCTTTGTATAAAATGCACACTTGAATTCCTCAAAGTACTACATAATAATATAACATATTTTGAATTAATTCCAACTATTTAATTATATGAGATATGTGTAAATATAAAAATAACTCATAAGTTAGAAATACATACATCGGTGGGAATCACTAATCGGCCCAAAGCAAGAGTATCCCGCATAAACCTCAACACGAAATACCCGCAATCTATTTGATTACGTTGTTGAGGACACTACATGAAAAAAAAATATGGATTATAAATCCTAAGTTTTATCAAGTGTCATCACTAATATAATAAAAAATGTGGTAATTAAAAATATACCGCCACTTTAATCCATGTAATGCGGTTGGCGCCCCTCCTTGAGGTTTGGATATCTCGTTGGGCCCGAAAAGCTTGTAGGATGCTAATAAAATAAAAATGAAGCAATTAGAACAATTCACATAAACTAAGAAAATTTTTGAACATTCTCACTTACGTGTCAATTAGGAACTTCATATCCGGGTATGTTGTCCAATCATTTCCTAACGAGTCAAGATAATACACAATTTCTCGGATAGGATTGATTGCGAGCAACAACCAATGTCCACTGTAATGATTAGGCAAATGTTAGATGGTAACTTGGAAAATAATTATAATAGATGAATTTAGAATGAAATGCTAACCCGGTATTAAACGGTATAAAAAACAACTTCTCCGCATCTTTATTGTCATTGAGGATCCGAAGAACGTACTCCGTCACGGTATCCGGTCTATTTAAAATTAAACCTAAGTTGATGCTCGCGGGTGCTAAGAATCCGAATGACTCGTCCAAATCATTGGGGCGCATCATTTTGTCATACAAAAACCTAATATAAAAACATCAATAACACCTCTTTTGAAACATAAAGTAAACCGGATTAACATAAAGTAAACATCATTAACATAAGTTGTTTAATTAATAAGACAAAGTAGACCGGATTTACCTAATATATGTATTGACAACGTTGACGCCGATTTCTTCATGACCAAAAACTTGCATGAAGTCTTCATTACCAATCATTTGGTCGTGATCAAAGCCGAAAATCCCTTCCTCCATATGTATAGTCCGAACACCTCCGGTCGGTATATCGATCATCTCTATAAATGTCCTGAGGCACGACCTATACTTGGTGGTAGGTTTTTTCCTAGCTACGGTCTTCTTAGCACCAGAACTTTTTACCCGTGCGGAGGCGTTCCTAACCTCCTTTATTTGTTGTGCGGAGGCATTGCTAACCTCATTTTCTTGAACCTACATGTCATATAAATAGTTAGATCAAATTAAGAATGTAACAACTTCCATGAATATATGTCATATAATTGTATATTACCTCTTTTCTTGATTTGGATTTTGTGGGAGTCTATTTAACATAATCAAGGAAAATATGTAAGTAAAATTTTAAGCATAAATTTTAAACTTTGAATATACACATTAAAGTTAACATAAGTTTTAAGCATACCTCATATCCTACGCATATGAGGTTTGTCGGCCATGCAACAAACGAACCTACTGCTTCGTGCACCGTTGTTGCATCCGAATCATCGCTAGGATATGGTAATAATGCATTCGGGTCAACTGCAATATCAACTGATACCTTCAAACATCCAGCAGGGAGCTCTCTAGTGTGGAGTAATACTCCGCTAACGTTATGCACTTTTCCCTTGCCAACCATCCGATAGTGTGGTGACGACAAATACAGCTGACAATGGGAAATGCCCTAAAACCAATAATAACAAGAAATCGTTAATGTGTATATATGTCAAATACATAATTTAAGCAAATAGTTCAATTTAAGACAATTATATGTAATTACCTCTGGAATGTTCGGTTGAAAGGTACAGTTGATACTGTTTTTGTCCGAAGCATCTCTGTATACCGTTGAGGCGCTAGCCTCTCTTTCTCTCCTCAATGCATCAAGCTCAGCTTGCATGGCTTCCAATCTTGCATGAAGCTCCCGATTACTAGGAGCCTTTCCTTTTTTAACACTGAGGGAGGTCGGAGTGACTCCAAATCCCTTACCCCTCACCCGACCAGAATACTCAGGGACATCTAATGCCCGACTAAGTATGCTCTTAGTATCATCGGGAGATAGAGACTGAGATAGCTCCTCCTGAAAAATCAGATGAATACCGTATACTTGTCAAATATTTGTGTATAAAAATGTTATTCAATTAATGAAAAAATGTTATACTTACACATTTCTGGTATACGTTTAAAACGTCTTCTTGAGGAACTCCAGATTTGCCCACACGGGCTTCCTTCCACAAAACATGTGCAGGAAGAGATGTTTCTGAACTTTCCTCCTTCTGCAGCTACACATTAAGTCATACAATTTGATCAGATAAAACTAATATATGATGAACAAATTTGTTTTCGCAATTTATAAATACTTACCATGGATTGTTCTAAGCGTCCATATCCGACACGTCCTTTTCGGTACGGATATGCGGGACTTGATGCTCTTTCCCGATTTGTAGCACTTATTCTTTGAAAAGTCGGGTCTTGTCTCTTGGATTTGAAAGCTTCCCATTCTTCAGCCGATATCAAACTTTCATATTTTCTAGGAAGCTCCGCATCCACAAAATTACCATCCGCATCCTTAAGGAACTTGGATGATAAAAATGTCCGAAATCCTCTAAGAAGCTTTCCGGCCAATTTCATACAAAACCCTCTTCTTTCTTCTTCGATGTTAAAACATCGCTAAGAAAAACATACAGATTGATAGTTAGTATCGGTAATTGAAAAAACATAATTGATACCGTATAATTAAGGGCCAAATGATTGTACCTTTATCTCACTCCAAATTTTTTCTTTGGACTCTTTCAACTCTTTATTTCTCCAATCATCACATGTAATGGGAATTTCATTCCTTACTAGTGCACCGATGAAACTAGTTAAGGTATGCCCATTAGGTTCTATAAGTTGTCCCTGGTTGTTCCAAGAGACATCTAGTATGATGCCTCGAGATCTTCCTTGGACCACCCTTCGCATTACTGTGATGCCTCTTCGGATTTCTTCTTCCGCGGATACTTTACTAACTTCCTCATGTTGGTCATCAGCCATGTCTAACCTGTAATAAACCAAGGAAACCATCAAATATCAAATATAACTTATAATCAAAACAATTGAAAACAAAAAAATAAAGAAATCATGCATTATCAGATATAACTTATAATCAAAGCAATTGAATACAAAAATATAATGAAATCATGCATTACCACATATAACTTATAATCAAAACAAATGAAAACAAAAAATAAAGAAACCATGGATAATTTACCTAAGTCACTAACATCTCTTTCTTTTCTTTGTTGGAATATTAATCACTTGTTTCTTAGCAATGCGTACGGATGAATTGATCCAAATTCCCTCATTATGATCGTTTCTTATATATGACTCATCCGGTATAAGATCCTCAACTTCATCATTTCTATTCAACTCATTCCGTCTAATGCGTGACTCATTCTCAACATCAATATCACATTGATCGACACCGCTATCATCAGTCACTTTGTTAGAGAAAAGCACTATAGACCATTTTGTACTCTTCGGGTCATTCACATAGAACACTTGTTTAGCTTGAGATGCTAGAATAAAAGGTTCATCTTTGTACCCCACCCTAGTAAGATCAACTTGCAAAAATCCAGACTTATCCATTCGTATGCCACTACTATTCACCCACTTGCAACCAAAGATGGGAATCTGAAACTTCTCGTAATCAAACACCCAAATGTGCTCAATAACTCCAAAATATGACAAATTTGCATATTTGGGGTTTAAGTCCTTCATACTTGATATATGCATTGCTTCAGCTAGCACGGTGACACCACTATTTTGCATAGTACTCTTATCATCTTGTTCTTTGGTATAAAATGTGTATCCATTAATTGAATATGCGCTATGAGAAAACACATGCAAACTTGGACCATATGCCAAACATCTCAACCTTTCTGTTACCGAAGAAGGATCTGAAGAGCGCTTCAAATAAATATGATCCTTCAACCATTGTATGAAACTTTGATTGTGCTCTATAACTATCCAATTTTCATTTCTGTTCGGATTTAACCTTCGGAGTACATCCTTGTGCATTTCAACATATGGCTCAACCTCATTATTATTGTGCAGAACATACAAATGAACTTGATCCCGTTCATCCCTTGATATTGTCACAATTTTATTCCCAATTAATTTTTTACCTTCCATTTTGTCGAAAATCTGAGCTCTGGGGAGTCCAATCGATTGAACGTTAGACAAATATTCAGTACAAAACTCAACAGCTTCTTCAACAATGTATCGTTCAACAATACAACCCTCTGGTCGACTTCGGGATTTCACGTACCCTTTTAATATTTTCATATACCGTTCAGCAGGGTACATCCATCTCATATAAGCTGGTCCACACAACTGTGTCTCTTTCACAAGATGAACAACTAAATGAACCATTATGTCAAAAAAAGACGGAGGAAAATACATTTCAAGCTCACACAAGGTAATTACAATCTCTTTTTGTAGTGTTGGTAAGATCTCGGGATCGATCACCTTACTACAAATTGACCTAAAGAAAAAACACAATTTAGTTATGGCACTTCTTACTTTTTCTGGCAAAATAGAACGTATACCTATCGGTAGAAAATGTTCCATTATAACATGGCAATCATGTGTCTTCAAATTCTTCAACTTGAGGTCTTTCATAGAAACAAGTCTTCTGATATCAGATGAGTATCCTTCTGGAACCTTAACTTCACTCAGAGACTTACACAAATTTTTTTTCTCCTTTCTAGATAAAGTAAAAGCAGCAGGTGGTAGATATGTTCGTCTTCTTTTCTTCACGGGTGCTAATTCAGTTCTCATTCCCATTTTTAACATGTCCTCCCTTGCTTTCCTTAGACTTGCCTTTTATATTGAGTAATGTACCGATAACACTTTCAAATACGTTTTTTTCAATATGCATAACATCGAGAAAATGTCTCACGTACAAAGACTTCCAATATGGCAATTCAAAAAATATCGACCTTTTCTTCCACCCACCTTTCACAATCTTATGTGCAAAAGGCTTGCCAAACTCAGTACGCACATCTTTCACCTTTTCAAAAACTTGTTCACCTGACAATGCGGGTGGAGCTCTACGATGTTCGGTGTCTCCATTGAATGCTTTTCTCCACCCACGGTAGTGATGTTTAGAATGTAAGAATCTACGATGACCGAGAAACACATTCTTCTGGCAAAGTTCCAATCGAATCGTATCGGTTCCGTCTTCACAAACAGGACACGCACGTTGACCTTTAATGCTATACCCAGATAGATTCCCGTATGCTGGAAAATCATTAATTGTGCCAAACAACATCGCCCTCAAATTGAAACTTTCTTTCCTATATCCATCATAAACCTCCACACCGTTCTCCCACAAAATCTTTAAATCTTCGATCAGAGGTGTCAAGTATACGTCTATGTCATTCCCTGGTTGTTTAGGCCCAGAGATTAACATAGATAACATCATGTACTTACGCTTCATACATAGCGACGGAGGTAGGTTATAAATCATAAGAATCACAGGCCATGTGGTATGTGAGATACTTTGAAGACCATGTGGGTTCATTCCATCAGTAGATAATGCCAATCGAAGGTTTCTTGCTTCTGATCCAAACTTAGGATAATCATTATCAATCTTCGACCACTGTGGTGAATCAGCCGGATGCCGATACATTCCATCAATAATTCTTTCATCTGCATGCCAAGTAAGATGTCTTGCATCGGTTTCACTACGAAACATGCGCCTAAATCTCGGAATTATCGGAAAATACCATAAGACTTTTGCGGGAGATAATCTTTTCTTATATCGAGACAAACCGCATTTAGGGCACTCAGTTAACATTGCATATTCGTTACGAAACAAAATGCAATCGTTAGGACAAGCATGTATCTTATCATAGCTCATGCCAATAGAGCACAACATTTTTTTTGCCTCATAGGTTCGATTAGGAAGAACATTATCATCCGGTAGCATTTCTCTCATAAGGGCCAACAACTCTGTGAAACTTTTATCCGACCATCCATTACCCGCCTTTAAGTTGTACAACTTTAATACCGCAGAAAGTCTTGAGAATTTAGTGCAACCTTTGTACAACGGTTTCTCAGCATCGCTTACCATCCTCTCAAACATTTCAGGACAATCATGAAGATCTTCTTCCAGTGCTTCTACAATCTCTTCAACTCGATCACAATCGTATGTTTCCGTGTCTTTGTCGTATGAAGCATAGGTCGTACTACTTTTTCCACTCGATTCAACATTCTCGTTAATTTTCTCACCATGAAATATCCAACACTGATAACTTTGATCAATTCCATGCCTCAACAAATGCGATTTCAATCCATGTGCGTCAACCTTACCAATATAACAACAACGCAAGCAAGGACAATGCATTCGTCTGGGGTTTTCAGCGTGTTGAACAGCATACTTAACGAATTCCAAAACCCCACTCTCGTACTCTTTGGTCATTCGATCGGCACAGATCCATGTTTTATCCATGGTTTTCCTACTTATTTAAGTAAACAATTAATCCAGACGAAAATACATAACTAAGGTAGTATCTTTGAACATTCAACTGGTCAAAACTATTATTCCATAGTAGTTTCAATGAACATTCAAATTGATTTCAAAATACATTCACCAAAATCCATTTAACATCCTAAATAGTATTCACCTGTCACCAAACTTTGTAGCTTGTTCTTTTCAGACTAGCATGAGTTACTAAATTGATACACTAACTACTACTTTAACTCCTATTAGCATTTCAATAACTGATTTCAAAATACACTAATAAACCTTGTCCATTCAATATTAACTAACTTACTAACTTTATTTGCCAATTCAAACATGACTAACCAACTTTCCTAAATAACTAACTGAATCACATTTCAAATTTCATAACAGTCCTACTAACAAAACTGTTCTAATTAATCTCTAATTAATCTCTAACAGTCTCTGACACATAATTAACAGTTTCATAGCTAACTATCGAATCAACTCAACTAACAATCATATTATCAATAACCAACTAACTACTTTTCACTAACTTACTAACTTAACTAACATTTCAAACTAACACTTTAATTCCCTAAACACTAACTGATTCAACTTCAAAACCAACATTCAACCCTAAGGCAACAGAATAAACTTCAAAATCTCAAAATTTGGGTCATTTTATATGACTGAGTTTTCACACATAATACAGAACCAACATTGGTGATACAGAAAAATATGACTGAGTTTTCAACAGAACCAACATTGTTGATACAGAAAAATACAGAAAAATATAAAATGGGGCAAGAGTTTTCACAGATAATGTTCATCTATAACACATTATATAAAATCAAATATCACTCACAAACCATAAACATTCACATATGCAAGAATGAATACAATGTAGTCGAAACCTCTACTTCAACATGCATGTGGTACCAAAGTTATTTAGGGTTTGAGAAAGAGACTTACCAAAGAAATACGCGCCGCCGGTACAGTGAGAAGGAAGGGTTTGTTTCGCTGCCGGTATAGTGAGAAGAAATACGCGCCGCCGGTACCAAAGAAATACGCGCCGCCGGTTTGTTTCCAGAGAGAAATACGTGAGCACGGCCGCCGAGAGTGAGAAGGTAGGGCTTTTGTGGAAATGGCGTAAGTTTTTGAGGTGACTGAAGAAGAGGGAAAACAAAAGAACAGAACACGAAAGCGCTTTGTGGTCTGAAATTTCATTTTAATAAGACCTTAGAAAGCGCTTTTGTGTAAAGCGCTTTCTAAGGTATGCCTTAGACAGCGCTTTCCAAAAGCGCTTTCTAAACCCCCCCTTAGACAGCGCTTTTGGTTTTAATTTTTTTTTTAATTTAAAGACTTTAGACAGCGCTTTATCAAAAGCGCTGTCTAAGGTCTATATTTAAAAGCGCTTCCTAAAAGCGCTGTCTAAGGGGGGGTCTTAGACAGCGCTTTTAAAAAGCGCTGTCTAAGACCCCCCCTTAGACAGCGCTTTTAGTATTTTCTTGGAACATTTTCAGCGCTTTATTTTAATTTTAACCTTAGACAGCGCTTTCTGTTAAAAGCGCTGTCTAAGATGCGCTGTTAAAAGCGCTTTTTGGCGTAGTGGATATCTTTCCAACTCTTTGATGATGGTGATTGACTTGAATATATCAAGTAAACAGTTCAAGGTTCCCGTAAAGTGCTTATATGAGCGTTACATCTGGCAAATGAACTTGAAAGCTTCAAAGTTCTGAAACAAATGAAGTATGAAAGCTTTCATGGTTGTGTTTGTCTTAGTGACTGGAGTCTTGTAAAAGTATGAGAGAAACTCCTAAGATACTAAGGCAACTCACACACAAACTTAAAATACTTTTAAACATCTCTTTACTTAACAAAATCAATTAGAAATGTTTTAAAGGTTTATCTAATTTAAAAGAGGATTATCTTCTTGACTAGGACAAATTTAAGAACTTTTTAATAGATTACATGATGCCTAATCGTGTCCATAATCATTTATGACAATATCTTAATGATTGGTAACAACTTTATATCAAAACCTTCCTTTTTGGGACATAATAATCGATTACTTTATGTATCTAATCGATTAGCTAATTGTACTAGTAAAAAAAATACAGGTGTGCATGTTACCCCTGTAAGGGTAGGCGCACTCAAAGGTCTTAGTAGGCATATAACAATTTTTATTGGTTAGGGTTTATCTACAGTGGTGAGAAGCCTTGTATGGTGGTGTTTATGGTGGTTTAGATACCTGCACACTTGAGGTGAAAGGCTTTGTATATGTGTTTTGCGCTTAGGTATAAGCGTGTGAGTTAGGATATATCCTTTATTTTGTTGGGGAGATGTATTTTTATAAGTCTTGAGCCTAGGGTTTCCTTGTGAAAGGTCGCCACCCACTCTGTCAATGATGGATCATTGAATCCCTATTTCCAAAGGGGCGTGGGTCAACTAAGGATATCAATGGAACAGGAGCGGGGGCGGGGGACACTTCTCCATCTTTGTCCTCTCCACCAAATACATTCCTCATCCCCGTCCCCGATCCCCGTCATGGAGAGTTTCTAATTCCGCCCCCGTTCCCCGCGGATCCCCACTAATCCTACATTTATCCATTAACATTTTATTTTTTAAAATATATATATTTTCTATAAAAAATAAAAAGCACAAGTATTTCACATATTTATTTTTTATTAAAAAATACTAGTATTTCATATTTATTATTTTTTATTAAAAATACTAATGAGACACAAAATAATAATACTTTTTTTATAAAATTCTATGAAATGTTATAAAATTCAACAACATAAATTATAATACTTTGTTCAAGTAACAATGTGCCTAAACAACTACAAAATTCAACAACGTAAATATGCTAAAAAAACTATACTTCATCAAAACTAACAAGGGATAATTGTAAAATTCAACATCATGAGTGATCACACTAAATCACACAGTGTATTTGAATCGGATTGCACATGTTTTTTAGGTCTTTATTATCATTTTGCTTGTGTTATGCTTTCTTTTGTGTTGTTTTCAGGTATTTAGCTATTTCAGGACCTTTTTAGAAGAAAGGAGCAAAAAAAAACCAAAAATTAGGGTTTTCAGCAAATATTGTACTCGTGGTGTTTTGCACAGCGGCCGCCATAGGAGAAGCCATGACATATCAATCCTCAACCAGGAGGAAACTGCCACGATCCCACGAACTTCCCCATTTACTCACATGGCGGGCGCCATGGAGGGGTGGCGGGCACCACCTTTGAACTCCACATTCCCACTAAAGAGAAGTTGAAGGGCATCCCGGTCTTTGCATGCTGTTGAGTTCCTCTATAAATAGGTCGTTCTAGTTCACTTCCAAATCATCCAAATTAGTTTACAACACTAAGACTATAATAGCATCTATAAAAGTGGTAATTCGTCAAATCGAGGGGTTATCGCACCTTAGTGAAATTGAGTTGGAGCACTTTGATTTTGTCGTAATCTTTATTTTCAAAGTCAAAGGTTTATTTACTTCCTTGTACCAGATTTAAAGCCTCCGTTTGGAGCAGGTTCTAATTTAATCTCCTTTTTATTTTACTTGTCATGCTTTACTTTGTTTAATTTCCTGCCATTGTCTTTACTTTATTTAATTTCTTACCATGTCTTACTTTATTTAATTCCTTGTCATGCTTTACTTTATCTAATTTCATGCCATTGTCTTTACTTTATTTAATTTTCTCGCCATTATCTTTATTGCTCGTTTTAATTGTTTTACACGCTTTACTTGTTCTTCACGCTTTACATTCTAAACTTCTTTTCATCATGTTCAACATCGTTGTATTTGTTTGTATAACCATGTCTAGCTAAATCTTTCAAAGGTTAGAATGTAAGGATCGCGGTTAAAGAGATGTTTCACATATTGCATCTGTAGAAATACTTTAGGGGCTGTTTTGATTTTTAATTCGAGTTTTCTGAAACAAACTTCGTTAATTTTAACTACCCAAGGAGTGCGAAAGCACCCTGACTTAGTTAACTAGGATTTTTTATCACTTTAAGGAAAAACGATTTTTGAAACTGTTTTCGGACGCGTTGATAGATTTAAAATCAGGAAACTCCTTGGGTAAACTTTCCGAATCAAAATCACTTTTCAACTAAGCTTACGAGTCTCATTTCTTAAAAATAGGTTTACTATTTTAGCGTTCTGCGCACCTTTTATAAGTGACAATAAAAGGCCTTAATTTAAGGTTAAACTCGGTTCTGAATACGCGAAAGCGACAGTTCCTGTTAAATGGATTCTTTCCAAGAGTAGAAAATATTTCCCCATAAGTAGTTCTATTTAGACAATCGAAGCATCATTAAACTAACATGAAATACATTCAAGCCTATCTTTATCTGCACTGTATTTATCATTTTCTTTATTTACTGTTATTTTGTGACATCAATATCTCATTTGTACCGCCTTAGATAAACATCGTAACAATAGTAATCGATAGATTGACGATTTGGTCTCTGTGGAATCGATAATCTTTTATATTACTCTGACCCGATTCGTGCACTTGTGAATACAGCGATCAAGTGTTTGGCGCCGTTGCCGGGGACCAACTTCGTCAAATTTCGTACTTTGTTGTTACACCGTCTAGACTAAGGCATTATTAGCCGGTAAATGCGAAGAACCCGTAGTACCGAAAATTTAGTAGATCCTTTAGCGAAACCCAAGCGTTACACTCGTACACCCCTCTTACTCGTCTAAATTAAGAAAGCTATGGCCGAGAATCAAGACTGGAGACCTCTTAAGGAATTTTCCCGACCCTCTGACGAGGAACCTAGTTCTAGTATAGTAAACCCCCTCATTCCTGCCAACAATTTCGAACTAAAACCATCTTTACTGCAATTAGTGCAAGAGAACCTATTCGCGGGTCTCCCTACTGAGAACCCAAATCAACATTTAAAAGTCTTTATCCAACTGGCCAACACCTTTAAATCCAACGGTGCTTCACCTGATGCAGTTCGTTTAAGATTATTTCCTTTCTCCCTCAGGGATAGAGCACGTTCGTGGTTAGATTCACTTCCAGCTAACTCAATAACTACCTGGGAAGACCTTAGGAGAGTATTCATTGCTAGATATTTCCCCCTAGTAAGACTGCTTTTCTTCGAAACCAAATAACTAGATTTACTCAAAACCAAGGAGAATCACTTTTTGAAGCTTGGGAGAGATATAAAGAGCTGTTAAGAGTTTGTCCACACCATGGCCTAGAACAGTGGCTGGTCGTTCATACCTTCTACAATGGACTCCATTATAACATAAAATGAGCATCGACGGTGCCGCTGGTGGCGCGCTGATGAACAAACCTTACCCTGAAGCTCGTGACCTAATTGAGGATATGGCCCAAAACCATTACCAATGGGGAACTGAACGAGCATCAGTAGAGAAAAAGGAGACCCAAGGTGGAATACATGAGATAAGTTCTATGGACATGATGCAAGCGAAAATGGACGCTTTAGCCCTTAAGGTCGAACATATTTCTACAAACTCTAACACCGCAGCGGTAGTCCACACAGAGTGTGAACTTTGTGGATCTAAAGGACACGAATCGGCAGAATGTAACCTTTTGAACGACTTGAACACCGACCAAGTGAAATATGCCCAAGGTAACCCATTTTCAAACACTTACAACCCTGGATGGAAGAATCACCCAATTTTTTCCTATAAAAACCAGAACCCTATCCAAAATTTTACACCTCAAAGACCACAAGGTTTTCAAGCCCAAAAACCGAATCAACTTATGCAAGTTGTGTCCCAGAAGCCTAACCTTGAGAAGATCATGGAGAACTTCATATCAGGCCAGACTCAGCAAAATAAAGAATTCCTAAACCAGAACATTCACGTAAACGAACTGATAACGCAATTAGGGACTAAGGTTGATCAGATAATTACTCAAAATAAGATGTTTGAAACCCAGATCTCACAGGCAGCACAAAACCAAGCCCCACAAACTACACCTGGAGGACAATTCCCTGGACAACCTCAACTCAACCCTAGAGGGCAAGCTAACCCTTTCATATTACAAAGTGAGACCGCTTACGAAGGGCCTTATAACCCAGCAATGAGCGAGTCCAAAGCTTCTAAAGAAGATATACCTACCAACCAAGGAGAGGAACCAGTGGAACCCGAAAAATAAACCGACCAAGAAGGAGAAGCCAAGGATAAAACTTACAAACCACCACCCTCGTACAAACCACCAATCCTATCTCCGCATAGACTTAAACAAACCAAAATCAATAACCAATACCAAAAGTTTATAAAAGTAATAGAGAAACTTCATGTAGAGATTCCTTTCACCGAAGCCATCACCCAAATTCCATCTTACGCCAAATTTCTCAAAGACATCTTAACCAACAAGCATAGGCTTGACGATCCCAAACCCTTGGAATGCAACTTTATTTCCGAGAATAAACTTGCTAAGAAGGAGAAAGACCCTGGGAGTTTTTCTATACCTTGCATTCTAGGGAGTCATATGATCGACAAAGCTTTCCTAGACTTAGGCGCTAGTGTGAGTTTAATGCCCTTGCCTGTGTAAAAAGTTAAACTTAGGAGAATTACAACCAACTAAGATGTCCCTACAATTAGCCGATAAATCTGTTAAGTATCCTGTAGGCATATTAGAAGACATCCCCGTTAGGATCGGTCAACTTTATATCCCGACAGACTTTGTGGTCATGGATATCAAGGAAGACGACGATATCCCTATCCTTTTAGGTAGACCATTTTTATCAACAGCCGGAGCTATAATAGATGTTAAAAGAGGAAAATTAACTTCCGAAGTTGGATATGCAAAGATAGAGTTTATTCTTTCAAAGTTCCTGATGGCACCAATCATAGGAGACGCATGTTACGTGATTCATATCATAGATGAATGCATAAGGGAATTTGATCAAGAAGAACCTATGATCAAACCATTTTCAAACCCGAATGAAAAGGATGACGAGCTAAAGGAAACGGAACCTCACACTAACGAATGTTTGGCCCTTACTCTAGACCTTTCACCAAACTCTCAAAAACCAGCTCAAGAACTTAAGGAATTTCCCAAGAACCTAAGATACGAGTTTTTGGATAAAGAAATGAACTGCCCAATAATAGTTAGTGACACCTTAAACTAAGACGAGACAAACCAACTCTTGAATGTTTTACGAAGATACCCCTCTGCCTTAGGATACAATATCTCTGATTTAAAAGGTATAAGCCCATCCGTGTGTATGCACAGGATCTTGCTAGAGGAGGATTCAAAACCTTCCAGAGAACATCAGAGAAGAATCAACCCTGTAATGAGTGAGGTGGTAAAGAAGGAAGTCCTTAAACTGATAGAAGCTATTATAATCTATCAGATCTCCGATAGTAAATGGGTAAGTCATGTACATGTGGTACCCAAAAAAGGAGGCATCACAGTCGTGCAGAACGAAAAGGGCGAGCATGTGGCTAAACGTATAGAACGCGAATGGCGTATGTGCATAGACTATAGGAAACTCAATAAGGCAACTAGGAAAGACCATTTCCCCATTCCATTCATAGATCAAATGCTTGAGCGTCTTGCCAGACACTCTTACTTTTGTTATTTGGATGGATATTCTGGATTTTTCCAAATACCCATACACCCCGAGGATCAAGAGAAAACAACCTTCACCGGTCCTTACGGAATGTTTGCTTACAAACGAATGCCGTTTGGACTTTGCAATGCGCCAGCTACTTTCCAACATTGTATGATGTCAATCTTTGCAGATTATTTCGACTGAATTATGGAAGTGTTCATGGATGATTTCTCGGTATGTGGGTTTGACTTTGAGAATTGCCTCGTTAATCTTGAGAAAATCCTAGAAAGATGCGTAGAAGTTAACCTTGTATTAAACTGGGAGAAGTGCCACTTTATGGTTAAAGAAGGCATAGTGTTAGGACATATAATATCTAAAAGAGGCATTGAGGTCGACAAAGAAAAGATAGAAGTGATAGAAAACCTTAACCCTCCTAAGACTGTTAGAGAAGTCCGTAGTTTTCTTGGACACGCCGGTTTTTACCGACGCTTTATCAAAGATTTCTCTAAAATAACAAAACCCCTGACCGACCTTCTGATGAAAGACGTTGAATTCATTTTCGATGAAAAATGTATCGAAGCCTTTAATCATTTAAAACAAGCGCTAATTTCAGCACCCAATTTACAAACTCCGGATTGGACTCAACGTTTCGAAATAATGTATGATGCTAGCGATTTCCCTGTAGGATATGTTTTAGGACAAAGAAAAAATAAGAAATTACATGTGATATATTACGCTAGTAGAACCCTAGATGCCGCTCAACTCAATTATACGACAACAAAGAAGGAACTCATAGCTGTAGTTTTTGCAATTGATAAATTTAAGTCTTATCTTGTCGGATCTAAGATTATAGTCTATACAGACCATGCAACTATCTGTTACCTTCTAAGCAAAAAGGATGTGAAACCTAAGTTACTCAGATGGATCCTTTTGCTACAAGAGTTCGACTTAGATATCCGAGACAAAAAAGGTAAAGAAAACGTAGTTGCTGACCATTTGAAGCGAGACCATTTAACTATAAATGATGATTTCACCTATGACAGATTAATAGCTAAGTTAGAGACCGTTCCCATTGAAACTGATAGAGACAACTTTGGAACAGTTTCAGAGATTAGCAGAGTACCATGGTACGCTGATATTGTGAATTATCTAGCCGCTGATATCATACCACCTGACCTCAATTATCAACAAAAGAAGAAGTTCTTTAAAAACGTAAGACATTTCTATTGGGACGAACCACTCCTTTTTAAAAGAGGAACAAATAACATCTTTCGAAGTTGTATCCCGGAAGAAGAATTTAGAAATATCATAGAGCATTGTCACTCTTCACCCTATGGTGGACATTCAAGCACATCCAAGACATACGCTGAGATCCTTCAAGATGGTTTTTATTGGCCGACACTATGGCGTGATGTCCATACTTATATTGTCCAATATGACCGGTGCCAGCACGCTAGAAACATATCAAGACGCGACGAAATGCCTTTTAAGAACATCCAAGAAGTGGAATTATTTGATGTTTGGGGTATTGATTTCATGGGACCTTTTCCATCTTCGATGGGAAACAAGTATATTTTGGTAGTTGTCGACTATGTGTCCAAATGGATATAAGCTATAGCCTCACCCACCAACGACACAAGAGTAGTCATCAAGTTGTTTAAAAACAATATTTTCCCCAGATTTGGAGTACCACGACTTGTCATAAGTGATGGTGGATCACATTTTATATCCATGATATTCGATAAGCTCTTAAGAAAGTATGGAGTAAAACACAGAGTAGCAACACCGTATCATCCTCAGACTAATGGTCAAGTGGAAGTATCAAATAGAGAGATTAAGCAAATCTTGGAAAAAACTGTTTCAATATCCAGAAAAAATTGGTCTAAAAAGCTAACAGAAGCATTGTGGGCTTACAGAAATGCTTACAAAACCCCTATTGGAACTACACCATACCAGTTAGTCTATGGAAAGTCATGCCACTTACCTTTTGAACTTAAACACAAAGCATATTGGGCCATTAAGACCCTGAATTTAGATTACCTAGCATCTGGCGAGAAGCGAATCCTCGATATCCACAAATTGGAGGAACTTCGCCAGAACGCTTACGAGAATGCCATTATATACAAAGAAAGAACCAAATCATGGCATGACAAAAGGATTATGAAAAAGGACTTTAATATAGGCGACTCTGTTCTCCTTTTCAATTCCAGATTACGACTTTTTCCAGGTAAGCTACGTTCGAGATGGACATGCCCCTTTAAGGTTTCCAAAATCCTCAAATCTGGAGCAGTTGAAATTCGGAACAATTCCTGTAATCCATTTATGGTAAATGGACAAAGACTGAAGCAATATCAAGGAGGTGACATCCCCACAGACTGCCCTGGCCATACTCTGATCAACCCTCCGGTTCCTACCTCTGATATATAAAGTTCAAATCGTCAAGCTAACGACGTTAAATAAGCGTTGCATGGGAGGCAACCCATGATTTCTTTTTCCTTTACTCTACTTTTACTATTTCAATATATATATATATATATATATATATATATATATATATATATATATATATATATATATATATATATATATATATTTATTTATGTTTAGACTAATAGTTGCAATGTTTGCGATTTCAGGTGTCCTCTATTTTTAACCTAACTTTTCAGAATGGAGAATTTCGAAACTATGCCAGTGATCTTTCGTGTCCTCTATATATATATATATATATTTATGTTTAGACTAACAGTTGCAATGTTTGTGATTTCAGGTGTCCTCTATTTTTAACCTAACTTTTCAGAATGGAGAATCTCGACACTATGCCAGTGATCTTTCGTGATCCAGTACAGGAGCAACGCTACGCCATGCTTTCCCAGCGTCCAACGCTGCCCACCAGATATCCTGATTCAAGTTGCATGGAAGCATTAGGCATTGAGCCTAGTGTCAGGCATTTGTGCAGTCAGTTGCAATGGGATGAGTATACTGAAGCGATGCATATGACTTACAGGAACCTCACTTTGGAGTTCTTGAGCTCGCTGGACTACGAGCCATATGTTGGTCATGCTAGTGATGGTGGCTACATTAGTTTCAGGATGTTTGGGACATAATACACCTTCAACCACAAGCGTTTCAGTGACTTACTTGGATTTCAGACTACTTATGATGCCTCATCTGAGCTCCCCATGAGCTATTTTCTGAGTAGAGATGTTGAGAAGTTCTGGAGTGACATTACATGTGGAGGTAGCTGATCGCGTGTTTCGCAAGTGCACGAATTACGTCAAAGTAATATAAAAGAATATCGATCCCACAGAGACCAATCGTCAATCTATCGATTACTACGGTTACGGTGTTTATCTAAGGCGGTATAAAAGAGATATTGGGTTTGCAAAATAACGGTAAATAATAAATGCAGGTAAAGACAGGTTGAATGTATTTCACGTCAGTTAAGTGATGTTTCGATTGTCTAAATAGAACTACTTATGAGGTAATACTTTCTACTCTTGAAAATAATCCATTTAGCAGGAACTGTCGCTTTCGTGTATTCAGATTCGAGTTTACCCTTAAATTAAGGCCTCTTATTGTCACTTATAAAAGGTGCACAGAACGCTAAAGTAGTAAACTTATTTTTAAGAAATGAGACTCGTAAACTTAGTTGAAAAGTGATTTTGATTTGCAAAGTTTTAGCCAAGGAGTTTCCTGATTTTAGATCTATCAACACGTCCGAAAATAGTTTCAAAAATTATTTTTCCTTAAAGTGATAAAAAATCCTAGTTAACTAAGCCAGGGTGCTTTCGCACTCCTTGAATAATTAACACTAACCAAGTTTGTTTTAGAAAACTCAAGTTAAAAATCAAAACAACCTTTAAAGTATTTCTACAGAATCAATATGTGAAATATTTCTTTAACCGCGATCCTTACATTCTAACCTTTAAAAGATTTAGCCAGACATGGTAACGCAAACAACCACAACGGTATTAATCATGATGAAAAGTTTGTTTTAGAATGTGAGACGTAGAGAGCGAGTAAAGCGCGTAAAATAAATAAAGTAAAGCGAATGCGGGAAATAAATAAAGTAAAGCGAGTGCGGGAAATAAATAAAGTAAAGCGAGTGTGGAAAGTAAATAAAGTAAAGCGAGTGCGGGAAATAAATAAATAAAGCGATAAATAAGAACCTGCTCCAAATGGAGGGCTTTAAATCTGGTAGAAAAATAAACCTCCGACTCCTGAAGCTAAAGATAACAGCAACTCGAAGTGACCCAACTCAATCTCACTAAGGTGCGATAACCCCCCGATGTGACGAATTATCGCTATTACAAATGGTAAATATAGGCTTAGTGTTGTAAAACTAAGTTGGATGATTAGAAAATGAAATGGAACGAACTATTTATAGAGGATTTCAGCAGCTTGCAAAGACCATGGTACCCTCCAACTTCTCCTTAGTAGGAACGTGATTACCAAAGGTGGCGCCCGCCATCCCTTCATGGCGCCCGCCATGTGTGTAAATGGGGTGGATCATGGGAACGTGGCGGTTACCTCCTAGTTGAGGGCTGATGACTCATGGCGTCTCCTATAGCGGCCGCCATGTGCAACGCCATGTGTGTAATTTCGCCGAAAAACCCTGATTTTAGGTCTTTTTGCTTCGCTTCTTCCAAAAGAGTCCGAAAGTGCTAAATATCTGAAAACAAGATAAAAGAGAGCATAATACAAACAAAATGATAATAAAATCCTAATAAACATGTGAAATCCGAGTAAAAAACACGGTGTAATTAAGTGTGATCAAATTCTCCCACACTTAACCCTTTGCTTGTCCTCAAGCAAAACTCTTTATAGTTTATGCAAGAAAAACAGTATCAACTAGAGTTAATTCAAGGCAAAAAGACTTGTGAGTTCATTCAAGGAATGTATCGATAGGTACTAACGAATTAAACTAAGGGTATTGTAGTGACACTTCCCGCAAATGCGATCGTAGGCTTCGTTCCTATACAAATCAATCCATATTACCCCACCATACCTAAGCCTTCTTTTTGTTTTCTTAAAGTCCTTTTCATTCAGGTGCAATCACATTAAGCCCGTTATTTGTACATACTCATAGTAAAGTGACCGGTTAGTGATTATGATCTTAAGCATGGGGCTCTGGTACATAAGTTGGTGTAACCCTTTTATTCAACCTAATTTGCAGTTGTGGGGGATTGGATCATAATCCACCCTACCAAGTTCAGCACCAGATACCTCTGAACCAACAAACAAATAGGCTTATTATTTTATTTTTCTAAGCATGGGGCTTCGGTACATAAGTTGGTGTAACCCCTTTATTTAACCCAATTTGCAGTTGTGGGGGGTTGGATCGTAATCCACCCTACCAAGTTCAGCACCAGATACCTCTGAACCAACAAACAAATAGGTTTATTTGTATATATTTTTTATTTTTCTTCTGTATGTTTCGCATATGTCTTTATTTTGCTGGGTTAAATGACCGTGTGAGAGTCACCTAGCCCGGATTTTCACATGACTTGAGAATAAAGCAGGAATTTTTGTGATCATTCACTTATTTTCATCGGTCCCCTACGTAGAGCATGCTTAAGCCGGAGCTGACTGCTAGGATAAACTACTTAAGGACTTATTTGGAAAAAAAATTGGGGCTACAACATATGGGGTATCAGGATCGACTCTTATAATCATGAAGCCTAAGGTGTTAAGACAATACCGATTTTTAGAAAAAGTTTTCCTAGGTCTTTTACATCCTGTTATAAACCTGTCTTATAGCCTAAATGTTCAAGATGTACTATTTTCTTGGCTAAATTTTTTTTTGTAAGGTTAATGAAATGGGAGAAATTACGGATACACTACACAGATGACTCGTCAGACACATGTTATTTTATTGAAAGGAAAAACAAACAACTAAAATAAACAAAACATACTAAAATTAAAGGAAAATGGTAAAAAGCGATAAAAGTAAAGGAAACGATAAAAAGCAATAAAAATAAAGAAAAGATGAAAAGCGATAAAATCTCCTCCCACACTTAAACCAAACATTATCCTCAATGTTTCAATATGAGATAGGGTAGGAGTAACCTGGAAGAGAGAGAGAGAGAGAGAACTAGGGGTGAGCACCGGTACCGTCACCGTCACCGCCCTGGTCAAGATGCTTGGGTCGACGACGTCTGGTTCGAGTATTAAGTCCTTCCTGCAGCTGCTGTGAGCGACCTAGGAGAGATCCTTGGGTGGCCTCGATGAGAGCGAAGTGGAGCTCATTAGCCTGTCGCTGGCATTACTGCTCATTAGTGATCGCAAGCAAGGACTCAGTGACAGTCTGATGTGCTTTCTCACTACACTGCTGGGAAGCTACCATAAAACTCATATTATCTGACAGTTGTTGGTTTATGGTATTCAGGAGGGTGTCATGCCTTTCCTCACGAGCTAGGTGCTCGCACCACATCTCCTAGGTGATGTAGAAACCGGGAGTGGTACCTGCAAAAGGGTTAGAGGAAGAAGGTGCAGTGTGTGCAGGTGATGCATCAGGAATATCACGAGCAGGTGACTGGTCGCGCCGGTCATACTCATTATCGGTCCCTTGCCCATCGTCCATAGGAACGTTAGGTGGCAAAGGACCGGTAAAGAGTGGAGCATCAAGATCGTATGTCCAGTTCCTCGCATGTCGCACATCTGTACGCTGAGAGCAAGGTAGGACAACACTGAGTACAACTGCACCATGTATCATGAGGTAAAAACCACCTTCTCGCCGCACCTTGCATAATTTCATATCTTTCAAAAACTTCAAGTTAATGGTGCGGTGAGGGAGTGGTTCTAAGGTGGCTAACTCAACGTGTAGATTCAGCGCTCTAGCAATGGAGGTAATCAAACCACCGAAAGAGATGGTTCTCCTTTTTTAAGGATGGAAAACATATGGGCCAACACGAAAGAAACAGGATTGATCCTGCGATTAGTGAGGCAACCCTGTAAAAATAACAGTTCTCGGGAATTTACTTTGTTAGAATTCTCCCGACCAAATATAGTACATGCCAAAAGGTATCTAAAAATACGCATGGCTGTGTGATGGATATTAGAATCCAAAATTCCTTCAAAGGAAGTGACATTCACATTAGATAATTTGTTCCAAAAAGTAAATGCCTTGAGTGCCCATTCAGTATCCAAGAGCGTCTCACAGATACCACCCTCGCCATAAGGTATTCTGAGCAAACCCGCTAAAGCATCAGTAGTGTACTCGTATTCTACATTAAACATTCTAAAATAGACGGTACCTACCGTGCTAGCAGTGTCGGGGTAAACAGTACAAATTAGGGAACTCAAAAATTCCCTAGTGAGCCTATCGTAGGTGGGTGCTTTACTAGCAAAAATATTGTGTAATCCTAAATTATCTAGCATGTGGAAAACACTATGGTATGTGCCTAGAGTGTACAAATAGTCTTCATCGACATACCTGGTAGCGAGGATCTCCCGAGTTTGCAATCTTTGCAAAATCTTGTTTTGTCGCTCACCAGGCTTTCCTCCACGAAGAATGATGTCGTTAAACTCCATTCCAGCCATTAATGGTGATTGTAGAGAAAATGAGTATTTATAGAAAATAAATGAAAAAATGGAATTTAATGGGTTTTTGGTGGAGAAATGGAGAAGTGAAGTTGGGAAATGGTAATGGCTTGTAGTGAAAATGAGAAGTTTGGGAATTTTTTATGAACTTTGGTGGAGTTGGGAGAAGAAGAAAATGGGTTTGGAGAGGTTGAAGAAGGTATAAATGGTGAAAAAGGGAAATTTGCCCGTTACGTCATGGCGCCCGCCATGAAGCCTATGGCATCCGCCATGTCTTCGAATTTGGTTGGGTCGGCTTGGTGTTTGCTACTTGGGCCTCAATCCTCTTGTCTTCATTTTTGTAATGGGGGGTGCACATAGGTTGCTATGAATGTTGTTTTTTTATTTAAGTTCGATAAAACAAAATAAAATGAAATAAAATAAAGCAAAATAAAATGAAACAAAATAAAATAAAATAAAATAAATCGAAATAAAATAAAACGAAATAAAATAAAACAAAACAAAATAAAATAGTAAAGTAAAATAAAATAAAATAAAACAAAAATGGACATAAAAACATAATAATAATAATGCATATATATATATGTAGAGTCAATAATAATTCACGAGTCCAGAGATCTTAGGAAAGTTAAAGCAAGCATAATGTCAAAGGAAACAATAAAAATAAGCATGAATAGTAAATAATGGGAAAATAGGGAAATTCAAACGGTATTTCTTGGTTCATGATGACATCAATGCTCAGGGTATAGTGGAGTCTCCTCGAAGCTCTGTGATCTGGCATCGGAGATCGGCGATCTCATCATGCAGCATATCAGTCTCAGTGTCATGTGATGCAATTGATACTTCGACCTGCAAGGCAACGTCAGCAAGCTGCTGGCGAAGCTCGGCTATCTCCATGCGAAGCTTAACCAATTCAGACTGCATGCTCGGATTCTGGAGATTCGGATTATTGGTGTGGACTTTAATTCTGATAGGTGCAATTTTCGGTGCCTCTACTATCTCTCCCTGCCCTTCTATGGCGTAGGCCCAGTTGGCCTGATCAATAACACAAGTCATCTGAGGGTTAGGTAAAGTGAAGTAGTGAATGGTCTCACCCTCGATTAATAGCCTGTATTGATCCGGTTGGAAAGAAGATCTCCTCATGAGGCCACGGTCCAGACAAAAATCAATATCCATCAAGGTGTAGCTCCAATAAGACGTCATGTAAGATAGCCTTCTATCAAGTCCCAGGGATGAGG
Organism: Lathyrus oleraceus; assembly: GCF_024323335.1. Lineage (NCBI taxonomy): Eukaryota > Viridiplantae > Streptophyta > Magnoliopsida > Fabales > Fabaceae > Lathyrus > Lathyrus oleraceus. The sequence goes on along the minus strand of NC_066583.1, from coordinate 631,083,150 downwards.
CTATATGAGTCACCGTGCTTCCAACATATATAGGGCTCGCAGCAGAGCGAGCATTAAAATATAGACTTTCGATCAGGAAAGCTCCACATTCTACTGGGCGTGACTGAGTTGTACAGTACATGAAGAAGATATCTTCAACACTCACATGCGTATCAGGGTCACTCTTCCCCAGGAAGGTGTGGGAAATGATCATCTGGAAGTATCGGAAAGCAGGGTTGTGAATCTTGTTGGAGATTTGGATGGAAGGGTCAGGACTACCTCCGCACGTAATATCACTCCAAAACTTCTCAACATCTCGGCTCAGAAAGTAGCTCATGGGGAGCTCAGATGAAGCATTATAGGCAGTCTGAAAACCAAGCAAGTTACTGAAACGCTTGTGGTTGAAGGTGTATTCTTCCCCAAACAATCTGAAATAAATATATCCTCCATCACTGGCTTGACCAACATAGGTCTCGTAGATAAGCGAGCTCAGGAACTCCAAAGTCAGGTTCCTGTAAGTCACGTGCATAGCATCTGTATATTCATCCCACTGTAACTGATTGCACAAGTTCTTGACACTAGGCTCAATGCCTAATACCTCCATGCAGCTCAAGTCGAGATATCTGGTGGGCAGCATTGGACGCTGTGAAAGCATGGCGTATCGCTGTTCTTGAACTGGGTCACGAAAGATGACTGGCATGGTGTCGATATTCTCCATTCCTGAAAAGTTAGATTAGAAACAGAGGATACCTGAAATCGCAAATATTATAACTGTTAGTCTCCATATAGGTATACATATATATATAAAACAAATAAAAATGTAAATTGAAATAGTAAAAAGTAAAGGAAAAGAAATCATGGGTTGCCTCTCATGCAACGCTTGTTTAACGTCGTTAGCTTAACGATTCAAACTTTATACGTTAGAGGTAGGAACTAGAGGGTTGGTTAGAGTTTGGTCATGACATTCTGTGCGGATGTCGCCTCCTTGGTATTGCTTTAGTCTTTGTCCATTCACCACAAACGGATTACAGGAGTTGTTCCGGATTTCAACTGCTCCAGATTTTAGGATTTTGGAAACCTCAAAGGGGCATGTCCATCTCGAATGCAGCTTACCTGGAAAAAGTCGTAATCTCGAATTTAAGAGAAGAATAGATTCGCCTATATTAAATTCCTTTTTTTATAATCCTTTTGTCGTGCCAAGCTTTGGTTCTCTCTTTGTATATAGAGGCATTCTCGCAAGCGTTCTGGCGAAGTTCCTCCAATTTGTGGATATCAAGGATTCGCTTCTTGCCAGACGCTAGGTAATCCAAATTTAGGGTCTTGATGTCCCAATATGCCTTGTGCTTGAGTTCAAAAGGTAAGTGGCATGACTTCCCGTAGACCAACTGGTATGGTGTAGTTCCAATAGGGGTTTTGTAAGCAGTTCTGTAAGCCCACAATGCTTTTGTCAGCTTTTCAGACCAATCTTTTCTAGATATTGATACAGTTTTCTCCAAGATCTGCTTAATCTCTCTATTAGAAACTTACACTTGGCCATTAGTTTGGGGGTGATATGGTGTTGCTACTCTGTGTTTCACTCCATATTTCCTTAGGAGTTTATTAAATATCCTGGATATAAAATGTGATCCACCATCACTTATGACAAGTCGTGGAACTCCAAATTTGGGAAAGATATTATTCTTGAACATCTTGATGACTACTCTTGTGTCGTTGGTGGGTGCGGCTATAACTTCTATCCAATTGGACAAATAGTCAACGACTACCAAAATGTACTTGTTTCCCAACGAAGATGGAAAAGGTCCCATGAAATGGATACCCCAAACGTCGAATATTTCTACTTCTTGGATGTTCTTTAAAGGCATTTCGTCACGTCTTGAGATGTTTCTAGCGCGCTGGCACCGGTCACATTGGACAATATAAGCATGGACATCACGCCATAATGTCGGCCAATAAAGACCATCTTGAAGGATCTTAGCGTATGTCTTGGATATGCTTGAATGTCCACCATAAGATGAAGAATGACAATGCTCTATGATGTTTCTGACTTCTTCTTCCGGGACGCAACGTCGAAATATGTTATCAGTTCCTCTTTTGAAAAGGAGTGGTTCATCCCAATAGAAGTGTCTTATATCTTTAAAGAAATTCTTCTTCTGTTGATAGTTGAGGTCAGATGGTATGATATCAGCGGCTAGATAGTTCACAAAATCAGCGTACCATGGTACTCTGCTAATTTCTGAAATCGTCCCAAAGTTGTCTCTATCAGGTTTAAGGGGAGCGGTATCTATCTTAGCTATTAGTCTGTCATAGGTGAAGTCATCATTTATAGGTAAACGATCTGGCTTTAAATGCTCTAATCTGGAAAGATGGTCAGCAACTACGTTTTCAGTTCCTTTTTTATCTCTAATGTCTAATTCGAATTCTTGTAGCAAAAGGATCCACCTAAGTAATCTAGGTTTTGCATCCTTTTTGCTCAGAAGGTAACATATAGTTGCATGGTCTGTATAGACTATAATCTTAGATCCTACAAGATAAGACCTAAATTTATCGATCGTGAAAACTATAGCTAGGAGTTCCTTATCTGTTGTTGTATAATTTAATTGAGCGGCATCTAGGGTTCTACTAGCGTAATATATTACATGTAGTTTCTTATCTTTTCTTTTCCCTAAAACGGCTCCTATAGCGAAATCGCTAGCATCACACATTATTTCGAAGGGTTTAGTCCAATCCGGGGTTTGTAGAATGGGTGCTGAAATTAATGCTTGTTTTAAACGGTTAAAGGCTTCGATTCATTTTTCATCAAAAATGAATTCGATGTCTTTCATTAGAAGGCCGATCAGGGGTTTCGTTATTTTAGAGAAGTCTTTTATGAAGCGTCGGTAGAAACCGGCGTGTCCAAGGAAACTACGGACTTCTCTGACTGTCTTAGGAGGGTTAAGGTTTTCTATAACTTCTATCTTTGCTTTATCAACCTCAATGCCTCTTTCAGATATTATATGTCCTAACACTATGCCTTCTTTAACCATAAAGTGGCACTTCTCCCAGTTTAACACAAGGTTAAATTATATGCATCTCTCTAGGATTTTCTCAAGGTTAATAAGGCAATCTTCAAAGTCTAATCCACACACCGAGAAGTCGTCCATGAATACTTCCATGATTTTGTTGAGATAATCTGCGAAGATTGACATCATACAACGTTGGAAAGTAGCTGGTGCATTATAGAGTCCAAACGACATTCGTCTATAAGCAAACGTTCCGTAAGGACAGGTAAAGGTTGTTTTCTCTTGATCCTCGGGGTGTATGGGTATTTGGAAAAATCCAGAGTATGCATCAAGATAACAAAAGTAAGAGTGTCTGGAAAGACGCTCCAGCATTTGATCTATGAATGAAAGGGGGAAATGGTCTTTCCTAGTTACCTTATTGAGCTTCCTATAATCTATGCACATACGCCATCCTCCTTCTATGCGTTTAGCGACATGCTCTCCCTTCTCGTTCTGCAGTACTGTGATGCCTCCCTTCTTGGGTACCACATGTACTGGACTTACCCACTTACTATCAGAGATCTGATAGATTAAAGCAGCTTCCAGTAGTTTAAGCACTTCCTTCTTTACTACCTCTCTCATTACAGGGTTGATTCGTTTCTGATGTTCCCTGGAAGGTTTTGAATCTTCCACTAGCGAGATCATGTGCATACACACGGATGGGCTAATACCTTTTAAATTAGAGATGTTGTACCCTAAGGCAGAGGGGTATCTTCTTAAAACATTCAAGAGTCGATTCGTCTCGTCTTGGTTTAAGGTGGCACTAACTATTATTGGGTGGTTCATTTCTTTATCCAAAAACTCATATCTTAGGTTCTTGGGTAGTTCCTTAAGTTCTTGAGTTGGTTTTTGTGAATTTGGTGAAAGGTCTGGAGTAAGATCCAAACATTCGTTAGTGAGAGGTTCTGTTTCCTCTAGCTCGTCATCTTTTTCATTCGGGTTTGAAAATGGTTCGATCTTAGGTTCTCCTTGATCAAATTCTCTTATGCACTCATCTATGATATCAATCACATAACACGCGTCTCCTAGAATGGGTGCCATCAGGAATTTTGAAAGAATGAACTCAATCTTTTCGTCCCCTACTTCGAAGGTTGATTTCCCTCTTTTGACATCTATTATAGCTCCGGATGTTGATAAGAATGGTTTACCTAAAAGGATAAGGATATCTTCGTCTTCTTTGATATCCATGACTACAAAGTCTGTTGGGATATAAATTTGACCGATTCTAACTGGGATGTCTTCTAAAATGCCTACAGGATACTTAACAGACCTATCGGATAGGGTTCTGTTTTTTTATAGGAGAAATTCAGATGATTCTTCCATCCAGGGTTGTAAGTGTTTGAAAATGGGTTACCTTGGGCGTAATTCACTTGGTCGGTGTTCAAATCGTTGAAAAGCTTACACTCCGCTGATTCGTGTCCTTTAGATCCACAGAGTTTGCACTCTGTGTGGACTACTGCTGCGGTGTTAGTGTTTGTAGACATATGTTCGATCCTAAGGGCTAAAGCGTCAATTTTTGCCAGCATCATGTCTAGAGATCTTACCTCATGTATTCCACCTTGGGTCTTCTTTTTCTCTATTAATGCTCATTCAGTTCCCCATTAGTATTGGTTTTGGGACATATCCTCAATTAGGTCATAAGCTTCGGGGTAAGGTTTGCTCATCAGCGCGCCACCAGCGGCAGCGTCGATGCTCATCTTGGTGTAATAATGGAGTCCATTGTACAAGGTATGAACGATCAGCCATTGTTCTAGGCCATGGTGTGGGCAGAATCTTAATATCTCTTTATATCTCTCCCAAGCTTCAAAAAGCGATTCTCCTTGGTTTTGAGCAAATCTAGTTATTTGGTTTCGAAGAACAACAATCTTATTAGGGGGGAAATATCTAGAAAGGAATACTCTCCTAAGGTCTTCCCAGGTAGTTATTAAATTAGTTGGAAGTGAATCTAACCATGAACATGCTCTATCCCTGAGAGAGAAAAGAAATAATCTTAAACGGATCGCATCGGGTGAAGCGCCGTTAGATTTAAAGGTGTCGGCTAGTTGGATAAAAACTTTTAAATGTTGATTCGGGTTCTCAATAGCGAGACCCGCGTATTGGTTCTGTTGCACTAATTGCAATAAAGACGGTTTTAGTTCGAAATTGTAAGCAGTAATAAGGGGGTTTACTATACTCGAACTAGGTTCCTCGTTAGAGGGTGTAGCACCTCAAATTTTCACCCCCCATTTGTACATTCATTTCATTTTTAGGTCATTAACATGGCATAGTACATTGCATTTCATCAGTCAAAATTGGTTAGGAGGATTCGTCTGTGTAAGAGAGCAAGGGTTTTTCCATGAGATAAAGGCCCTATGGTTGTTCTAGGGAGCTTACATGACCCAAGGTTCATTTTGATGCAATTTGGCCAAGTGCTAGAGGCTCAAAGTCCACAGTGCAGTTTCAGGTCATCTGGGGCCCATAAAAGTCAACTGAAAGTCAATTGAGGGCTAGGAAGTGGAGAAATGGTTTGAGACACTTCATTCATGTCCAAAAGAGGTTTATTCAACATGTCAAACATCTACCTTGAAGATTTTAAAGCCAGATCAAAAGTTTCCAAAAATGGAAAGTGACCTGTAATTTCAAGTTTCCAAAAATGGCAAGTTTTTGGACCAACTTCAACTCAACTTTCCAACATCAAATAAGCTTCAAATGAAATTTTGTCCAACATGAAAGTTGAATATCTTTCTCTCCTATTTCCAAAAAGTCCAAGATCATGAATTTATGATGAATGGTTAAGGAGTTATGATCAGATCATTGCAAAGTATGCTTGAAACTTCAAATGGCCATATCTTTTGAACCAAGACTCCAAATTGAGTGGCTCTTCTTGCATTGTTCTCCTTTTGACTCATACTTTCCAAATATCTCATTACATGGCATGAAATTAACTCATACAACCATGTGCTCATGCATGCTATTTTTGAAGGAAAATTGTTAAAATCAAATTTGGTTGATCACATGCATATGATTTCATTTCCAATGTGTGCATGGGTTGATTTTAAATGAATTTGGGCCCTTGGTGTGTACTGTTCACGTGGCCATTTCATGCATGAAGTGAAAATGCAAATTGGTGCATACACCTTATATCCTTCTAATCTCATTTAGCTTTGGCGTAATCATGATTTCAGGTTAATTAGCAGGACATAAATAAGGTTAATTGTAACTCCATTGCTCATAACACACAGTTTCAGATCTAGTTTTTGAGTTTTGATCCAAAATTTCTCTCACAAAGAACTTCAAAATTCCACGCATAAACACCATTCCTCTTGGTAAATTGTTGGTCCTAGTGAAGTTTAGAGCAAGAATCAAGTGCTACTTTGTCCAATTCATGCCAGATTCATGCATGCTTGAAGCTTGAAGGTGTTGATGGCAATTTCAAATTAAGCTGGATCTACACGTTTCTAAGCCTCAAATTCTTCATCAATCACCACTACAAGTATTCTGGAGCTGAATTGGACCATTACAAGTGCTGAATCGTGCGAATCCATAATCTGCTCTTCAAGAGGTGAGTTTTTCGACTTTCATAATTCTCCAATTCATGTAGATCTCTCTTCACTGATGATTCTGAGCTAAAAATCACATGAAATGATGCATTATTGAGTGAATTATGTGCGATTGAAGTTTACATGTCAAATATGTTTGTGATCGATTTGCACAATATAGGATGTTTTAGCATGAATTGACCATGGATTATTGATGTACATTGCATGAGCTTTGATTTGGTATGCTTTTTGATGAAATCTGGAGAAATCTGGAAAATTCTGGAAAATGTGTATGAACATTCGTACTGTTCATCTTCATCTTCATGAGGAAGATGAAGATCTTCATGGTAGCGACGGCTTAGTGACGGATTAGCGTCCAATTTGGCCTGGCTAGGGTTTTCAGGCAAAACGGTGTCGTTTTGTGTTGGCGCGCGCAGTTTGAATTTCTACCGTGTTCGATTCCCAGCGTGCTCAATTATTCAAAATGCATTCATATTTTATGATTTCCCTCCATATTTTCCATCATGTGCTCATTTTGATTTTCATTTTTTATGCTAACTTAAAAAATCATAACAATTTGAAAAATGACTCAAATCATTCCCAATTTTTTGCAAAATGATCCTCTGTTTGTCTAGTTTTTTATGATGATGAATTTTGAAGTTTTTCATGGCTGGTTTTATGTTTGTGTTAGAATATGTGAACATATATGCTTTTATGACCTTGCCTTGCTCTTTCTATTGTGGAATGCTTGATTTCAATCCAAATGCATTGAAATTTTGTATGATGTTTCTTGACATGTTGATGGATGTTTGAGACTTGGTTTGGTATTTTTCTCATTTGCCATTTCTATTTTACATACATGTTTGTATGGTGTGACAATTTGTGTCACACATTTGGTTGTTCAACTTGTGCAATTTAATTTCCATACCAAATGATCTTTGATGCTTCTGATTTTTTGTATGATGATCATATTGGATGTTTTGAATGCTCATGAATTTTTCCAGAATTATTTGAATCATTTCTGGTTTGATTTGGAATTTTCATTCTTAATGTCCAAATGTATGCCTTGAATTGGTCTTTGACTTCTCTTGCTCACCACATGACCTTGTTTATGGATTTTGGTTTGGTCCTTTTTAGGACTTGTTCTTGATTGAATAAAAATGCTTTGTGTTGAATATCAAGTTCTGTTTTGGATTTTTGATCCACTTTTGACCCTAGGCTTTGACCTAGTGGTTTGGACTTACCATTTGAGTTATGAATTTCAGGTTCAAGTATGCATCTCCATGATTGATGTTGCTCCTTCATCTGAGCTTGGTCATTTGTTGTTGTTGGCTAACATTTGTTGGTTTTGTAGGCTTTGATGATAATTCACTTGAGTGTTTGCCTTATGGCTTACTCATTATGCATTGGGATTGTCTGTTTGATATTGACTGTTGACTGTTGTCTGAATTCTGTACTGATTGGTTTAGTTGTTTCCACAGGTACCTAAGTTGCTTTAAGTTCATTTGAACTTCGCTTTGCTCTGCTTGTGGTTGGCATACCACTTAGGTATAATCCCTTGATCTTCATGTAGTCTGGAAGACCTGTCATGTTACTTTGGCAGGCACCTGTCTGAAGCCCTCCTTAAGAGGCAATGTTTGTGGTTGTTTAATTTTGTGCCAAGCAGGTAAAGTCCTCTTAAGAGGCAATTGGCAGATAAAAGGGATGTGCAATCCATCCCCTGCTATTCAGTTGTGTCATTCATTGTGCTCACACCATGTGTTGATGCACTTTGAATAAAAACCCAAAATCTTGTTGTGTCAGTCATTTGTGGAGAAGAGTTCCTTCATTCTGAACTCCCACACTTTCTATTTGATTCAAGCTCTCCCAGGCCAGGGATAAGAGCTATGAGGTCTGATCCTCATCTCCCATTTCATCTGCTTCACCCTAACCCTCAATGTTAGGGTTAAGAGCTAACAACACCCTTTTCCAGTTGGCTTGTTTGTCGAGGTTGATATGACCCCTTGACTAAAGCCCAGCCTGGTGTGAGCCAATTGTTTGCATATAGTGTGTGATACTTGTGCGTGTGATTGCTGATGTGCTGTTTAGGCTAGCTTGCTTCCTGTGTAAGTTAGGATTAGAGACCTCAACATAGGGATCGTATGCATGACAACTTCTAGGCTCGAGTCGTAGTCTCCCTAGTAGTCTGTTATCTCCCTTGTCTCTGGTTAGGATAGAAGTTCTTTCCCTATTAAGGGGAACTACGTCGCCCTGATCCTCATACCAGATGAGGTACGTAGACAGGAGATGAGCTGATCTCTCCGGGCGCCCTTTTTCTTTTTCAACCCTTTGTGTGTGTTTGGAGTCTGATGTAAGTCCAGCGATTGGCATTCGGTTTCCTATCTGTGTTTCTTTGTTTGGAGTCTGACATAAGTCCAGCGATTGGCAGTCGGTTTCCTGTGTGAGTTTTTGGTTTGGAGTCTGACGTAAGTCCAGCGATTGGCAGTCGGTTTCCTGTTTGTGTTTGTGTTTTGTTTGGCGTGCGTTAGCCGAGCTACGAGTGCTCTGATTCTTTCTCTGGTTAGAGAAGATACGTATGCATAGGATGCGACATCCTAGCGAGCATGTTTCCCCTGTCCCTGAACTACGTTGACTCTGATGTTTGTGTCTGACAAACTACGTAGGCCCAGGATGCGATATCCTGCTGAGTCACCTTTTTCCGTCTTCCATCTGTGTTTGATTCCAATGTGTGTGCAGTTTTGAGCAGTTTCTTTAGCAACCTTCTTTCTATTCTTTCTGAGCGTGGATCCCGTCGAGTACGATGGATGCGTAGGGGTGCTAATACCTTCCCTTCGCATAACCGACTCCCGTACCTATCAATCTCTGGTCGCGAGACCATTCCTTTCCAGGTTTACTTCGAGCGTTTCCTTTCCCTCCTTTGGGATAAATAACGCACGGTGGCGGCTCTGTGTCTTTTTCTCGCCAGTTTTTCGCGTAATGCGACAGAGGGTTGGGCAAATTCCTTAAGGGGTCTCCGGTCGCGATTCTCGGCCATAGCTTTCTTAATTTGGATGAGTAAGAGGCGTGTATGAGTATAACGTTTGGGTTCCGCTAAAGGATCTACTAAATTTCCGGTAATATGGGTTTTTCGCATTTACGGGCTAATAATTCCTTTGTCTAGATAGTGTAACAACAGGGTACGAAATTTGAGGAAGTTGATCCCCCGCAACAGCGCCAAAAACTTGACCGCGTCTTTCGCAAGTGCACGAATTACGTCAAAGTAATATAAAAGAATATCGATCCCATAGAGACCAATCGTCAATCTATCGATTACTATCGTTACGGTGTTTATCTAAGGCGGTATAAAAGAGATATTGGGTTTGCAAAATAACGGTAAATAATAAATGCAGGTAAAGATAGGTTGAATTTATTTCACGTCAGTTAAGTGGTGGTTTATAGAGGATTTCATCAGCTTGCAAAGACCATGGTGCCCTCCAACTTCTCCTTAGTGGGAATGTGATTACCAAAGATGGCGTCCGCCATCCCTTCATGGCGCCCTCCATGTGTGTAAATGGGGTGGATCATGGGAACGTGGCGGTTACCTCCTAGTTGAGGGCTGATGACTCGTGGCTTCTCCTATAGCGGCCGCCATGTGCAACGCCATGTGTGTAATTTCGCCTAAAAACCCTAATTTTAGGTCTTTTTGCTTGGTTTCTCCCAAAAGAGTCCAGAAGTGCTAAATATCTGAAAACAAGATAAAAGAGAGCATAATATAAACAAAATGATAATAAAATCCTAATAAACATGTGAAATCCGAGTCAAAAACATGGTGTAGTTCAGTGTGATCAGTAGCCCTGACCCTTCCACCCAAATCTCTAACAAGATCCATGATCCTGCTTTCAGATATTTTCAGATGATTATTGCCCACACCTTCCTGGGGAAGAGTGACACTGATACACACGTAAGTGCTGAAGAGATTTTCTTCATGTACTGTACCACTCAGTCACGCCTAGTAGCTTGCGGGGATTTCCTGATCGAGAGTCTCTATCTTAATGCTTGCTCTGCTGTGAGTCCTATACATGTTGGAAGCACGGTAACCCATATAGCCTCCGCCCTAGGACTTGATAGAAGGATATTTCACCTAACATCTTACTGCAATTATACTTTGGTGGATATTGACTTCTGTCTGGACCGTGGCCTCATGAGGAGACCTTCTTTCCACCCAGACCAATACAGTCTCTTGATCTAGGGTGAGACTATCCACTACTTTACTTTACCAGACCCTCAGGTAACTTGTGTTTATAATCAGGCCAACTGGGCCTATGCCATAGAAGGCCAAGCTGAGACAGTAGATGAGCAGAGAATCCCACCTGAAGCAAAGCATCATCCAGCACCTACCAAAATCAAAATCCTCACCAATAATCCAAATCTTCAGAGTCCAAGCATGCATTTTGAGCTTGTTAAGTGTAAGACCCCAATTTTGACCCTAAGATCCCTCATGGCATCATAATATTGCATTTGCATAGCCTCAAGGATCCTAAGCATCTTGGTTCCCTTTGCCTTTAGGTGGGATCCCTTGTGAATGGTTTGAGATCACCAAGAATGCTTGAATTGTATATTATTTCTTTTCTCATTTTATTCACTAACCAAAAGCACAAAAATATGTCACTAACATCTCTTGTTTGTAGCTTGAGCAGTCACAAGATCCAAAGTTTCTAGGAGATCTTATGTGCATTGATATGGTCAGGAGAAGATGAAAGCAAGCATGGTAAGGGTTCCCAAAGCTCTCATCCATCAAATATTCCTCCCAAGTATCTCAATTCATCATTTTTGATCAAAGCAAGTCAAGGGGTTTGAGGTTTGTTTCCCAAGGAAACCCTAATTCATCTGTTCATCAACTGTGCCTTGCTCTTGAAGCAACCTCAACCCATGGTCAAATAAAATCAAGGTAAGTTCTATAATTCATCATTTCATGCATATTTGAACTTATTTTAATTCCCTCAATCATCAATTCATCAAGATATGAGTTGTGGACTTGAGAAGTTGATCAGTCAATTCATCTTACTATCTTGAAATGCACTGAGACCTAACTTTTTATGTGTTGGTAAAATGGAGATGACCCCAAGAGACAAAATTGTTCTTAAGGACAATATGAACAACTTTCATGTTCATAAAAATTTGATTTGAAGCTTGGAAGGTCATCTTCCATTCCAAGACATTATAGGTCATTTTGACCGAAACCCTAATTTTGGGTCAACTTCCCAAGAACATAACTTATTCATTTTTTATGATTTTGCGGTGGTACCAAATGCATTGGAAACCTTAATATGTCTACTTCAAATGTTATGTTGGACAAAATTCCATAATCCCAAAATAAATACATGTGATAATGCAAAAAATTATAGGTCACTTTGGACCAAATGCATTGAAATGTGAAAAAGTCCAACTTCAAGTACCCATTACTTCTTCATAAAAAATCCAAATGATGCAAACTTTAAGTCCAAATTTATTTTCTTGAAAAGATTTACAACTTTTATGTTGGAGGCTTTTCCATTTGAAGCTTGCATCATCAAAACAGAAGGGCTTGAAGGTGGTTCATTTTGACAAAATTCTCAAAGGCATATTTTGTACATTGAACTTCATGGCCTGTTTTCATAAAATTCTACACTCCAAATGAGTTTTTGTCCAACATAACATTTGTTCATTATGTCAAGACCTTTCCAACCATTACCCACATGCCTATGTTTCCATTTTGCAAAAGGGATTTTCGAAGACTTGAAGTTTTGTGACCATTTATGCATTTCATGATGAATCTTCATGCACAAGCCAATGCCTTTCAATTTACACGTCCAAAGTTGATTCATTTGAGCTCAGCATGCAAAACCATTTGATTTTGGGCCTCACATGCACCTGTACAGGCCCATGCATGGAGGACCCAATTCTCATGCACACGATTTTCATCACACTCTCCTTGCAGCTCCAGCTATAAATAGAATGCATTGCTTCACTTGAAAGGGAACCTGAAGGCGCCTGAAGTGTTGCAAGATTGAATCCCAGCCATACCTAAAGGAACAAACTCCATTTTTCTCCAAATTTTCAGATCTGAAATTCAATTGCATTTGGTTGAATTTTAAGATCTAAAGTTCCTAGACCTTCACCATATGATCCATTGAAGCTTCTGTTTGCAAAAGGAACCAAAGAGAGTGACTCAATTCTTCACAATCCAAAGGTTTTACTCGACTGAAATTTGCTTCGAATCTCATTATACTTTGCTCCATTTGCCTTGATCTTGTGTTGTCTGAAGTCCTCTCTATAAAGGCATCATTATTGTGTGTTTAATTCTTGGAATCGAGTAAGTTCAGTTGAACACCACCAAACTTCCATCTCTGATTTCTCTCTTAATAGGAATCTAGAGTGGAATTGAGTGACATAGGAGTGATGTACATCACTTCACCTTTCGAATGGTGCATGGATCGTGTGTTTTAGTTAACATTTGAAACTCTGCATTTTTTGGTCTCCACCGAAGCTCACCGGAGAAGACGGTGGCGCTGGCCACCGTCTGTTTGCCAGATCCAATCTGAGCCACACGATGCATTTTCCAGATTTAATCTCCATGCTCCATTGTTATGACTTTTTCTTGGTATCCATGTGGTTGCATTGACTGTGGACTACACTAGGTGCGCGCTTCTGGATCCTTGGGTCTGCCAGCTCAATTAATGAGCTCAGATCCAATGGCTCGTGCTTTTTCCATTTTTTTAATTCTGATTTTATTTTCTATTTCATTTTTTAATTACATTTCATTTTCTAAAATCCATATCTCTTTTATTATTGGTCCAAAAAATATGGGACCAATTGCATTATTTCTCTTTTAATTTCTAGTTTCTAAAAATGATTTTTAATATTTTTTATTTTATCATTTGCTATTTTTTAATAATTTTCTCTTTTCTGGTTATTTTTAATTCATTTTAAATAGTTTTTGATATTCAAAAAATACAAAAATATTTTTCTAACTTCTTTAAATGATGATGGATCTATGAAAAATATTCTCATTAATTTATTAATTGATTTGAGATTTATTTGAGATTTTAGTTCAATTAGGTTATTTTTCTTCATTTTTAATTGATTAAAAATAGTTTCTGACTTTTAAAAATGCTGAATTTTTTTGTCAAACTTTGTTTGACCTTGTTGAACTTGGGATAATTCACTTGGACTTTTCAAAGTTGATTTGAAGTGAATTTGAAGTTTGACCTTTCTTTAATATTTTAATTCCAATTTATTTTCAAAAGTTAAAAATGCCAAAAATATTTTATTTATTTCTTGACTTCCAATCTTCATCTCACTTCTGTTTTTTATAGTTTGACCTTGATCTTCCCTATCTTTGGTCAACATTTGTGGATTGGTACATTCCATTTCAGTTAATGCACTTTATTTTCTTCATTTCCGTTATCCATTTTCTTCTTCTTCTTCTTTTATCTTTGATCAATGAGTTAAAGGTTGATAGTTAGCATTGATTAGGGAGGTTTAATCTTCCTTGATTCAAATCTAATTTATCTTGATCAATTGATCAAGTGAATGGCTTTGCATTAAGGATAGATTGCTTCTTAAATCATGCAAAGGACTTAAACCAATACAAAATCATTTCTCATCTTCTTTTTGGCATGGTAAGTTGTTGGAACTTGGTTCACTAATCAAGACTTCTAACTTGTGTTGTTGCCTACATTATTATTGACCGGCCTCAGATAGTTGTGACTTCTACATAAGTCCAATTACGGTTGCTTAACATAGCGCTAAATTTGCCTTATGGCACACTAACTACTAACACTAACCATTAACCATTAACATTTAATTCGTGCACTTTATATTTATACAATTTACTATTCTTGCACATATTATTCATTTGCTTTTTCCTTTGCTCATTTGAGCACATGTTTATGTTAATGCAATTTGCCTTTTGCTCAATTTAGCACATAATTGTGTATATATTATTGTGCTTGTGTTTTGTTTTGATTGTTGTGGACCAAATGCAAATAAATGGACAAATGGACTTAGTTTCTAGGACTTTCCCTATGCAAATTGGAGTAAAAGGACCTTAATGTTGAAGATGGATTAGAAGGACCAAACCTCTAAACTCACTCTTGTCCATTCTTGATTTACTTCATAAGACTCTTGATGTGTGTGTGCATTTGTGCTAGGGATCCTATTTGAGCCAAATTGAAGAACCATTGCCATGTTCATCCAAAGTGAAAGATAAAGGAGCCATTGGAAGATCTTCTAAGAGCTTGTTTGATTATGTTGATTGCTTGAGCTTCACTTATTTTGCTTGCATATTCCAAAGGAAGTGAGCTACTTGGATCATCAATATGATCTCAAGAGAGGAACTCCATTTGTGGTCTTGTTTCTTATCCCTTATCTTTTGTATGATTAGGACCTTAGCCATTCTTCTTCTTCCCTCCACTCTAACCCAAGCCAAAACTTTTGTGCAAACATTTAACACTTCTTTTCAAACATTAGAAACCAAAGCCTTATGCTTTTGATTTTCAAACTTTCTTTTCATAACACTTATTTTGAATTGAATCTTTAAATCAACTTTGACTATATTTTGTAAATACTTTTCATTGGTAAATACCACTCATTCAAATACCTTTTGTGGTTTCAATGGCCACTCTCTTAATCAAAACTTTTTCATAACCTTTAGCTATTAGGTTTGAGTTATCCTTGAGATAGATGTAATACTCACCTATATCCTTAGTGATGGACAATAAGTCTTCCATGCTTATTATAGGGTTAACCCCTCACTAGCATGTTGAAGTTATCCTCACATGGTGGATTTGTGGTTTTAGGTTGAGTTTTCTCCCTTGGATAACAAAAGACCTTGAGACTTTTGGACCAATCAATTCACCAACTTGTTTTGAGATTTTTACCCAGAACTACGAGGTTTTGATCCTAATCTTTTTTAAGATGGTACGTAAGCAATGGGTTTATCCATCCAAACACAAAATGTAAATAACTTGTATATTCTCTTCTCATCTCTTCAATCATGTTTGCACAAATAATTTTTCACAAAATACCAACCTTACAACAAATATGAAAAGGGCTCCCTAGGAGTACCTAGGATGTTTTGGGTGCTTAAAACCTTCCCATTGCATAACCAACCCCTTACCCAGATCTCTGACATTTTTACTAGTTTTTGATTTGATAAAACTTTTAGGTTTTTGTTCGCTTTCTAACTATTCCTTTGGATAAATAGAAGTGCGGTGGCGACTCGACTTGTATGGTTTACCTTAGATTTAGTCAATATCTCTAATGGTAACGAATACCCCGCTACAGAAAAGTGGCGACTCTGCTGGGGAAATTTGCCTAGTGGGTTTTGCCTACTTTTCATATTGTGTTGTATTGTATTGTATATTGTTTTGTGACATATCTTTGTTCAATTTGGGATTACTGTATTGTATGTAATGATTGAATTGCTTGAATATTAATTCCTTGAATGCTTGGTGATCTTTGTGAGATGAGTTCTATACCCGAACTCGAGTGCACTTAGGATAGGAGAATGGCATAGTCTTGTTGACTTGTGTGGAGTTATTCCTTAGCAAGTTGACTTGCAAGTCCATTCACTTGGTGGAGGTCATGTTGGGATCAATAATGTCACACAAGTAGTTGTGGTTAGACATTACTCTTTCCAATATAGGCCTTAGAAGCCAAGGACCTTAGCTTACCAAACCCATCTTGGCCTATTCTTAGGATGTAGTGCGAAAGTCGTTCAAGTGTAAGATTTGATACGATTGTTACGCGATACGACACTCATAAGAGTCTCTCTTGAGAATATTTTGGAATACGAGTAGTCGTTTCTCCGATAATATCCGAAAGATGGGATGATGACTATGGGAACCGCTTGTAGAACATGTTTGGCAGGTTAAACCCTAGTACACTCCCTTTGGGGTGGTTCTTAACCGAGACTCCATGCTCGTGACTTGCAACAAACCCTTGATTCATGGTTGATCCATTCATGTATCCTTAATATCAATGGAACTTGGGTGTTGATAGGGTGTAAACCATAATCCACCAAAATGGATGATTGATATTAAGGATGATATGATCCATCCCATGACCTTTGTTTGGTGTGCTTTGCTTGATCCTTGAGTGTGATTGTTGCATTCATGCATTCATGCACCCATTTGCATCCATATCATCAAAACAATAAGAAAATTTTCAAGGAACTAAAGGGGTCTATTTTCAAATTTTCAGACATGGAAAGACAAAGAAGGAATACAAAGAAATACAACTTCAAACAACCAGACCTGAAAGAGCTAAGGAATTTGACATCCTATGTATTAGATCCTTTGGGTTTCAAAGCTCGTTTTGGGAAGCTTCTTTCTTTTCTGACTACTCAGGTGGACGAAGGATTGATGAGTGTATTGGTGCAGTTCTACGACCCTCTGTATAGGTGCTTCACTTTTCCGGATTTCCAGCTTTTGCCTACACTTGAGGAGTATTCCTACCTTGTGGGTATACCTATTTTAGACCAGTTGTCGTTCAGTGGCTTAGAGAGCATTCCTACTTCTCAAGAGATTGCTGATCTGTTGCATATAGATGAATCTCTGGTTGGTACTCATATGACTACCAAAGGTGGAATTCAAGGTCTCCCTTCTGAGTTCCTCATCGCTCAAGCTACTATGTATGGGAAGGCCATGAGTGAGGAAGCCTTTGAGGCCATATTTGTACTTCTCATCTATGGGCTAATATTGTTCCCCAACATCGACAAGTTTGTGGGTGTGAACGCTATTAGGATTTTCTCTACTCTTAATCCCGTTCTGACTTTGTTGGGTGACACTTACTTTTCTTTGCATATGAGGAATGCAAAGGGTGGTGGTACCATTGTGTGCTGTTTGCCTCTGTTGTACAAGTGGTTTATTTCGCACTTACCACAGACGGTCGCCTTCAAGGAGAACAAAGGATGTCTACGGTGGTCCACGAGACTTATGTCTCTCACTAATGACGATATCTCCTGGTACAACCGTGTGTACAATGGTGTGCAGATTATCGACTCTTGTGGTGAATTCTCCAATGTGCCTCTTCTTGGTACATGTGGTCGGATTAACTACAACCCTGTTTTGGCACGTCGTCAGCTTGGGTTCCCCCTAAAGGATAAACCCAATAACATTCTATTAGAGGGTGTGTTCTTTCAGGAGGGTAAAGATCCCCAAGGCTTGAAGGGTAAGATGGTCCACGCTTGGCGCAAGATCCATAAGAAAGGAAGGAAGGAGCTAGGTCCGAAGAATTGTATCGCTTTGGAGCCTTATACTTCTTGGGTTAGGAGGAGAGCTTCCGAGTACCTCATGCCTTACGAGTATCCGAGACCTACACCTTTGGTTGTGGCTGGGCCTTCAACCCTCCCTGACCAAGGAGTAGAGGAGTTGAGAGATGAAGACCGTTCACGTGCTTGGATCCGTGAACGAGAGGAGTTGCTTCAGCAGATCAAGGAGAAGGATGCTTTGATTAAATTCCTCGAGCATCAGGTCATTGATGATCCTGATGATGCATGGACTTCTCTACTTCCTCAGTCTTCCAAATTTTGGAAGAGGAAGTACGATCGGCTCGCCAAGGAGAAGGCAGATATGGAGGCAGCCTATGAGGAGGAGGTGAAGAGGCTTCGTGCATCTTATCTTCCAGTCTCTCGAGCTTTAGATGATTGTTTCTAGGGATCCATAGGATGATCATTTTCCTTCTCTCTTGTATTATATTTGGTTACCGATGTTGTACTTCTTTGGTGTAAAAAACATTTCCCAGATATTATTGATATTGTATTTCCATACGTGATAAATGTTTAATATTTCCAATATTTGCAAATAGAACTCTAAAGTTCCTCTAATATAAAAAAAAATCATATGCACAAGCATTGCATGCATCATGCGCATAAGCAGGTTTTGCTCCAAGCTTCTTGTCCTATGGTCTAACTCTGTGTTCTTCATTTATTTTGAGGACAAGCTGACTCACCGGTACTACACCAGAGCCAACTCATCGAAACTGATGGATCATTTGGAACAAGAGAACCGCGAGCTGAAGGAGGAAGTAGCCAGATTGATTGCCCTGATGGAGTCATTCATGGCTGCCCAGAGCCAGTCTTCTCCGACACCCTCAACTCCTCCCCAGAGGACGGTCATTTCTGAGATCACAACTTCTATTGTGCCTGCTGCAACAGCCCACTCTGCACCATCTATGCCGGCCGGGTTCCCGTGGGGAATTCCCGCCAATTTTGTGCCAGAGGGTTTTGCTCCTAATCTTGCTTCTTTGTCGGCATCTAACCCGGTCCTTTCAGTGCCACCTCCCGTTGTGCACACATTACCAAGAGTTGAAGATACCATCTACCATTCTGAACCATCTGAAGGTCCAGATGTTTATGAGAAGATGGATGACATGAAAGACCAATTCCTTGAGCTTCGCAAGGAACTGAAGACTCTGAGGGGGAAGGACCTTTTTGGTAAAAGTGCCGCTGAGTTGTGCCTGGTGCCCAACGTGAAAATCCCTATTAAATTCAAAGTACCCGACTTTGAGAAGTATAAGGGAAACACATGCCCTCTCAGCCATCTTGTGATGTATGCTCACAAGATGTCGACGCAAACTGATAATGACCAATTGCTCATCCACTATTTCCAGGACAGTCTGTCCGGTGCCGCTCTCCGGTGGTACATGGGTCTGGAAAGTTCGAACATCCGCTCTTTCAACGATCTTGGCGAGGCCTTCGTCAAGCAATATAAATATAATGTGGATATGGCTCCTGATAGGGACCAGTTGAGGGCAATGTCCCAGAAGGAGAAAGAGACCTTCAAAGAATACGCCCAGAGGTGGCGTGAGTTAGCAGCTCAGATAGTGCCACCCCTTGAGGAGAAAGAGATGACCAAGATCTTTTTGAAGACCTTGAGTTCATTCTACTATGAGAAAATGATAGCCAGTGCTCCCTCAGACTTCACCGAGATGGTGAATATGGGAATGAGACTGGAAGAGGGGGTCCGTGAAGGACGTTTGACTCGAGATGAAGGCTCTTCAACAAAGAGATATGGAAGCTTTAGAAAGAAGAAAGAGGGAGAGGCACATGCTGTGTCTTCCCATGTCAAGAGAAGACCCTCTGTGAAGAGGAAGATTGTCCGCCCCATTAGCAACCAGCATCAGGTGGCTCATATAGCACATGTTTTCAGAGAAGCCCAACATTATCGACAACAACAATCTCAGCAATATCAGCAACAACAACATCGTCCACAACAACAGGCCTCCCAGCCTCGAAACAACAACAACAATACCATCACCAACTACGAGAGGAAGAGGGTCACCTTTGATCCAATTTCGATGACTTATGCTGAACTCTATCCATCTTTGATTGATAGAAAGTTGATTACTCCACGAGACCCTCCCGCTGTACCTACCAACCCCCAGTGGTGGTACAAGCCTGAGCTTCACTGCGTATATTATTCCGGTGCTCTCGGACATGACGTGGAGAATTGTTATCCCTTGAAGACCAAGGTGCAAGACCTAGTGAGAAGCAGGATTTTGTTTTTCGAGGACGTAGGTCCAAATGTGAAGAAGAACCCATTGCCCGAGCATGGGAAATCTGTCAATATGATCCAGGGTTGTCCTGGCAAGTACAA
This sequence comes from Lathyrus oleraceus, assembly GCF_024323335.1. Lineage (NCBI taxonomy): Eukaryota > Viridiplantae > Streptophyta > Magnoliopsida > Fabales > Fabaceae > Lathyrus > Lathyrus oleraceus. Next base: position 631,062,996 of record NC_066583.1, on the reverse strand, counting down.
GGTCAAATACGTCAGTCATATTCGACAATCGCTGGTCGAGATGCATCGTTTGCTGTGTGATTATAGCCATTATGAACATGACCATGATAGATGTCAAGTCTGTTCTGTTAATCAGAGAGGTTGTCGCCAGGTGCGCAAGGATGTTCAGGAAATGCTGGATGAGGGAGTCATTGAGATCCTTCAAAACAGAAATATTGACGAAGATGCTGTTGAAGTCAACGTAATTTCCCCGGTATTCCGGATACCTCAGCCTGTTGTCTTCAAGTATGATGGTAGCAAGCAGAAGGTTTCTCCTGCTCTGACTATTAAGCCAGTCGGCCATATACCGTACTCTTTTAAGAAGGCGGTCCCCTATCGCTACAATGCTGTAGCATTGGAGAATGGGAAAGAGGTGCCCCTTCCCTCTTCGTCTGTCATTAATATTGCCGACGTCAACGGCCTAACCCACAGCGGTCGTGTTTTCTCGGCTCCGCCAAAGCCGCAAGCTGACGCTCGAAGGAACAACAATGCTGATTATGCTGAAAGCCCGATTGGGAATGCTGTGAACGCTCCGAATCCGACACTTGTTGCTAAACCTGCCTCTACGTTAAAAACTCCGGCTTCTGCTGGCCCGAGTGGCAATATGAAAGAAGACTGTGATGAGATGCTGAGGCTCATCAAGAGAAGTGAGTACAACGTGGTAGATCAGCTTCTACAAACGCCATCCAAATTCTATGTATTAGCCTTGCTGATGAATTCAGAACCACACCGAGAAGCTCTGCAGAAGGTGTTGGATGTGGCGTATGTGGATCACGACGTCACAATTGAACAATTCGACAACATTGTTGCAAACATCACTGCTTGTAACAATTTGAGTTTTTGTGATGCTGATCTCCCCGAGGAGGGAAGATACCACAACTTGGCATTACACATATCTATGAGTTGCAAGGATGATGCCATGTCCAATGTACTGGTGGACACTGGGTCATCATTGAATGTATTACCAAAATCCACTCTTGCAAAGTTATCATATCAGGGGCCTCCCATGAGGCAGAGTGGAGTAGTTGCGAAGGCTTTTGATGGGTTGCGTAAAACTATGATTGGAGAGGTTGATCTCCCAGTCAAAATCGGACCAAGTGATTTCCAGATTACCTTCCAGGTTATGAACATTCACCCATCGTATAGTTGTCTCTTAGGCAGACCATGGATTCACGAGGCAGGCGCTGTGACATCCACCCTACACCAGAAACTGAAGTTTGTGAAAAACAAGAAGTTGGTGGTGGTAGGGGGAGAAAAGGATCTCCTGGTTAGCCATTTGTCTTCCTTCTCTTATATAGATGCTGAGGATGAAGTTGGAACCCCGTTCCAAGTTTTATCTATCGCTGAACCTATTAAGAAGGGAACTTCTTCGTTTGCTTCCTATAAAGATGTGAAGTTGGCCATTGAGCATGGTGCAACTGCTGGATTGGGGCAAATGATTAAGCTGGAAGACAACAAGTCCCGGGCTGGCACATGTTATTCTTCTGGGGTCTTCAACAAGCAAGGGTTGTTCAAGAGTGGTGGATTTATCCACACCGGTCAAGACGAAGAGGCTGCTGCCATTCTGGAAGAAAATGAAGAGGATTCTGGCAATTTCATCATCCCTGGAGGGATCTGCAATAATTAGGTCGCTGTGGATATTCCGACAGTTATCCATAAGTCAAAGTAATGATCATTGTGTTTAAAAACCCTTCTCCCATGCCAAAAGGAGGAGTGATGACATTGTTGGCGCATAATACAATGATATTTTCATTCAATAAATTCATGTTAAATGTTTGTTTTTCCAATTATTTTTCCTTTTTTGCTTTTGCATGAAATTGGTGATCACATAAAACCCATAAAAATAAGAATAAAATCAATATTTTCATCTGCATAATGATTTGCTTTGTTTGAATTCTAAAATCTCTTTTGTATCCAAAATCATTATGCAGGTTAATCAAACCCATTGAACATAATGATCCAACACCATCTCCCAACTTTGAATTCCCTGTATTTGAGGCGGAGGAAGATAATGTTGAAGAGATTCCTGACGAGATTACCCGTCTACTTTAGCATGAGGAGAAGATCATTCAGCCACATCTTGAGAATCTGGAAACAGTCAACTTGGGGTCTGAAGATTGTGTGCGAGAAGTAAAGATTGGGGCACTTCTGGAAGAATCTGTTAAGAAGGGGTTGATCGAGTTGCTACGAAAATATGTCGACGTATTTTCCTGGTCGTATGAAGACATGCCTGGTTTGGATATAGATATCGTGCAACATTTCCTGCCTCTGAAGCCTGAGTGCATGCCTGTGAAGCAGAAGCTCATAAGAACTCATCCTGATATGGTAGTGAAGATTAAAGAGGAAGTTCAGAAGCAAATTGATGCGGGGTTTCTGGTGACTTCTACATATCCTCAATGGGTGGCCAATATTGTGCTTGTGCCTAAGAAAGATGGAAAAGCCCGAATGTGTGTGGACTATAGAGACTTGAATAAAGCTAGTCCGAAAGATGATTTTCCTTTACCACATATTGATATGTTGGTAGATAATACAGCTAAATTCAATGTCTTCTCATTTATGGACGGATTTTCCGGATATAATTAGATCAAAATGGCACCCGAGGATATGGAGAAGACAACATTCATCACACCTTGGGGAACATTCTGTTATCGAGTGATGCCCTTCGGTTTGAAGAACGCCGGAGCCACGTATCAACGAGCTATGACTACCTTGTTTCACGATATGATGCACAAGGAGATCGAGGTATATGTTGATGATATGATTGCTAAGTCGAGAACGGAAGTTGAACATGTAGAGCACTTGTTGAAGCTTTTTCAGCGTTTGAGGAAGTATAAGCTTCGTCTGAATCCTAACAAGTGTACATTTGGAGTCCGTTCCGGCAAGTTATTGGGTTTCGTTGTCAGCAAAAGAGGTATTGAGGTTGATCCTGCAAAGGTCAAAGCAATACAAGAGATGCCTGCGCCCAAAACTGAGAAGCAAGTCTGAGGTTTCCTTGGCCGCTTGAATTATATTTCCAAATTTATATCCCACATGACTGCCACATGTGCACCGATATTCAAGCTCCTCCGGAAAGATCAATCTCATGATTGGACCGAGGATTGCCAAAAAGCTTTTGACAGTATTAAAGAATATTTGTCTGAACCTCCGATTCTATCTCGGCCTGTGGACGGGAGACTGTTGATTATGTATCTGACATTTCTTGAGGACTCTATGGGTTGTGTCCTTGGTCAGCAAGATGAATCAGGAAAGAAAGAGTATGCTATCTACTACCTGAGTAAGAAATTCACTGATTGTGAGTCTCGATACTCGATGCTTGAGAAAACATGTTGTGCTTTGGCTTGGGCTGCTAAGCGCTTACGCCAATATATGTTGAATCATACAACTTGGTTGATCTCCAAGATCGATCCAATCAAGTATATCTTTGAGAAGCCTGCTTTAACTGGGAGGATTGCCCGTTGGCAGATGTTGTTATCTGAGTATGATATTGAGTATCGAGCTCAGGAGGCTATTAAAGGTAGTATCTTGGCTGACCACTTGGCACATCAACCAATCGAGGATTATCAGTCAGTTCAGTACGACTTCCCAGATAAGGAGATTCTGTATTTGAAAACGAAAGATTGTGATGAGCCTATGCTCGACAAAGGGCCAGAGCCTGGTTCCAAATGGAGCATGGTGTTTGATGGCGCTGTGAATCAATATGGAAATGGTATTGGGGCAATGATTATTACCCCTCGGGGCACACATTTTCCGTTTACAGCAAGGCTAACTTTCAAATGCACGAATAATATGGCTGAGTATGAGGCTTGTATTATGGGACTGGAAAAGTGTATTGATCTTAGGATCAAGCATCTTGATGTTTTTGGTGATGTGCTTTATAAGATAAATTTTGATATGGTGCTTCTCAGATGCGTGGATAGACACGAAGCAGACCTATTAATGACTGAGGTCCATGAGGGTTCATTTGGTACTCATTCCAATGGACATGCCATGGCTAGAAAGATGCTGAGAGCAGGCTACTATTGGCTGACAATGGAGTTTGACTGTTGCAAATATGTGAAGAAATGCCACAAGTGTCAGATTTATGCGGATAAGATTCATATTCCCCCGACACTTCTGAAAGTGATTTCATCCCCATGGCCTTTCTCCATGTGGGGAATCGACATGATTGGTATGATAGAGCCGAAAGCGTCCAATGGTCACAAATTTATTCTCGTAGCGATTGATTACTTCACCAAGTGGGTTGAAGTAGCGTCATATGCAAACGTGACTAGGCAGGTGGTTGTGAAGTTCATCAAGAATCAACTCCTATGTCGTTATGGTGTGCCAGATAAGATCATTACTGACAATGGATCTAACTTGAACAACAAGATGATGAAAGAACTATGTAGCGAGTTCAAGATAGCACATCATAATTATTCCCCCTATAGACCCAAGATGAATGGGGCTGTTGAAGCTGCTAATAAGAATATCAAGAAGATCATTCAGAAGATGGTTGTTACGTACAAAGATTGGCATGAGATGCTGCCATTTGCTTTGCATGAATATCGTAGGTCTGTCCGCACCTCAACAGGGGCAACCCCTTTCTCTCTTGTTTATGGCATGGAGGCTGTGCTCCCAATAGAGGTGGAGATCCCATCAATGAGAGTCTTGATGGAAGCCAAGTTGACTGATGCTGAATGGGTTCAGAGTCGTTATGACCAGTTGAATTTGATAGAAGAGAAGAGGTTAACTGCCATGTGCCATGGCCAGTTATATCAACAAAGGATGAAGAAAGCCTTTGATAAGAAGGTCAAGTCTCTTGTGTTCCGAGAGGGTGACCTTGTGCTCAAGAAAGTCTTGTCTTTCGTGCCCGATTCCAGGGGCAAGTGGACTCCAAACTACGAAGGTCCATATGTTGTTAAGAGAGCCCTTTCAGGCGGTGCTTTGATACTTACAACTATGGATGGGGAGGATTTCACTCGTCCTGTGAATTCAGATGCAGTCAAGAAATACTTCGCCTAAAAAAAAGAATAGCTCGCTAAGTTGAAAACCCGAAAGGGCGACTTAGGCAAAAATGAGCGTCTCGGTGGATTGAAAACCCAAAAGGGCAGTCCAGGCAAAAGTTAGAGAAAAAAAATATGTATCCCGCTAGATTGAGTACCTCACCCTGGGGCAATCTAGGCAAAAAATTAGGGATTTGGCAAGTAATTGCATCCTGACAAGACTTTGTTCTATAAACTGTCATCTGTCAGAAATCCTCGTTCAACCATCGTCAGCTGAAGCTTTGAATACATTGGATTCAGAGTTGGTGGAGAAATGGTCATTATGTTCAATGTAGCCCTTTTTCCAATATATATCACCAACTTCAAGTTTGTAAAGATCTATGGAGTCTTGCCATTTGCAGGCTACCACTCCATCAAATAAATTCGAGCCTTTATCCAGTTATTCGCACTCTTATTTGTTTCTATCCAACAAATGTTTTGCATGTCTTAATTGAGAAATATCATTGTTTTAAATAATTAAATTTTTCATAGCTTGTTTTTAAACAAAGTGAACATTCACAATGATAAAAGGATACTGGGGATGTCTTCAGTGCTCTCCCAAAGATGGTATGATTCTCAACAGGGTAAGGCATCTGGTCATATTCCTGGCATGCTTGTGTCCTCTTCCTTCGGAGCCTTTTGTGGTTTTTTTTCTCTCGAGCGGAGTATTTGGTAAAGATATTCATCCCTCCCTCCTCAGCAGATGTGATCTCTTTGGTAGGACAATATTTGGTGATCTTTGGAAGTTTTTGATTGGTGGTTGTTCCCCACAGAGATCTGTAGCGGGGTATTCGTTACCATTGGAGATATTGACTAAATCCAAGGTAAACCATACAAGTCGAGTCTCCACCGCACTTCTATTTATCCAAAGGAATGGTTAGAAAGCGAACAAAAACCTAATAGTTTCAACAAAAACTAATAAAAGAAACAGAGATCTGGGTAAGGGGGTTGGTTATGCAATGGGGAGGTGTTAGGCACCCAAAACATCCTAGGTACTCCTAGGGAGCCCTTTTCATACTTGTTGTGAAGGTTGTTGTTTTTGTGAAAATTTTATTTGTGCAAACATGATTGAAGAGATGAGAAAAGAATATACAAGTTTATTTACATTTTGTGTTTGGATGGATAAACCCATTGCCTACGTACCATCTTATAAAAAGATTAGGATCAAAACCTCGTAGTTCGGGGTAAAAATCTCAAAACAAATTGGTGAATTGATTGGTCCAAAAGCCTTAAGGTCTTTTGTTATCAAAGGGAGAAAACTCAACCAAACCACAAATCCACCATGTGAGGATAGCTTCAACATGCTAGTGAGGGGTTAATCCTATAATAAGCATGGAAGACTCATTGTCCATCACTAAGGATATAGGTGAGTATTACATCTACCACAAGGATAACTCAAACCTAATAGTTAAAGGTTATGGAAAATTTTGATTAAGAAAGTGGCCATTGGAACCACAAAAGGGAAATTTGAATGGGTTATATTTACCAATTAGAAGTATATACAAAAGTAGTCAAAGTTGACTTAAAGATTCAATTCAAAATGAGTGTTATGAAAAGAAAGTTTGAAAATCAAAAGCATAAGGCTTAGGTTTCTAATGTTGAAAACAAAGGTTAAATGTTTGCACAAAAAGGGTTTTGGCTTGGGTTAGAGTGGAGAGATGAAGAAGAAGGGCTAAGTCCTAAGAAAAACAAAAAGATGAGGGATAAGAAATGAAACCACACTAGGAGTTCCTCTATTGAGATCATATTGATGATCCAAGTAGCTCCCATCCTTTAGAATAAGCAAGCACAAAGTATAAGCAATCAAACACGTCTCATAAGAAATCCTCAATGAATCTTGTATCTTCCACTTGGATGAACATGGTAATGATCCTCCAATTAAGCTCAAATGGAAACTCCTAGTTCAAGAGCACACACATCAAGAGTTCCATGGGGTAAAACACTCTCCTAACCAGAGACCAGGGAAACAACAAACTAATAGGGAGATTAAGACTCAAGCCTAATAGTTGTCATGCAATCAACATCCCTAAGTTGAGGTCTCTAACAAGAACTTAACTCACAAGTAAACAAACATCACACACTATATCCATACAAGAGGCTCAAATAATGGGTGGGCTTTAGTCAAGAGGGGCCATGTCAACCTCGACAAACAAGCCAAACTGTAAAGGGTAATCTGTAGCTCTTAACCACTAACATTGAACGTTAGGGTGAAGCTGATCAAATCGGTAATGAGGATGAGACCTCATGCTCTTAACCCTGGCCAGGGTGAGCTCATGACAAAGAAAGCGTGGGGATCCAGAAAGTGGGATCCTTTTCCACTTGACAGACTCTGGACAAAGATCTGGGGCACATGTTCAGAAGCATCAGCATGTAGTGCGAGCATAAAGAACGACACACTGAATAACGGGGGATTGGTTACTAATCCCTTTTATCCGTCAATTGCCTCTTCTCTTGGAGGTCTTATCAAATATAACACATGTCTCTTCTTGGAGGTCTTTGAGCACAATTTTAAACAAACACAAACAGAGCCTCTGAAGGAGGACTTGCCAGCAAAATGCCTGCCAAAAAGGTGACAGGACTTCAGACTACATGAAGTAAGAAGCTAACTACCTGAGTGGTGTGTCAACCACAATCCAAAGCTTAAGCAAGAGCTAAAGCAAGCAAGCAACTAAGGTACCTGTACAAAGACTAAACAGTCAGTACTTCAGTCATAAAATCAGAAAACAAGCAGTGAAACCCTCTAACAGTTACATAATTCAGTGCATAAGTGCCCTTGCACTCAAATGAGCTCATGAGCTCACCATATCAATTAAAACCCTACAAAACAACAATAGGTCAGTACTCAATGTATTTACATCTCACAAAGTGAGAACAAACCCAATTACCAATGCTAAGTATCCAATCCTGAAACAAAACAACAAAGTTAGCTTATGTACATCCAATCAACACAACAAAGCATAAACAACCAATGGCATGAGATGAATCAAATCACAAGCCCCAAACAGAACCATATGAACCCCTAAACACCAATCACCATGGCCAAAGATCCACCATACTCCAAATATCATTCAAATGCTTCAAAAAGCCTAAAAAATATGCACAAAATGAGCTTCCAACTTAGAAAATTCATACCAAATCAGAAATGCATGCAATGACTTTGAGATTTTTTGTATAAGTTTCTCATGCCATGAATGTCCAATATGCAAAAGATCAAATCCAGAATGATGCAAATGCTATGTGAACAAAAATGCACCAATTCAATGTCAAAAATGTGACACAAATTGTCACACTTTTCTTTATGTGTCAAAAGTGATGATAACATGTGAGAAAAAATCCAAACCAGTGACCAATAATTCATGTCATGTATGAATGTAATGCATGCAAAAAATTGGATCAAAAAGCTCAAAATTGAGGATTTCACAATGCATTGAATACACTATATCAATTTGGCACCACATGGATTCAAAAATTCACACATAAAAATCCAGACATCCAAAATTCATGAAATTAATATCATAAAAAAGTAGACATCAATACAAAACTGTGAAAACAATTTGGACTCATTTGGACTATTTTTGGATTTTTAATGATTTAAACAAAATAGGCAAAATAATTGAAATATAATATAAAAATGGAGGGAAACGAAATCATTTGAAATAAACCAGAAAAAACAACAACCACACGATATGGCGCGCTCATCAGATCAATGGTTCACATTCAAAATGGTGAAACGCTGCGTTTCATTAATCAACGTCATCAGCCCAATCAGCAGTCAAGCACGCGTGGCTTCAGTCAAAGCATTCTCCTCCAATCATTCTTCCACACAGTGACACACATGGCATACACGCATGCAAATACCCTAGCACACGCAGACGCCGGAGCTCCGCTCCGGTCGTCTTCTCCGGCGAGCCCTACGGTGGCGCCTCCATAAAATTTTCCAGAATTCTCTCAAACCTATACCATTCTACTCGTCTTCTCACGTAGGTTCCAAATATCAACTTAGTTCATCCTAATTCCTCCTAGGTTTTTCAGATCGAAGAGAGAAAGTTTCTAGATCCAAACTTCCATTCAACACTACATCCTTAATACTCACTCATTCTCAATTCTAAGCATATGTACATGATCTACACAGCATGATCTACAAGTCTATGGCCTAAAAACAGCAAAAGGAGAGGACGAAAATTGAGTCACCTTGAAATGGAGCTTTCTGAAAACGTGTTCTCACGAGCTCATCTGCTCCAGATCCATGCCTTTGAACTTCCTTTGAAGCTTTGTGCAAAAAGAAACGGTTAAATCCTCTTGAATACGCTTCAATTTCCAAATTCCATTGCCATGAGAATGTACATGAACTGCTCGAATTCTTGAGGTATGGCACCAAACAATGAATGATTCTTGATCAGTGAAGCATGAGGATCAAGAATATGTAATAATATTTGAGGCTTGTGTGGAGAAAAATCAAATTCGATTGAGAGAAAATTTTGGAGAGACTCTTGAATTCTAGATCTGAAATGGTTGTTATGGCAGTTAGGATTAGGGTTTCACTATTTATATCCCTTGCTAATGACAATGCTAATCCTCTTTTCCATTTATTAATCATGATTAGTGAGATATGAAGCAATTTGCAAAAATGCAAAATGAGCTCCCATGGCCATAATGCACGTGTGATCTCCCATGCTAGGGCTTTAATTCACTCAAGAACAACCAAGGGTCAGGATTTGAGGATTATTTTGCTTACATCTCAAGCCAAAAATGAATGGTGAAGATTTACTTCAAAATGAACATGTGTGAAATAATGAACATTTGACCACGATTCCTTTGCACAATTGAGCCAAATGATGTTACTTTGAGATGCCTTGAACATGAGAAGCCCTTTGCAAAAAGAATGAACAAATTTGAAGCATTACATCAAAAGTTATGCCATTTTGAATTTCCATGCAAACTTTGTGATCAAATGACCATAACTTCTCAACCATTCATCATATGGACATGAATTAGGACTTTTTGGAAAGGGGAAACAAAAATCTACAACTTTCATTTTCACCAAAAATCCATTTGAAACTTCTTTGACATTGACAAGTCAAGTTGAAAGTGGACCAAAACTTGCCAAATTTGGAAACTTTGAATTATAGGTCATTTTCCATTTTTAGTAACTTTTGCCATGACCTTTGAATCTTCAAGATGGATGTTTAGAATGACGAATATACCCCATTTGAACATGATTGAGGTGTCTCAACTCATTTCCCCACCTCATAGCCCTCAGTTGACTGCACAGTTGACTTTTGGTCCTCAGATGATCTTGAAATGTCTTGATTAACTTGAGCCTCTACCACTTGATGAAATTGCTTCAAAATGAAACCCTAGCTCATGTAAGCTCCTTATAATAATCATGTGATCCTCATCCCAAGAAAATACCTCATCTCTTGCACAAAGGATCTTTGTTGAAGCTCTTGACCTGGTGATTGCTTAAGCTACAAACAAAAGATGTTAGTGACATATTTTTGTGCTTTTGGTTAGTAAATAAAACAAGAAAAGCAATGATATACAATTCAAGCATGCTTGGTGATCTCAAACCACTCACAAGAGATCCCTACCTAAAGGGAAAGGGAGCCAAGATACTCAATGATCCTTGAGATTATGCAATGCAATGTTATGATGCCATGAGGGATTTTAGGGACAAAATTAGGGTCTTACAAGATCCATCCCCTCCTCTGATAATTTCCCCAGAAGAGTTGCTTCCGCGGCGGATTTTATTTGTGTAATCCTGTCCCTAGCTGGAGTGATGATATTTATTTCCCTGCAGAGATCTCCCCTTTCTGGTATCTCTTGCCCCTCATCATATTTGATGTTTTTTCACTGGGCCTGGCTTTCTCTCTTGAGATGTAGTACCGGATGTTTGTTCATCATTCGTTGGACCTGTTTGTGTTAGAAATGTCTGTTTGTCAGCATTCATCATACATAAAACACGCATATGTGAATATAATTCTAAACATTCAGATATTCATGTTGCATTCTTTGCCATATATCTTTGCTTGTTATCTATTGCTAGTGGGTAATATGCTTCCCTAAGCAGATGTTTGTGTTTGATCTCTCCCTGTAGAGTCAGCCCCATAAGCAGAAAGTGTTTATCCTTTCCTCCTTAGTCCCCACCGAGTTATATCCTCGTGGATGATGGTTGTTTCTGTTTCCTCCCGACACATATATTGGGATGAAACTCCCCATTGAGTTATACCCTCATTAGGACAAGTCCTGTTTCATCGTGCCACTCTAGTTTGATCCTAGATTGGCTTCTCGTGTTTTTTTCCTTGCGCTTCCCCATAGTTTAGATGAATGATTGCTTAGTAACCAGTAATCGTCCATCTTTTCCCCGGTGGAGTTTGTGGTCTTCTACCCTTATACCGGTAGTTATAAACCCTTTCTATCATTTGGCAGAGTTAACCGTTTTGATCATCCTATCCGATGACGATTACTTTTCCGTGGTTTTCTACCCAATATCTGGTAGATATAATCCCCTCCTTGATGGTTATCTTTATCCAATATTCGATATTGATATTCCTTCACCCCTTTTTGAGCATATCTCCCATCAACCGGTGATATGTCTCCTGGATCATTGCCTTTGTCAATGTATTCCCCGCGAGTCATCTTTCATTTGCCTATTCGTCAACAATGATCGTTTCTCCCTTTGATTAGGTCATCATTGTATACCAGTATTTGGTATCCCGATGCCTTCTCTCTTTCGGATGATTTATCCTTCATTAACCCAGTAACCGGTTGTGGATAATCTTCCATGCGAGTATATTATCTACGTTATGATGGTAATAGATAACATATCTCATGCACTCTTCAGTCGAAGTCCTAATTCTTCCCCAGTCGAGTAAGATTTGTATCCCTTTTGTTGGAATCAAATGTCCAACCGGTAATCGAGTTCGCTTTTTAGCCCTCTTTTGGATGATGAATGTCTTGATATTCCCCAATTCACGCCCTGGTCGGTCACCTATTATATGCCCAGTAAATGGTATCCCTGGTGTTCCTTCCTCTCTGCTCCCTATTATGACTTTTTGTCCCCCTGTGGAGTCTGACTTTCCTGAGTTGAAATATACCTTTTTAGGTCTTCCTCGGATGATTTTTGGATGTTTGATATCTCTCACCTTTATACCGGTCTTAGATATTCATTCTCCCCGAGCATGTTGTTCTCACCTTTATACCGGTGTTCAGATCATGTGACTCTTCGAGCTTATTACCCAGTAACCGGTAATACCTCATCCCGGTGCTTCCCCCCGGAGGAATCTTGTTTGGATATTTTCCCCAGCGAAATTCCTTGTAGGATTCCCCAGTCTGAATCCGAATTTTTGTCCGAAGTATCCTTTATGGATAGTTCCGCTGTACTGGCATATTCCCTAATACGGGAGCTTTTGAGTCAGCTCGGGTCGTTCCATTGATTGATTCATTTGGAATTTTGCTCGTGTCTTTCACCAAGTTTTAAGTCGTGCCCTGCTCACGTAATTTACTCCTTCTCTATCCCCATAAGAGTCCCAAAGTCTCTGTACCATGGAGTGAATTATTCATATGGATTGTCAGTTCCTCCTGATTTCTTTCATTCTTTGTGAACACATATCCCCACAAAGTTTTACCCTTTTGCATACATACATTTGCATCATGAGGTCTCTTAGGGACCAAAATTCGTCTCTTTGTTATTATTTAAGCCCATTCTACCTCGTCGAGACGAAGATTTTAACCTTCACTTCTCCGGCTAGAATGACCTTAAATAGGGGCATCTGTAAGACCCCAATTTTGACCCTAAGATCCCTCATGGCATCATAACATTGCATTTGCATAGCCTCAAGGATCCTAAGCATCTTGGTTCCCTTTGCCTTTAGGTGGGATCCCTTGTGAATGGTTTGAGATCACCAAGCATGCTTGAATTGTATATTATTGCTTTTCTCATTTTATTCACTAACCAAAAGCACAAAAATATGTCACTAACATCTCTTGTTTGTAGCTTGAGCAGTCACAAGATCCAAAGTTTCTAGGAGATCTTATGTGCATTGATATGGTCAGGAGAAGATGAAAGAAAGCATGGTAAGGGTTCCCAAAGCTCTCATCCATCAAATATGCCTCCCAAGTATCTTAATTCATCATTTTTGATCAAAGCAAGTCAAGGGGTTTGAGGTTTGTTTCCCAAGGAAACCCTAATTCATCTGTTCATCAACTGTGCCTTGCTCTTGAAGCAACCTCAACCCATGGTCAAATACAATCAAGGGAAGTTCTATAATTCATAATTTCATGCATATTTGAAATTATTTGAATGCCCTCAATCATCAATTCATCAAGATATGAGTTGTGGACTTGAGAAGTTGATCAGTCAATTCATCTGACTATCTTGAAATGCACTGAGACCTAACTTTTTATGTGTTGGTCAAATGGAGATGACCCCAAGAGAAAAAAATGTTCTTAAGGACAATATGAACAACTTTCATGTTCATCAAAATTTGATTTGAAGCTTGGAAGGTCATCTTCCATTCCAAGACATTATAGGTCATTTTGACTGAAACCCTAATTTCGGGTCAAATTCCCAAGAACATAACTTATTCATTTTTTATGATTTTGCGGTGGGACAAAATGCATTGGAAAGATTAAGATGTCTACTTCAAATGTTATGTTGGACAAAATTTCATAATCCCAAAATAAATACATGTGATAATGCAAAACATTATAGGTCACTTTGGACCAAATGCATTGAAATGTGAAACAGTCCAACTTCAAGTGCCCATAAATTATTCATCAAGAATCCAAATTATGCAAAATTTAAGTCCAAATTGATTGTATTGAAAAGATATACAACTTTGATGTTGGAGGCATTTCCATTTGAAGCTTGCATCATCAAAACAGAAGTGCTTGAAGGTGGTTCATTTTGACAAAATTCTCAAAGGCATATTTTGTACATTGAACTTCATGGCCTGTTTTCATAAAATTCCACACTCCAAATGAGTTTTTGTACAACATAACATTTGTTCCTTATGTGAAGACCTTTCCAACCATTACCCATATGCCTATGTTTCCATTTTGCAAAAGGGATTTTCGAAGACTTAAAGTTTTTTGACCATTTATGCATTTCATGATGAATCTTCATGCACAAGCCAATGCCTTTCAATTTACACGTCCAAAGTTGATTCATATGAGTTCAGCATGCAAAACCATTTGATTTTGGGCCTCACATGCGCCTGTACAGGCCCATGCATGGAGGACCCAATTCTCATGCACACGGTTTTCATCACACTCTCCTTGCAGCTCCAGCTATAAATAGAATGCATTGCTTCACTTGAAAGGGAACCTGAAGGCGCCTGAAGTGCTGCAAGATTGAATCCCAGCCATACCTAAAGGAACAAACTCCATTTTTCTCCAAATTTTCAGATCTGAAATTCAATTGTATTTGGTTGAATTTTAAGATCTAAAGTTCCTAGACCTTCATCATTTGATCAATTGAAGCTTCTGTTTGTAAAAGGAACCAAAGAGAGTGACTCAATTCTTCACAATCCAAAGGTTTTGCTCGACTGAAATTTGCTTCGAATCTCATTATACTTTGCTCCATTTGCCTTGACCTTATGTTGTCTGAAGTCCTCTCTATAGAGGCGTCATTATTGTGTGTTTAATTCTTGGAATCGAGTAAGTTCAGTTGAACACCACCAAACTTCAATCTCTGATTTCTCTCTTAATAGGAATCTAGAGTGGAATTGAGTGGCATAGGAGTGATGTACATCACTTCACCTTTCGAATGGTGCCTGGATCGTGCATTTTAGTTAACATTTGAAACTCTGCATTTTTTGGTCTCCACCGGAGCTCACCGGAGAAGACGGTGGCGCTGGCCACCGTCTGTTTGCCATATCCAATCTGAGCCACACGATGCATTTTCCAGATTTAATCTCCATGCTCCATTGTTATGACTTTTTATTGGTATCCATGTGGTTGGATTGACTGTGGACTACACTAGGCGCGCGCTTGTGGATCCTTGGATCTGCCAGCTCAATTAATGAGCTCAGATCCAAGGGCTCGTGTTTTTTCCATTTTTTTAATTCTGATTTTATTTTCTATTTCATTTTTTAATTACATTTCATTTTCTAAAATCCATATCTCTTTTATTATTGGTCCAAAAAATATGGGACCAATTGCATTATTTATCTTTTAATTTCTAAGTTTCTAAAAATGATTTTTAATATTTTTTATTTTAACATTTGCTATTTTTTAATAATTTTCTCTTTTCTGGTTATTTTTAATTCATTTTAAATAGTTTTTGATATTCAAAAAATACAAAAATATTTTTATAACTTCTTTGAATGATGATGGATCTATGAAAAATATTCTCATCAATTTATTAATTGATTTGAGATTTATTTGAGATTTTAGTTCAATTAGGTTATTTTTCTTCATTTTTAATTGATTAAAAATAGTTTCTGACTTTTAAAAATGTTGAATTTTTTTGTCAAACTTTGTTTGATCTTGTTGAACTTGGGATAATTCACTTGGACTTTTCAAAGTTGATTTGAAGTGAATTTGAAGTTTAACCTTTCTTTAATATTTTAATTCCAGTTTATTTTCAAATATTAAAAATGCCAAAAATATTTTGTTTATTTCTTGACTTCCAATCTTCATCTCACTTCTGTTTTTTATGGTTTGACCTTGATCTTCCCTATCTTTGGTCAACATTTGTGGATTGGTACATTCCATTTCAGTTAATGCACTTTATTTTCTTCATTTCCGTTATCCATTTTCTTCTTCTTCTTCTTTTCTCTTTGATCAATGAGTTAAAGGTTGATAGTTAGCATTGATTAGGGAGGTTTAATCTTCCTTGATTCAAATCTAATTCATCTTGATCAATTGATCAAGTGAATGGCTTTGCATTAAGGATAGATTGCTTCTTAAATCATGCAAAGGACTTAAACCAATACAAAATCATTTCTCATCTTCTTTTTGGTATGGTAAGTTGTTGGAACTTGGTTCACTAATCAAGACTTCTAACTTGTGTTGTTGCCTACATTATTATTGACCGGCCTCAGATAGTTGTGACTTCTACATAAGTCCAATTACGATTGCTTAACATAGCGCTAAATTTTCCTTATGGCACACTAACTACTAACACTAACCATTAACCATTAACATTTAATTCTTGCACTTTACATTTATGCAATTTACTATTCTTGCACATATTATTCATTTGCTTTTTCCTTTGCTCATTTGAGCACATGTTTATGTTAATGCAATTTGCCTTTTGCTCACTTTAGCACATAATTGTGTATATATTATTGTGCTTGTGTTTTGTTTTGATTGTTGTGGACCAAATGCAAATAAATGGACAAATGGACTTAGTTTCTAGGACTTTCCCTATGCAGATTGGAGTAAAAGGACCTTAATGTTGAAGATGGATTAGAAGGACCAAACCTCTAAACTCACTCTTGTCCATTCTTGATTTACTTCATAAGACTCTTGATGTGTGTGTGCATTTGTGCTAGGGATCCTATTTGAGCCAAATTGAAGAACCATTGCCATGTTCATCCAAAGTGAAAGATACAAGAGCCATTGGAAGATCTTCTAAGAGCTTGTTTGATTATGTTGATTGCTTGAGCTTCACTTAGTTTGCTTGCATATTCCAAAGGATGTGAGCTACTTGGATCATCAATATGATCTCAAGAGAGGAACTCCATTTGTGGTCTTGTTTCTTATCCCTTATCTTTTGTATGATTAGGACCTTAGCCATTCTTCTTCTTCCCTCCACTCTAACCCAAGCCAAAACTTTTGTGCAAACATTTAACACTTCTTTTCAAACATTAGAAACCAAAGCCTTATGATTTTGATTTTCAAACTTTCTTTTCATAACACTTATTTTGAATTGAATATTTAAATCAACTTTGACCATATTTTGTAAATACTTTTCATTGGTAAATACCACTCATTCAAATACCTTTTGTGGTTTCAATGGCCACTCTCTTAATCAAAACTTTTTCATAACCTTTAGCTATTAGGTTTGAGTTATCCTTGAGATAGATGTAATACTCACCTATATCCTTAGTGATGGACAATGAGTCTTCCATGCTTATTATAGGGTTAACCCCTCACTAGCATGTTGAAGCTATCCTCACATGGTGGATTTGTGGTTTTAGGTTGAGTTTTCTCCCTTGGATAACAAAAGACCTTGAGGCTTTTGGACCAATCAATTCACCAACTTGTTTTGAGATTTTTACCCCGAACTACGAGGTTTTGATCCTAATCTTTTTTAAGATGGTACGTAGGCAATGGGTTTATCCATCCAAACACAAAATGTAAATAACTTGTATATTCTCTTCTCATCTCTTCAATCATGTTTGCACAAATAATTTTTCACAAAATACCAACCTTACAACAAATATGAAAAGGGCTCCCTAGGAGTACCTAGGATGTTTTGGGTGCTTAAAACCTTCCCATTGCATAACCAACCCCCTTACCCAGATCTCTGACATTTTTACTAGTTTTTGATTTGATAAAACTTTTAGGTTTTTGTTCGCTTTCTAACCATTCCTTTGGATAAATAGAAGTGCGGTGGCGACTCGACTTGTATGGTTTACCTTAGATTTAGTCAATATCTCTAATGGTAACGAATACCCCGCTACATTAAGCTTCATATAGAGATAGCCCAGCTCCGCCAGGAGCTTGCTGATGTTGCTTTGCAGGTCGATGTGTCAGATGCCACTGAAGTCGATATACTGAACAATGAGATCGCTGACCTTAGACACCAGATTGCAGCACTCCGAGGATCCGAAGTTGAGGAGACTCTATTATTCCCTGGACATTGATGATATCACCGACCGATAGATGCCATTTGCTTTACTTATTTCCCATTATTGAACTTATTATTTATGCTTGTTTTTTTTTTCTATTTGACTTTATGCTTGCTTTTGCTTTCCTAGCATCTCTCGACCCCTGGCTTATTACTATTTATTCATATATATATATATATATATATATATATATATATATATATATATATATATATATATATATATATATATATATATATATATATATATATATATATATATATATATATATTACTATTATTATGTTTTTATTTCCTTTTTACTTTACTTTACTTTTTTTTATTTTATTTTTATCAAGCTTAATCAAAATAAAAAAGGCAGCATGTTATGGAATCCTATGTACACCCCTTTTTCAAAATAAGGAAAAAGTTGAAGCCCAAGCACAAGGAATAAGCCCGACCCAAAAACAACAATTCCGGAGCCATGGCGGGCGCCATAGCCTCATGGCGAGTGCCATGAGGTATGTACCTTTTACAGGACAGAATCCCTAAATCTCCCATTTTTGCCTCCTTCAACCTCTCAAAACCCATTTTTTCCTCCTTCCACCTCTATCAAAGTCCACGAAAATTTCCAACTTCATCATTCTAACTCCAACCCATTATCATTTCCAAACTTCACTCATCAATTTCCTCGACCAAAAACCCACTACAATCCCATTTTCACTTCCTTACCTTAAAAACCCATTTTCTCTTCACTCACCATCAATGGCTGGAATGGAATTCCACAATATCATCCTTCGCGGAGGGAAACCTGGAGAGCGTCAGAACAAAATTTTACAGAAGTTGTAAACATGGGAAATTCTCGCCACCAGGTATGTAGATGAGGACTGTTTGTATACTTTAGGGACGTATCATAGTGTTTTTCATATGCTAGATAATTTAGGATTGCATGAGATTTTTTCTAATAAGGAACCCACCTATGATAGGCTGACTAGGGAATTTCTAAGTTTTCTAATTTACACCGTTCATCCTGGCACTGCTAGCACGGTTGGTACCGTATGTTTTAGAATGTTCAATGTTGAATATGAGTACACTACCGATGCCTTAGCAGGTTTGTTAGGAATGCCTTACGGAGAGGGTGCCATTTGTGAGACACCCTTAGATGCTGAGTGGGCACTCGAAGCCTTTAACTTTTGGAATAGATTATCAAATGTGGCTGTCACTTCTTTTGAAGGAATTTTAGCCTCCACTATTCATAACCTGGCCATCCGTATTTTTCGATATCTTTTGGCATGTACTATTTTTGGTTGGGAAAATTCTAATAAAGTAAATGCTCGCGAGTTGCTATTTTTACAGGGTTGCCTTACTAGTCAAAGGATCAATCCTATTCCTTTTATGCTTGCACATATATCCACCATTTCGAAAAAAAGGAGGAACCATTTCTTTTGGTGGATTAATTACTTCTATTGCTAGAGAACTAAATCTCAATGCTGAGTTAGCTACCTTAGAACCGCTCCCTCACCACACCATTAACTTGAAAATTTTGAAGGATATGAAATTGTGCAAGGTGCGGCGAGCAGGCGGTTATAACCTCATGATCCATGGTATAGCTATATTGAGTGTTGTTTTACCTTGCTCTCAGTGTACAGATGTGCGACATGCAAGGAACTGGATATATGATCTCGATGCTCCACCTTTTACCGGTCCTTTGCCACCTAATATCCCTATGGACGATGGGAAAGGGACCGATGATGAGTATGAATGGCACGACCAGTCCCCTGCTCATGATATTCCTACACACACTGCATCACCTGCACACACTGCAACTTCTTCTTCTGACCATTTTGCAGGTACCACTCCCAGTTTTTACATCACTGAGGAGATGTGGCGCGAGCACCTCGCTCGGGAAGAAAGGTGTGACGCACTTCTAAATACCATAAACCAACAATTGACTGATAATATGAGTTTTATGGTAGCCTCCCAGCAGCGTACTGAACAAGCACATCAGACTATCACGGAGTGCTTGCTTGCGATCACTAATGAGCAACATCGCCAATGACAGGCTACTGAGCGAAACTTCGCACTTATCGAGGCCAACCAGGGGTCTCTCTTAGGTTGCTCTAGGTAGCTGCAGGAGGGTCTTAGCCGTTGTAGCAGGATTCGTTGACCCAGGCGTCCTGACCAAGGCGGTGACGGTACCGGTGATCAGCCATAGTTCTCTCTCTTTCAGGTTACTCCTACCCTATCTCATATCGAAACATTAAGGACAATGTTCGGTTTAGGTGTGGGAGGAGATTTTTATTGCTTTCCTTTATTTTCAGTATGTTTTGGGTGTTTTAGTTGTTTGCTTTTCTTTCAATAAAATAACACATGTTTGATGAGTCATCTGTGTGGTGTATCCGTACTTCTCCCATTTCTTTAGCCTTACCAAAAATTTTGTGAGCAAAGAAAATAATGTATTTTGAATATTCAGGCTATAAGACAAGTTTATGACAGGATGTAGAAGACTTGGGAAAACTTTTTTTAAAAATCGATATCGTCTTGACACCGTAGGCTTTATGATTATAAGAGTCGATCCCGATACCCCATATGTTGTGACCCTAATTTTTGTTCCAAATAAGTCCTTAAGTAGTTTATCCTTGCAGTCAGCTCCGGCTTAAGCATGCTCTACGTAGGGGACCGATGAAAATAAGTGAATGATCATAAAAATTTCTGCTTTGTTCTCTAGTTGTATGAAATTTCGGGCTAGGTGACTCTCACATGGTCATTTAACCCAGCAAAATAAAGAGGTTTGTGAAACATGCAGAAGAAAATAAATAAATAATAATATGCCTATTGTCGGTTGGTTCAGAGGTATCTGGTCTTGAACTTGGTAGGGTGGATTACGATCCAATCCCTCATAACTACAATTGGGTTAAATAAAGGGGCTACACCAACTTATGTACCAGAGCCCCGTGCTTAAGATCATAATCACTAACCGGTCACCTTACTATGAGTATGTACAGATAACAGGCTTAATGTGATTGCACCTGAATGAAAAGGACTTGAAGAAGATGAAAAGAAGGCTTAGGTATGGTGGGATGATATGGATTGATTTGTATAGGAACGAAGCCTATGACCATATTTGCAGAAAGTTTCACTACAATATCCTTAGTTCGATTCGTTAGTACCTATTGATACATTCCTTGAATGAACTTATAAGCCTTTTTAGCCTTGAATTAACTCTGGTTGAAACTGTTTTTCTTGCATGAGCTATAAAGAGTTTTTGCTTGAGGACAAGCAAAGGTTTAAGTGTGGGAGAATTTGATCACACTAAATCACACCGTGTATTTGACTCGGATTGCACATGTTTTTTAGGTCTTTATTATCATTTTGCTTGTGTTATGCTTTCTTTTGTGTTGTTTTCAGGTATTTAGCTCTTTTAGGACCTTTTTAGAAGAAACGAAGCAAAAAGACCAAAAGTTAGGGTTTTCGGCAAATATTGTACTCGTGGCGTTCTGCACAGCGACCACCATAGGAGAAGCCATGACACATCAGCCCTCAACCAGGAGGAACTACCACAATCCCACGAACTTCCTCATTTACTCACATGGCGCGCGCCATGGAGGGGTGGCAGGCGCCACCTTTGAACTCCACATTCCCACTAAAGAGAAGTTAAAGGGCATCCCGGTCTTTGCATGCTGTTGAGTTCCTCTATAAATAGGTCGTTCTAGTTCACTTCCAAATCATCCAACTTAGTTTACAACACTAAGACTATAATATCATCTGTAAAAGCGGTAATCTGTCACATCGAGGGGTTATTGCACCTTAGTGAAATTGAGTTGGAGCACTTTGATTTTGCTGTCATCTTTATTTTCAAAGTCAAAGGTTTATTTACTTCCTTGTACTAGATTTAAAGCCTCCATTTGGAGCAGGTTCTAGTTTAATCGCCTTTTTATTTTACTTGTCATGCTTTACTTTGTTTAATTTACTGCCAATGTCTTTACTTTATTTAATTTCTTGTCATGCCTTACTTTATTTAATTCTTTGTCATGCTTTACTTTATTTAATTTCCTGCCATTGTCTTTACTTTATTTAATTTTCTCGCCATTATCTTTATTGCTCATTTTAATTGTTTTACACGCTTTACTTGTTCTTCACGCCTTACATTCTAAACTTCTTTTCATCATGCTCAACATCGTTGTATTTGTTTGTATAACCATGTCTAGCTAAATCTTTCAAAGGTTAGAATGTAAGGATCACGGTTAAAGAGATGTTTCACATATTGCATCTATAGAAATGCTTTAGGGGCTATTTTGATATTTAATTCGAGTTTTCTAAAACAAACTTGGTTAATTTCAACTACTCAAGGAGTGCGAAAACACCCTGGCTTAGTTAACTAGGAATTTTTATCGCTTTAAGAAAAAACGATTTTTGAAACTGTTTTCAGACACATTGATAGATTTAAAATCAGGAAACTCCTTGGGTAAACTTTCCGAATCAAAATCACTTTTCAACTAAGCTTACGAGTCTCATTTCTTAAAAATAGGTTTACTACTTTTCGTTTTGCGCACCTTTTATAAGTGACAATAAAAGGCCTTAATATAAGTGTAAACTCGATTTTGAATACGCAAAAACGATAGTTCCCGTTAAATGGATTCTTTTCAAGAGTATAAAATATTGCCCCATAAGTAGTTCTATTTAGACAATCGAAGCATCATTTAATTGACATGAAATACATTCAAGCCTATCTTTATCTGCACTGTATTTATCATTTTCTTTATTTACTATTATTTTGTGACATCAATATCTCATTTGTACCGCCTTAGATAAACATCGTAACAATAGTAATCGATAGATTGACGATTTGGTCTATGTGGGATCGATAATCTTTTATATTATTCTGATGCGATTCGTGCACTTGCGAATACAGCGATCAATGAGTATGCTTGAAAAGCTAATAAATTATATATTAAATTAAGTATATTAAAATAAATAGGTGGGGTGAGGGATGTATTCCCTATCCCTGACGTGCTCTCGAGGGAATTTTTCTCCCCATCCCCGCGGGGGAAATTCCCCATCTTTAGGGCCCCGAACGGGGCAATCCCCATGGGGATCCCCGTTAATAGATGCAAACTAACATCCCTAGGATCAACTATTAACCATGAATTCTCTCTGCACAAGAAATGTTTTATCCAACATTTTCCATGACCGGGGGATAGGAAAGTATGGGAGAGATGTGATACCTCTCTAAGGGTGACATATTTCATTGCCTTTCTTGAGGGAGGCATATGGTCGCCACCCTCGTTAGGTATTTACAAATATAACATTACACAGTCCCTCAAGTACGAGTTCCTTAATAGGGGACTAAGTGTTTTTATACCATGGTATAAAGGAGTATCTTGAGGCCCTAAGTTTCTTGATGATGCGTGAAGTGCTAGGCCTATTAGGCTCCATGTTTTTAGGAGAAAATAAATTGTTTGTCCCCACCCGAGGAAACTTTAAGTTCTTCAGGCAAGAGTTTAAATAGCATGGAAAATCTAAGCCCCTCAGGCAAGTTATATGTAGCCTAGATGATGAGACTTATAAGTACCACATGCAAGGTGTTGGACCCTGCATACGACACATCTATCAAGCGCTCAGACAAGACTTGTGACTAAGTCTTTTGGGCTAGGCATCGGTTGCGCCTCTCGGGCGAGATTTATATGTTTGATCTCACCCGAGGAAACTTTAAGTCCTTCAGGAAATAGTTTAAATAGCTTAGGAAATCTAAGCCCGTCATGAGAAGTTATATGTAGCATGGTTGATGAAACTATAAGTCCCTCAGGCGAGGAGTTAGACCCTTCGGGTGAGACTTCTATCAAGCCTACAAACAAGATGTGTGACTAAGTGTCTTAGGATAAACTTTGGTCATGCCTCTTGGTCAATATTTTTGTTTTTTATCCTTCCTAAGAAAAATCTAAGTCCTTCAGGCGAGAGTTTAAATAGCCTAGGAAATCTAAGTCCCTCACGCAAAGTTATATGTAGCCTGGCTGATGAGACTTTAAGTCCCTCAGATGAGGCGTTGGAACCTTAGAGCGGGACTTCTATCAAGTCCTAAGACAAGAATTGTGACTAAGTATCTCATGATAGACTTTGTTCTCCCCTCTTGGGCGAGATTTCTGTGTTTGATCTTTCCCATGGAAACTCTAAGTCCTTCAGGCGAGAATTTAAATAAGTTGGGAAATTGTAGTCCCTCAGGTGTAGTTTTACTAATATGGATAATGAGACTATAAGTCCATCAGGCAAGGCGTTAAACCTTTTTGGTGGGACTTCTATCAAGCTCTCAGAAAAGAATTGTAACTAAGTCTCTTAGACTAGACATCAGCCACACCTCTTGGATGATATTTCTATGTTTGATCCTGCCTGAGGAAACTATTAGTTCTTTAGGAGAAAGTTTAAATAGTATGGGAAATCTAAGTCCCTCAGGTGAATTTATATGTTTCCTATCTGATGATATTATAAGCCCCTCAAGCGAGGTGTTGGACCATTCAGACTGGACTCCTATCAAGCCCTCAGACAAGACTTGTGACTATGTCTCTTGGGATAGACTTTAGTCATGCCTCATAGTCGAGATTTCTATGTTTGATCCCGTCCAAAAAAATTCTAATCTTTCAGGTGAGAGTTCAAATATAATGTGAAATCTAATTCCTTTAGGAGAAGTTATATGTATCATGTCTGATGAGATTATAAGTCCCTTAGGCGAGGCATTGGATAATTTATTTATATTACCCTGGGGAAGCAAGGATCTTCGCCATGAAGTTCAACATAAGAATATTGCCTCAAGGGGTGACAAGGATCTTCGCCATGAAGTCTAGCATATAAAAATATTTCCTCAAAAGGAGACAATGGTATTCGAAACGAATTCCAACATAAAAATATTATCTCAAGGGACAACGAGGTTCTGCACCATGAAGTCCAACATATAAAATTATTTCCTCAAAGGGTTAAATGGATCTTCGCCATGAAGTCCAGCATATAAAAATATTACCTCAAAGGGTATCATCGATCTTCACCATTAAGTCCAACATATAAAAATATCACCTCAAAAGGTGGCAAGGATCTTCTCCATGAAGTCCCATATACAAAAGTATTTCCTCAAAGTGAGACAAAGATCTTTGCCATGAAATCTAACATATAAAAATATTGCTTCTAAAGGCGGCAAGGATCTTCCCCCATGAAGTCCAACATAAAAATATTGCCTAAAGGGGTGGAAAGGATCTTTGTCATGAATTCCAACATATAAAAATATTGAAAAATATCCTTATTAGTCATAAATACTCAGGAAATTGTTCATAAATAAATGAATAAGAAATTACAACATCCTAATTGTAATAATACTTAAGATGTAGAACGTTCCAATTTCTGGAAATGAGCATTCCTTCCAATTCCTGCAACTTGTAAGCCCCATGAAGGAGCTTTTAGAATATTCAATATGGCACCTCCCTATTAGGTTGTACTTTTCCCTATTGTGCGAGTAGAACCACTTGCTTTAAGACCATGTCCCCCTCTTACATCTCTCTCAACTTGACTTTGGACTTATATCTTCTGGCGGTTTTATGCTTGGCGACGAATTATAGGACA
This sequence comes from Lathyrus oleraceus, assembly GCF_024323335.1. NCBI lineage: Eukaryota > Viridiplantae > Streptophyta > Magnoliopsida > Fabales > Fabaceae > Lathyrus > Lathyrus oleraceus. The sequence continues at coordinate 631,037,574 of NC_066583.1, read as the reverse complement.
TCAAAAACTTTTATTAATTCATCTATTAGGTACACCACACCTTCCAATTCGGGCTTGTTGTCTTCTTGATCAAACTGGGATCATCGCGACGAAGGCACGTCAATCTCCATAGGTAGCATGCATTTGCTCCATATACCATGGAAAACAAAGTTTCCTTGGTAGTGGAGTGTGGAATGGTGTGGTATGACCAAAATATCTCATGCAAAAGTTCTTCCCATAAGCCTTTAGCATCATTAAGCTCCTTCTTGAGTTCCTTCGAATCACCTTGTTCTCCAATTCAGCTTGCCCATTGGCCTAAGGGTGTACTACGAATATGAATTTTGTCTACACTACTAAATCTCGACAAAAACCCATTGCCATAGCGCTGGAGAACTCGGTTCCATTTTCGGATACAATCTCTCTAGGAAGCCTAAGCCTGCATATAATTTTCTTCCAGTAGAAACAACAAACTCTTTTTTTGTTGTGATTTTGGCGACAACTTCAACCTCTATCAACTTTGTGAACTAATACACTTCAGCTATCAACAATTTAAGTTGACCAGGCGCCAGGGGAAATGAGTCCAAAATGTCCACCCCCATTGGTAGAAAGGTCAGGGTGTCAACATTGATTGGAAAAGTTCAACTAGGGGGTGGTGAAGGTCTGCATGTCTCTGACAATAGTCTCACTTTTTGACAAAATAAATGCTATCCTTCATCAAAGAAGTCCTATAATATCTCACCCTTAACAACTTATAGGTGAGGGCTTTTCCGCCAATGTTACTGCTGCAGACTCATTTGTATACTTTTTCCAACACCAGGTAGGTTTCATGATCGCATAGGCATCATATAATGGGAGAAGCTCTCCCATATTTTATAAAGCTTTCCTGAGAGGATAGTTTACTTAGAGGCCTACTGTCAAATTCTCCTTGCTTCCCCCTCGTCTAGTGGAAGTTTGTCTATATGCAGATAATGTAATATGGATGACATCCAACTAGTCTTAGGGACAACTTCTAAGGAGTATAACTCGCTTGACTCAATATTGGGGGAGGCGTGAGTCTCCTAGATAATTGTTTTATTAAACCTTGTTGTCTTCGAGGTGGTAAGTTTTGACATAAGATCTGCTCTGAAGTTATGTTCGTGGGGAACATGCTCTATTTCAAAGGAAGTAAAGCGAAAGGATATACTTTGTACCTTTTGTAGATATTTTAGCAATTAGGGTTATTTTGTATAGTACTTGCCAAAGACTTGGTTGGAGACTAACTGGAAGTCGCTTTTGGCTTTCATTTTGGAGGATTACATCTATAAGGGAAGAACCATGCCAAAAATTAGGGCCTCGTGCTCTGCCAGATTGTTGCTCGTTCTGAAATCAAACTTCAATGCTTACTCGATGAGTATGCCGCTCGATCCTTCTAAAACTATCCCAGTGCCACTACCTTTCACATTGGAGGCGCCATCTACAGATAGTGCCAATCCTGGGGGCTTCTCATCGTCTATAAATGAGCTAAATGTTTCCATGAAATCTGCCTAAGATTTTGATTTGACTCTTCCTCTTGGGACATATTTGATGTCGTATTCCAAGATTTTCACTGCCCAAGAAACCATAATTCCTACCAAATCTAGCTTCTTAAAGACTTGACGAAAAAGATAGTTGGTTTTCACAAAGATCTTGTACCTCTGAAAGTAAAGTCTCAGCTTCCTCGTCGTGAAGATGACGATTAGTACTAGCTTTTCAATCTTCTTATAATGTGTTTCAGAACCTCTAAACACAATGCTTAAGAAATACACGGGTCTTTCTGCCTTGTCTGTTTCCTGGATGAGGACTGAGATCATCGCCTGATCTATGGCTGAGAGATAGATGAGTAATGGTGACTCCTCCCTCCGGCGAGTGAAAATGAGGGGGGGGGGGGAGGAAGGCCTTTACCTTCAAGAAAGCCTTTTCTCACTTGGCGGTCTATTCAAATCTCTTGTTCTTCTTAAGGGAAACTGTAGCGGTAAATTCATGATCATCAAGCTATGGATAAGCTAGACATCAATAAAACCAGAGTCGCCACCACGCTTTTATTGTTTCCAAGGGAAATGGGAAAAGTACGAACAAAACCCAAAAGTAAGAAGTTTTAAAATCAAAACTAATAAAATGTCAGAGATTACAGGTAAGGGGGTTGGTTACACAGAGGGAAGGTATTAGCACCCAAAGTGTCCTAGGTACTCCTAGGGAGACCTTTTTTTGTGTGCATATGCATTTTGTACAAAATGATGTTTACAAACAAATAGAATAGGGGGATGAGAAAAGAATTCATTAATTATATTTTTGTGTTTGACAAGACCTTCGGACTTGTGCCTACGTACCAACATAAAAATGAGGGATCAAAGCCTCGTAGTTCGTGATACAAATTTCAAAGTGGATGCATTGCTTTTAACAAAAAATAAGTTTGAAAGGCACAAAGGCCTAAAAATGGTTTGAATGGGTTAGTTCTTTTTGGCTTTTGAAATTTTAGGTCAAGTATAATTAAGTTCTTTTACAAGTTTGATTAAGAAAAGAAGTTTGAAAATGCAATGGCATACGACCAATGTTTCTAGTTTGCAAAATGGTCAAAATTTAGAAAAATAAAAAGTTCAAACAAAGAAGTTTTTAAAAGGAGAGAGAGATTTTGAAATTAAAGAGATGGGGAAGAGATTAAGATACTAATCCTATGCACAAAATTAAAAGTTAAGAGTTCAAAAGATGTGACCGATAGGTAGCAATCCAATAGGCAAGAATGCCATATAGAAACCCTAAATTCCCTTGGATATTAGAATCAAGGAACAAACAATGCATACAATATTAACTTGAAGAGAAAGGCATCAAATAAAGATAACCCTATTCAAGCTTAGCCACTCTATGATCTTCTTCAAGGTAGCCCATGTAACAGATGAATTCCACAAGTCACAGGTTCAAAATAACAACTTCACAATGATCATATTGCAGATGAACTCAAAGGGATCTTGAATGATGTATCAGATGAAGTTTCAAATTGCAATCACTTGGTTCACAAATGTTGGCATTGGCCAAGTCCTTTAGCATAGGAATGCTGCCTAAATTCTAAGTCCATTTGTCCAAGATCAAGTCAACAGTCCACACAAAAGTTTTTTAGGATTTTTGTTGTTATTATGTACATTAATGGTCAAAGACCACACAAACAAACAAAGTATACACAAAATGGAATATATCACACAATATGGTCCAAGTGGACAAAGTGAAAATTGCATTAACATAAACAATTAGAATGGTATGAATAGTGGCAAATGAATAAAGACTAAAATTAAATGACATTAAATTAAATGGATTGAAATTAAAAGTTAGTTGTTAATGAGTTTGAAGTTAGTATTGTTTTGCTTTTGCTTTTCATTTTTAAGTCATTCTTTGGAGAACACTCAACCCACTTATCACAAGCATGGATCCTTGAGCCAAGACATCTTCCAAAGGAAGGAAAAAAAGCCAAGTTTCCACATAATACCATGAAAGATGGGAGACTTACAATCTCACTAACTAGAATGCTATGCCTTTTGTGTCACAAATTTAGCGCTATGTTAAGCAATCGTAATTGGACTTATGTAGAAGTCACAACTAATTGAGGTCGGGCAATAGAATTTTGGTGTTAATGCATGTTAGATACATAGTATAATAGACTATGCTCATGAAATATACCACACACAAAAAGAATATGCAAAAGAGGTGGCCTAATCTCATCCATACTTATGTTGATTTTTCAATCAACTAGCCTTAGGATTTTGAGATATCATAGGCCAAATGAGATGAATGCATAAAGAATGGGAATGAGATGAATAGGCAGGGGAATGGATCAAAACTCAAATTGGTCAAAGGAGGGCTTTTACCAAATTAATATCATCCATTCATTTTGGGAGATGGAATATACATTCCACCAATCCCCTAAATCCAATGATATTACCTTGACAAAGTCAAACCAACCTTGACCAAGGCCTAACAAAAAGAGTCAAACTCAAACAAATCATCACAATTGGTCAACATAATTAATTGGCATTTATTCAAATTAAAAAGACTAAAATAATACATATAAAATAAATATGGTTTGTCAAGTTCCTAAAACCTCATCAAAACACCAAAGAAATGGCCATGAGATTTATCATAGGTCAAACAAGGTCAAAGGACCTTGGAGAAAAGATTTCAGAATTTTTAAAGACTTAAAAGTATTTTTAAACAATTAAAAACAAATACAAAATCAATTAAGTCATGAAAAATATTAATAATGATCCAAAAAATAAATTTAATTCAAAATATGAAAGAGGAAGTTTTTTGAATTTTTTTGGTGAAACTCTCATATTTTTTGGATCAATATTAAAATTTTATATGAATTAATGAAAAAAAAGGATTAAAATGAAAATCAGAAAATAGCAAAAAAACGTGGACCACCTGATCTCCCTCGTTAATTAAGGTAGCAGATCAAGTGGTCCTCAACGTGCGTTCCACAATGGACACTAGTCAATACGCTGCAAGAATGGTAATTAAAACCAACGCACAAGATTAAAATATTTTGCAAGGATCCTATGATTTGAGACGTGCTAACACACGGCCGGAGCTATAACTCCGGTCTTCTTCTCCGGTGGACCTCACCGGACTGGTCCACCCTCAACCATCACCAAAATAAAAAAGGAGGACATGATCTAAAAGAAAAAATGGCGTAGAGCACGAATCTGACCTCAATTTTAACTAACTCCACATATATAGAAAGATATGAGGAGTTGAATTTTGAGGTGTGTCAACTGAGTTGCTTCGATTTGACCTCTAAGCAACTCAATCTTCTTGCCTACATTGGTAGGACTTCAGATAACCAAAGATCCAAGAGAATTGAGTGACAATCGAAGAGATGAAGTTTTCTGAAAATTACCTTCAATGCTATGTAAAACTTGATGTTGCTTGCTTCAAACACGATCTGATCATAATTGAGAAGTTAATAGGAAGTGATTGGAGAGGTTGCAAGGTTGTGGATCCTGGAGTTCTTGAATCTCCAACAATTGAGATTCAAACTCAAATTTCAAATTGAAAATTTTCAGGTTTTCCTTTAGAATGAGAGGGTTTCAATGGGGGGAAAAGCCGGCGCGGAAAGTGTGATTCAAATGAGCTCATAAGCCTTCTATTTATAGCCAAAGGGAATGATATTTGCACACTTCAAAATCTGTCCAAAATTGGAAATATGGATGGCACGAGTGCATGGGCATGTACAGGCCCATGATGCAATGCATTAAGGTCCAGAAATGATTCAAATTGAAGTCTGAATGAAGCTTGAATGGCAAGGCCTTGTGTATTGAAGTTTTTATAATCGATTCTTTCCAATGATTCATCCCTGTTAAAGCCATGCGCAGACCTAGCAATATTTGTCCAAAATGCATGAACTTGGGTTATTTGGAAAGCTTGGATCAAGGGGAACAAGTTTGATGTTGAACACTTTTTCATTTGGAGCTTGGAACATGGATAATTTTGAGGTGGAAGTTTGGAAATTTCGACATGTTGAAAAATTTTCTAAGTGTCAAGCCATATATCTCAATATTCCACCTTACTTAACTTTTTATGTGAGCTTCAAATGAGAAACGTGTCTTCATAAAAGTTGTATCTCGTTCAAATACCTTCAAAATGGTAACCAATTTCATGTCATTTGGATTTATAATGATAGAGTTATGCATTTTTGAAGTTGAGAAAAATCACTTGTTCAAGGTCAAAAATGAACTATAATGTATCCTCATATCACATGCTCATAAAAGTTGAATTTGCTTTCACTCCAAACATAAAAGTTGAAGTAGACATCTTGAATTTGATTTTGCAACTTGGAAATCTTTCATATAATAAAAATTGATCAAGTTATGGCCTTGGGAAGTTGACTTTCAAATTAGGGTTTAGACAAAATGACCTATAATGTTTCAACATAGAAAATGATTTTCCAAGCAAAAATAGCTCTAGGTATCAACATGAAAGTTGTTTGAAATATCATTTAGAGTAATGTTTATTTTGGAATCACTTTCATATTGGGAAAATTGTAGGAGATAGGGTCTAGGGAGACCTAGTTTTGATCAGATGAATTCATCTGGCCAACCACCATCAACCAACTTGCCAACCTTCAATTATTTGGACATTATTGGTTTATCTTAGATCATATATGCATAAGATGATGAATTTTGATGTGTCCCTTGAGAAATTTGATCAATTGGTGAGATAGCTTGTTGGAGAAGTTACTCAAGATACCTAGTCAAACTAGGATTTCCAAGGCAAATCACCTTCAAACTCTTGAAGAAAACTTGATCAATATAACATGTAGGAATCAATGGAACTCATATATGATGCTCATAACCATTCTTGGATCAATTCATGGTTGTGCTCTTTGTCATGAGGGTCTCAAACCCTGAATATGAACTTGATAGATCAATGGTGATCATGCTCTACCTATAAAAGAGTTAGGCAAATACAAAGATATATTTTTGGTATTTTGGTTAGTAAAATGATAATATAAAAGTATGATACAATTACATAGTGCTTGGTAATCTCTCCCAAAACAAACCCAATGAAAGAGGGGTAAGGAGGATGCCAAGGTATGATCCCAATGTTAATGCTTATGATGAAATTGCATGAGGGATCTTAGGGTCAATATTGGGGTCTTACAGAAAAAAATAAAGAAAAGCCTTGTCGTTTGCACATGAGAGGAGGCGAGATAGGGAGACAAGGTGACTTGTAAGCTTCTGCACTTCCTTGACCTTGGTGGGGTTTTTCATGGGTATGACTGCCTGGCATTTATTCGAATTGGCCTTAATGTATCTTCTCATTAGCATGAACCCTTATAATTTTCTAGCCTAAACTACAAAAGAGCACTTGGGGGGATTCAGGCGCATATTATATGTCCTGATTGGCTATAGGACATCCTCCAAATTTTCTGCATGGTTGCGCCCTTAAATAGTTTTCACCATCATGTTGTTGACGTAGACCTATAAGTTCTTCCATATCTGATGGGCGAACATTGTGTCCATGAGTCACTGGTAGGTTGCGCCAGCATTCTTAAGGCCAAAGGGAATGACATTGTAGTAATGGTTGCCATGATTCAACATAAATATTTTTTTGGAGCGTCTAGGGGGTCCATCCGAATCTGGTTATACCCCAAATATGCATCTATGAGAATCAACATGTGGTTTCCTGAGGACCCATCAATAAGGTGATGAATGTATGGTAGTAGCTGTAGGTCCTTAGGATAGGCGGCGTTTAGATTGGTGAAGTCTACACACATGCGCCATTTGTTGTAGCTTTCCGTACCAGAACCACGTTGGCTAGCTAGGTAGGGTAGTTTGTTTATATGATGAGCACTGGGATATATAGTTTCCCTACCTCTTCATTAATGGTGATCCTCTTTTCCTCACTTACTATTCACTTCCTCTGTACCCCTGGTTTAGGCTCACCACTCTGGTTTTAATCCCACATGTGTGTTTATCCCAAGCATATCAAAGGGATTCCAAGTGAACAAGTCGACATTCTTAATGAGTTAGCCAACTAGCTCACTTTCCTTATCCTCAGTAAGTGAAGTACCTATCTTTGTCACCTGATGGGCAAAAGGACCTATTTGGACTTCCTTCAAGTCCTTAGTGGGCGTGAACCTTTCCACCTTCGTGTCCAACCTGGGATCCCAAAACTCGAAGTCAACATTTGGAACTTCAGAAAGGGAGGCACCAATAAGGGTGCGCTTTTTCCTCTCTATCGCCAGGCTACTCTAGAAACATTCTTGAGCGATTTGTTGGTCTCCTCAGATTGTACCAACTCCCCCTCCATGAAGCAGACACTTCAGGACTAAGTATAAGGTGGAAATTACCACCCATAGTGCATTAACGGCGGGTCTCCCAAGGATGATATTATATGGAGACATGGCGTCCATAATAAGGTAGTCGATGCCAATCACCTTAGCATTTACACCCTCGCCACATGTAGCCTCTAGGGTCACATGGCCCCTTGCTTGTACCTGTTTGCTTAACAATCATATTAACGAGCTACTGAACACCATGACATTGTTAGGATTGAGTTATAGTTTTTGAAAAACTTCGTAGAACACGACATCAGCAGACCTACCAGGATCTATCAAGACTCATTTGATATCCTAGTTGCCATGATGCATAGTGATGAATAGGGGGTCATTGTCGCGAGGATTAACTTTGATGGCCTCCTTAATGAAAAAGGAGATGTTAACCCATATTTTCCCTTGCGCGCCCTTGGGGAACCCATAGATATTACATTTACTACAAGAACCTGCCTTGTGCATTTATTTTTGGAGGAGGCAGAGCTACCTCCACTAGCGAAACCTCTGACTATGATGTTCGTGTTGGAACATAGAGTTTTGTCGGCCATCTTCAGAGGGAAGATGGAAGGAGTTAGAATTAAAAAGGTGTGGCTCGAGTTAGTTTTACTAGAGCCCTACGGTGGGCACCACTGTACTGGTAAAAAAGTACGGGTGTATGTTACACCTACAAGGGCAGGGGTACTCCGAGGCCTTAGTAGGTGTATAATAATTTGTGGTGGTTAGGGCTTGTCTACGGAGGAGAGAAGCCATGTACGGTGGTGTTTATGGTGGTTTAGAGGACCTTCTCATGTGAGGTGATAGGCTTTATATATGTGCTTTTCACTTAGGTATACGCGTGTGTATTAAGATCTATCCTTTCTCCCGTTGGGGGGAGGTATTTATAGAGGCCTTAGTCCCATACATGTACAAGGGGTGGGTCAGTGACAATTTTTACCTCCCTCAATCCCAAACTTGAATCCCCAAGCAATCCCCGCTCATCGCCCCAAACCCGTCCCAAACGAGTTCAGATTGGGTTCGAGTATTCCCGCCCAAACACCATCCATTTAGTGAAATCAATTTTTTAAATAAAAATATTTATTTTTTCCAAAATCAAATTACATTAATAATAAAATAAAACAATCTCAAAAAAAATTGTGCATACATTTGAAATATGTTAGATAATAAATCCAAATCAAAATATTGAAATATTAACCACATATTTAATATTCTAAATTATCAAAACTAAATAACAAAATACATAATGAAATAAATGGGGTGGATTCGAGGATGGGTTCGGGGTGGGTACTAGTGTCCCCATTACCCGACCCTATATTTTGTAATCGGGGAAAGTCCAAACTCGAACCCAAACCCAGTCAAAATGGGTTTTCCCCGTCAAATTAAAGGTGGGTTCGGGTGGCTACCCACGAGAATGGATTATGTTTCCATGCTTACTTGGGCATAGGGTTTCCTTGGGAAAGGTGGTCGCCCACTCAGTCAATGGTGAATCGTTGAATCCCCATTTCCAAGGGGGTGTGGGTCAACTATTGACTCTGACTTATCTCTGCCCAAGAAACGTCTTATCACACATTTCCCATGAATGAGTGAGAGGAAAGTATGGTGAGCAAGGTGATACATCTTTGAGGGCGACATATGTCACCGCCTCTCTTGAGGGGGACATATGGTCATCACCATCACTATGTCTTTTACAAATATAACACTACGTTAATCAATTAGGTCATTAATACGACCCATGTATTGTTTCCATTATGAGCCAATATTTTCCCTATATAAAAGAGGCCATTGTTAGCCTAGGATTTTTAGCTAAGTAAAAATGTTAACAAATTAAGTGGTCAAGCTACGTTGACATTGTTGAGTACCTACAAGCTAAAGCCTAAAGCTTCAACATAATGGTTGTACTAACCTGTTGGTTTGACTAAGTTGTAAGTGGAGTAAAAGGAAATAATGGTTTGGAGAAGTCTCAAGAGCAGATCCATAAGATCAGGATCATTCTCTCTTCCAAACATGTTCAGAATGTTAAAATATCACATAACAACCTTTCAACACGAAGTTGAAGTTGACACTGTTAAATGTTAAGGACTTAGGATATTTCTAAGTCCCAAAGCTAATATATTTTTAAACGCATCCACCTTTCAACAAACGAAAGTAATGTCTTCAAAGACGATTATCGCTAGTTAACACCATGTTCTGATTGGTTTTCAGTAGTTACATCCTTGAAGACGGGTGGGGAAAGTTGGAACACGAATGCCTAAGTAGTCGGATACATGTCATATTTATAGGGTTTAACCATGGTCGACGGTTTTTCTTTGTAATAGTATATAATAAGAAGCTTGTGCGTTGTAACCAAGGTTTTAAATTATCACCATTTCTCTTTAGAGCCAAAGTACCTGAGTCACAGAGCGAAACGATTTGTGAGATATGTATGTTTGTGTCCACCATTTTAACTTTATGAAAATCTTTTTGTATTCAAAGCATTTACATTAAATGTAATTTACTCCATTTACTTTATTTGTCGTTTACTTCCTTTATTCAAAGTCTATCTTCTGCATTTAATTCGTCGACGTCCAAACGTTTAATTCCAAGTCACAAGCATTTTTCACTGTAATTTATCTTTACACAAATTGTCTTTGAGATATTTTGAGTTAATCTTTTAAGTGAACTAAACTCGTTATTGTTTGATAAAAACACCAGTAAACAAATTGGCACACCTAGTGGGACCCTTATGTGTAAATAGTTTAATTTTTTACATAAAAATTGCGTCTTTTTTGTCCAAACATTATGTCATTGCGTCTGAGGAGTAGCAAGTCTCTTCCTGAAATGGAACGCCCATTGTCTAGAAACCTCCCCCCTCCCTAGAACAATTCTCTAAACTTAGAAGAACAAACATTTGAATCAATGATAGATAATGTAGGGACTTCAACCTCTGTTGGAGAAATGCCCACTGTTATAACTCAGAAAACAGTGTCGATTGTATCACTATAAATGATGGTATCCTTACCACAAGTAGCAAGTGTGCCCACTACCCATAGGGCTACGCAAAATGTGATAGGAAACCAAAGTCCTGCTTTTCCTTTGAGTTCCATGTTATCTCTAAATGATAGGGAACAACCTTATGGCATGCCAACTATGGTGATGGCAAGTTTGCATTGTAGTGCATCTATGTATGCAGATAATGCAATGGATACTGCATCATACGTTAATCCATATTTAGCATCAGGGTCTATGATTAGCAACATTGGTCAAATGGCACAATCACCAAGAGGGCTTGCATATATTCCTCCAACAATGCTATCCTTAACCAATAATTCTCTTCAGTCTGTAATACAACAAATTGACAAGAGTAATCACGAAATAGTTAACATGTTGACATAAAAAATAGGCACAATGTTCAATCCTTTGATTTTGAACACTAACCATAGTTACCAGCAATTGGCACAATAAATGAATGGAATTGTTTATTTCTTTGGTGCTCCTCCAACTTCTACTCAGTCGGTGCATGATAACCAAATACCATAACAGGTGATACCTGTCGAACCACACATGCCTAGGGTAGTCTAAAGAAACATAAGCTAAAATGGCCTTGAGGTAATAATGTGCATAGGAACCAAGATGATGACCAAGTAGTTATAAATGCCCAGCAAAATAATTTTGTGAGATAAAAAAATATAACTAATGCAGTTGAATAATTTTGGCCTAGAATGGCCTCAATGTTGGTCTGCATAGGCCAAATTTTGTCTCTACACTAACTGGTTATGTATTGCAGACTGAATTACCAAGGGGTTGGAGAATCCCTAAATTCACTAAGTTTGCAGGGGAAATTAATAAGTCCGCAATCGAACATGTAGCATGGTATGAGACAGAGGCAAAAGATATAACTAATAATGAGAATTTGGAGATGAAATTCTTTCTAAATTCTCTCACGAAAATGCCTTCACGTGGCTTACCACCTTACCCCCATCTTCCATATGCACTTGGAACCAATTAGAAAGGGTATTCCATGAACAATTTTACATGGGACAATCCAAGATTAGCCTCAAAGAGTTAGCTAGTGTGAGGCGCAAGGTGGCCGAATCAATAGATGACTACCTAAACATGTTTAGGATACTCAACGCAATGTGCTTCACTCAGGTGCCTGAGCATGAATTAGTTGATTGGCCACATGGGGTCTAGATTATTCCATTAGGGAGAAATTAGACACCCAATATTTAAGAGACATTACCCAATTAGCACAGAAGATTCAACAAGTCGAACGCTTGAAGGATGAAAAGGCCAGGTCAAGCAAATAACATACAAAAGAAAAAGTAGCCTACATCAAAATAGGCGAATTTGACCAAATATTTGATATTGATTATGTCAAAGAAAGTGAGGTTAATTTGGCAGAGTTGAAGCCATGGCCACCTTACATGTGTAAATTGTTAAAACCTTCAAACTGAAAGAATCTCACTGAGCCGAGCAAAAATAAGAGACTTATCAGAAAAACATACACATTTGATGTAACTATGTGTGACTAAAATTTTAAATTTCTAGATTTTTATGGTCATATCATAGTCCCTCACAGACTCAAAATTACGCCATTGGAACAAATAAAGAAAAAAGGATTTAATAAGTTCCATAATTTTCTTGGTCATAAAACTTCTCAATGTGTACTTTTAAAGGATTTGGTTCAAAATGCACTGAAGGAATGGAGACTCAAGTTTGCTGGAAAAAAAAGTCCCAAAATGAAGCTGACTCATATAGCAAAGTGGAAGAGGCCCTCTTTGTAGAGCATGTGGAGATGTTGATGGTCGATGTCACTAACAGCCTAAACACCAAAATTGATGAAGTGAACATGCTCAACTACAACGAGCAGGAAATAGTGGTCTATGCTAGGGCTGAAGAGAAGCTGATAGGTTTTTTGAATAAGTGTAAACTCAAAGATTCTAATGTTATGCTATATCCCCGTTATAGTTCAGTCTTCGACAAGCAAGCTACAAAAGAGATGGAAAAATTAGATCTCAGACATACCAACCAAGGAGGTCTGGTAAGCAAGACAAACAAGGAAGCTTTCTCTTTGACAAGACGGGAATCCATCATAGAGTACAACAAAGAAGGATCTACATCCCACCAACCATTGTTCCCTTATGTGAGTGGGCCAGGTGTGTAGAGAAGACTGATAATGATCAATGAAAATGATGATCAATACAAGTTGGTGCGAGTTCATCGTACCAAGATAATTCACAAGTCTCCAAGAAGTATTTCTATACTTCTAAAAATTATCTAGGAAAAAATCCAATGACCATGACTCAATGGAGGAGACATCAACATAAAAAGAAAGTTGCCTTTGATGCAAAAGGTTCAACCAAGAGTGGTAGTATTTAAACTACCTGTTAGACTATGGCACGGATCTAGAAGGGGGGGTTGAATAGATCCCAATTAAAAACTTGAGTCGGCGCTACCAATTAAAAAATTGGTTTTGAAAAATTGTTTTAAGTGCGGAAGCGGCCGAGGAAAATTTTAGTCTAAAACGAACCGTTATTGGATATGCGTTAAGCTAATGGATTAGAGATAAAGTGAAATACAAATCACTACACCAATTTCACAATCAATGATATGTTTCACTTACTAGGATTCCTAGTTCCAATGATCCAAATACCAAATTAAACAAGATACAAACTTAAGACAACTTTGGTTTAGGCAAATTTTCAAACACTTGGCGTGCATAAACACTCCAAGTGATATTTGTGTTGAGTAAGTAATTCAAATTAATCTAGTACAATATACTATTGTACTTTGGATACAAAAACAGAGTTTTTAATCTCTTACTCAACTTATATCAATGTTTGGTAAAATTGCTTAAACTAAAATCACTTAATTTTTAAGCTGAAAAACACTTATGCAGAAAATCAAAGAAGACAGAGATTTGATGAGGCAGTTCCCCCGCCGTCCTCGCTTCGGGGTACGTCTGCCCTCAATTCTAAACTTAGAATTGAGATAATTTAATTAGATATCACCTGTGAAATTTAACCGTTTATACAAGGATTGCAAAGCAAGTAAACAACAGAACTCCCAATGTGTTGAATGATGCTTTCTATCCTTGCTCCTTGATTCAAGATGAATCAAGACCTTCGATCGTTGTTGCTAGACCTCCGATTCCAGCCCCTTTGTTGAAGAATCTTCCGTTCTTCAAACCCTCGGCCCGGCTGATCTCAAACACAACGAATCAAACCCGAATCCTTCCCTTCAATATCACCGAATCCGCTACTAGACTGATAAAGACTTCCTCTTCTCAATCACCTTCGCTCAGTTGAATATTGATGAGGCAATTCGTCCAAAAACCCCCCAAACACAAACCGGTATTGGAGGACAAAACCCTAACGGTTTTATTCAAGAAAGAACCTGCCACAAGCTTCAACTCGAACCGGATTCTCCAATCTCAGCTTCGAACCTTATCACCTTTAACCGATCACGAAGCACACCAAAAATGGTTGTGTGTAGTTGATGTGTTGTTAAATGTTGACGATGAAGATGATGAATCTTGGACACCTTTTTCACTCTTTCTTGTTTCCTTGAACACTTGAATTCAAATTGACAAATGTTAGTTGATAAAAGTGATTTGACTTCTATTTATAGTAACTAGCAAACCAACCAGAAATAACAGCTTTTCAAACAGTGAAAAATACTCAGAAAAACTGAGTTTTCGTACGAGCGGTCGACCATAGGTCGGCGTGCGCTGACCCGTGGGAGATGCACCGACCCCTATGGTCGACTCATGTCTTTCATGCGCTGACCCGTGGGAAAATTGAAAATTGCATGCGCCGACCCTATGGTCGACTCATGTGTTCCATGCGCTGACCCATGGCCAACAACACAATGCCATGCGCCGACCTGCGGTCGACTCAAGCAATCATGCGCTGACCAGTAACCAACTGGTCTGAGTTATGCGCTGACCCGTGAGCTATGTGCCGACCCTTATGGTCGACTCAAGGTCTTCAAATCTGCAAAAATTCGTATTTTGTGATTTTCATGCATTTCGTCATGTTCACACTTTGTCCACATATATTTTAAGAATTATAACAGATTTAGATAAGCATAGGAAATGATATGATAGGTGATGTGTTGCATTTGTTTGTAGACGTAGAATCGACAACGCCGATTCGTCCATGGTGGTCATTTGTCATCATCGAAACTTGTGATTGTATGTTGTCTGACAATTTGCCTTTACATACTCCCTCTTTTTGATGATGACAACCTGTGCAAAACCAACGATACAAACATCATGCGGTATTGACACATTATGCACACTCCCCCTTTCTTTTGTAACCTAAGGCTATCTGCAGAAAACGACTGTTAGTTGTGAACATTTTTGGCTGCCTGCTTTTGTACACTTTCTCCCCCTTTGACAACATCCAAAAGAGACACAAAATGATAATTCAACATAACAAAGAAAATTCACAGGAAATAACACAAACAGATAATAATATCACACCAATATCATTTCTGAGCAATAGTCATTAATTAAGAACTACACATGAAAATAAACAAGCAAAACAGAAAACTGAATACATCCAACATAACAATCAAACTACAAAGTGCATGTGAATGTCTATGTCCTAATGACGGTGTCCTGGATGGTAACAAATGCCCGGGTTTTTGTAGGGGTCAGCCAGAGATGATAGGTATTCGGTAACACCGTTCAGATGCTTGAGACTCTCGTTGATCGACCGTTCCTGACGTTCAAATGATGCCGAAAAGGCTGCATACCGGTCATTCAAGCTTGTAGAGAAGGTGTCGAGACGCTCATTTTGGGCTTGAAGTTGATCGTTAATATGAGCATAACGCTTATCTTGAGTTTGCATGACGGACTGTTGAGCGATTTGCATATTGCGCATCATATCCAACAGTTCTGAAGAGTTTGCTTGCTGTGGAGGGGACGAAGGAGATTCTTCATCATCCTGGTGATACGGCTGGTAGAATTGACGTTGAGTTGACCAGCCCGTATGTTTCCAGCCACCCCAGCGCGGAACATCTTCTTCAGTTGAATGTGACTGCTGAGCCCAAGCGGAGTCGGAGTAGTCGTGAGTGTCAATGGATGGAGGACTATCATCTCCACCATTGTGATTAAAAGCGTGCCTGGCTTCCTCTTCTTCATTTTCCTCTTCATCTTCTTCTTCTTAACTTTCATCACTGTCATCATCTGCTGCAACAGGCGCAGGAACATTTCCTCTTCGAACAAACTTATACATTCTCCGCTCATCGCACCAAAAATATCCCATCATAGACAGAGTTTTTGGGCTGAACTCTTTGTCAGATGAGATGGAAGTGTACGGGAAGGACGGATGATTAACGTTGGCTACAGTAAGGACCTCTTGAATGAAAGATCCATAAGCAAGAGCAGTTCCTCGTCCGGAATCACGTAGACTGAACATCCTACTGGCAATGTAGTACGGCCAGTTGATTTTCTGCTTATTCTTCAGAATGTAAATGAGATGAACCTCAGTCTGTTCAACTCTGGAGAGACCACCTTTCTTTGGTCGCAGGATACGAGAGACAATCCACTGAAGAATCCGTTCTCCGGTTTTCAGCTTGCCGGCAGTGACAGTTCGTGGGAACGAGTCATTGTTAACAATATGATCAGGATATGGTCGTTTCAGCATATCATTCAATGCACTCTTAAACTCATAACCTTTTATTAGGTGAGAGTCAGTCACCTCAGCTAGAGGATTTTCAGCATCATCCAGTGACATATCAAAATACTGGTTCCAGACATTTTACTTAAATGATACCTTTGTCGTGCCGATTCTGGAATGAAACTTGTGCCCGCGAAACTTATCATGAATGCCGGCGTAGAACACCCGGACTAAGTCTTTGTTGTACTTAGCGTTGCATTCCAAGAATTTGACAATGCCTTGATGCTGTAGCAGAGTCATGATTTCTACAAGGTGCATACGATCGGCGGTAAGCTTGTAGAACGCATGTTGTGGAACAACTCCTCTTTTGCCGATATCTTTGTTGAAGGATTCGACGCGAGCTGATGGAACTAACGACACAGCGGAGATGGGTAGAGACGCGGTGGATGATTCTCGGGATCTCTTGCCGGTAGGTCTGCGAGATGTGGAAGCCATTTGAGCAGGTTTGAAACTTAGTGTGTGTGGGTAGAGAGTGAAGGTTTGTGAGGGTTTTTGAGAGTGATTTTGCTAGACAGAGGCTTTTCCTTATTTGTAGAGGAAAGGTTAGGGTTTTGGGAAGATGAAAGATCAAGGGACAATAGACACTAGGTAGATGCAGGTTACAAGGTAGTGGGTAGTTTGAAAGGTAATGGAATGTAAATGCACACTTAATGATGGTTTTTGAATGGAGATGCATGAAACGGTTTAAATTTTTCTGCAGAAAAACAAAATTTTTGAGCGATGCGTCGACCATACCTCTGCATGCGTCGACGCATACTGTTTGATTTTTGAGAAAATACAGAAAATATTAAGCGTGCGTCGACCATAGCCCTGATGCGGTCGACTCATACAGTCAAAATTTTAGTTTTTCACTATTTTGTACATGCGTTGACAGGTTTGATGCATAATTAACATGCCATACAGCAATAAACATCCAAAGAGATACATCATGCATATACATACAATATCATTTTGAGGTATAACTATTTTAACCATGAGACTTTGCAGAGAGAGAGAGAGGGAAGGGAACGGTATCGCGTCGATGCCGGAGTGACTCGGTGAACAATAAACTTGTGCTTGCAACAACATCAGCTTGTTAGAAGTACAAGATTATAGTCTTAAAAGGAGTAAGGTAAAGCAGCAGATTATAGTGCCCGTTCCGAAATATCGAGAATACCAAGTTCTCGGCGGATATGAAAGAAAGGTCCAGTGGCTAGCGGCTTTGTGAAGATGTCCGCTAGTTGATTTTCAGTATTAACATGTTCAAATACAATGTCACCTTTCTCTACATGATCCCGAAGAAAGTGGTGTCGAATTTCGATATGTTTGGTGCGAGAATGCAGCACAGGATTCTTGGTCAGGTTAATGGCACTTGTATTGTCACAAAAAATGGGAATACGTTCAAGTTTGAGGTTAAAATCCAATAGTTGTTGCTTAATCCATAGGATTTGGGCACAACAACCACCGGCGGCAACGTATTCCGCTTTGGCGGTTGACAAAGCAACTGAAACCTGTTTCTTGCTATGCCAACTGACCAAAGAGTTTGAAAATAAGTGACAAGTGCCACTGGTGCTTTTCCTATCCGATTTGCAACCGGCAAAATCGGAATCGGAGAAACCTACCAATGAACAATCATTACCTTTGGAATACCATAGTCCATACTTCGGAGTACCGGATAGGTATCGAAGTATTCGTTTGACAGCTTTTAGATGGGATTCCTTGGGACATGATTGATATCTTGCGCACATGCATACGCTAAACATAATATCGGGACGAGAAGCAGTAAGATAAAGGAGTGATCCAATCATACATCTATACCGTTTTACATCTACTTCCTTACCGTCTTCATCTTTGTTCAAGTTTGTACAAGTAGGCATGGGGGTGTCTATGGCTTTAGCTTTTGCCATGTCAAATCTCTTGATAAGGTCCAAACAGTACTTTGTTTGACTCACGAAAATCCCTTCTTTGAGCTGTTTAATTTGCAAACCGAGAAAGTATGTGAGCTCCCCCATCATACTCATCTCGAATTCGCCTTGCATAAGGTCTGAAAATTCTCTCACAAGATTCATGTTAGTAGACCCAAATATAATATCATCTACATAAATTTGCACTAATATCAAATGCTTTCCTTGACGTTTAATGAAGAGGGTTGTGTCAACCTTTCCTCTTGAGTAACCTTGATCGAGTAAGAATTTGCTTAGTCTCTCATACCAAGCTCTAGGAGCTTGTTTGAGGCCATACAAAGCCCTTTTAAGTTTATAAACATGATCAGGATACTCATGGGATTCGAAACCCGGAGGTTGTGCGACATAAACCTCTTCATTTATGTGACCGTTAAGGAACGCACTCTTAACATCCATTTGGAATAGCTTAAAGTCTTTCGCAAAAGCGAAGGCAAGGAGAAGGCGTATAGCCTCGAGTCGGGAAACCGGCGCATAAGTTTCCTCATAGTCGATGCCTTCCTCTTGGTTATACCCTTGCGCGACCGAACGCGCCTTATTACGGGTTATTACCCCGTTTTCGTCCAGCTTGTTCCTAAACACCCATCGGGTGCCGATTACTCGATGATCTCGCGGAGGAGGGACAAGGTCCCAAACCTCATTTCTGGTGAACTGATTAAGTTCCTCCTGCATTGATAAAAACCAGTGTTCATCGAGTAGGGCTTCTTTAGGGTTTTTAGGTTCCATTTGCGAAACGAAAGCGAAGTGATAACAGAAATTACTTAGCTTAGATCGAGTTGTTACACCCTTTGAGATATCTCCGAGAATGTTGTCGATTGTGAAATTCTAGTTATCAGACTTTGGATGTCACACTGGTTGTTATGACATCCAATTCTGCACAGACAGGGATTATGCAGAACTTAACAGTAAGTGCAGTAAATAACACAAGTAATTGTTCACCCAGTTCAGTCCAACATGACCTACGTCTGGGGGCTACCAAGCCAGGGAGGAAATCCACTATCAGTAGTATCAATTCAAAGCTAAACTCACCCGTTTACAACTTATCACTTAATCCCTACCCAATGCAATTTCAATCTTAACCTAAGATCAGAGTTCCTACTCACTCCCCCTCAATCACCTCAGTGATTACTATCTTTAAACAATATTAAAGACAAGTTGAAGTCACACTTCAAACAACTCTTGATTGTGCTTCACAGCTTTAATCAAGATACACAACACTCACGCTTAAAAGCTTTGAGTGACACAACACTTACAACTCAATGAACACCCTATGCCAAAGCTATCATCTACTTGATAATGACTTGGCTTACAAGATACGTCTAATACAAGACTCACAAAAATACAGCAGTGAAGTATGATGGACACACTTAATCTTCACGCCTCAAAATCCCTGAAACTGAATGAAGGAACGCCTTCCTTTTATATTGCAGTGTCCTGGGCTTTTGCACCTGTATTCTCCTGAATTTAAGGTCACACAAGTTCCCATAAATTCAACATTTAGGTTACTAACAAATAGGCTATTTGTTAGGTTCATTGAATGTAGATTGGTTGTTGATTTCCTGGTTTTTCTCTAAGCTATTGACTTCCTGAAGAATAGCCTGAGAAAAAGCTGAAACAGAAAACTGAACAACCTACAATATAGCATATGCTGTCAGGCATGAATGTCACGACATTCAGCTTGACATCAAGGTCCATATGCTGAGTCTGTTTTTCCAGAAAACAGACTGTACAATTTTGCTGACCTGTACATGATCAAAATGACCATACTACAGTGAAAGCTTACATTAATAAATGTCAAAGTGTCCAACTTAACATTTACACAACTGGCCTTAAGTTAGTTCTGTTATTCTTTTGAAGAACAAACTAAGTTACATGCTGAAGTATAGCAGAACACCACTCTGTCTAATCTTCAGCAGCTGCTGTCAATGATGAATGTCATAACATCCAGTTTGACATTCAGTTAGTAGGCCTTATGCCAGGTCTGGTATTTCCTTGATAACCAGACTGGAAATAAATACTAAGTTCTAACAGAACACCTGCTGTTCTATTCCTTAGTATCTGTTGACAGGTATGAATGTCACAGCATCCAGTTTGACATTCAATAAATCCTGTGTTAGCTAGTCCTGCAGTAACTACACTGTAGTCACACATACATGTCATGACATCAGTCAAGACATTAGTAACCATCTAGTGTTTTACCATATAATGCAGCCAATTAAACACCTACAAACTCCCCCTTTGGCAAATTTTTGGCTAAAACACTTTGATCCCCATAACAGAGTTCATGGCAGCGGAATCACACACCTAGCAGGAAATAATACTAGCTAATACACTCAGAGTGGCAGCACACTCACACACATACAGAAGTTAAATAAAAACTTCACACAGAATAACTGCAGGGGAGGAATCTGTCGTCCTGAGAGTCTGTTGTAGAGACCCATGAGTGTCTGTTGTAGAGACACCCACTCTGTTTGTTCAGGGGTTACTCCCCCTTTTTGTCAAAAATGTTGCCAAAGCCAACAACATAACCAGAGAATAACGACAAAGTTACAGACTTGGTTTTACTTCACAGTTTCAACCAAGTTACCATCCACTTGATCTTGCTTCACAGCTTTGATCAAGTAATCACCCACTTTTGCTTTACAGTAGGTACCACCATATCAGATGCCATGATGTAGTTTCCGACATCCAGAACCACTCCTGCATGAACAGCATCCTTGAACTCCTGCAGACACATTGGCCTTCTCACAGTAGGGTGTCTCCTTACCCTCCTGTAACCACCCTTGTTGCAGGTAGCATAGCTATGATCTGGTGACCAATCATAGCCTAGTACAAATTGTTTAATAGGCAGAGATATTAAACAATTTATCCCAAACATCAGTGGTTGCTATAAGGTCTCAGAGAGACATATTCCCAGTTTGCTCCTTAAGTTTTCAAACTGAGTAGCATCCAGAGCCTTTGTAAATATGTCAGCCAGTTGAAGATCCGTGGCTACATGTTCCAAAGTGATCACCTTGTCTTCCACCAGATCTCTGATGAAGTGGTGCCTAATGTCAATATGTTTGGTCCTGCTGTGTTGGATGGGATTCTTGGAGATATTGATGGCACTGAGATTATCACAGAACAATGTCATGACATTTTGAGTGACATTGTACTCAGTGAGCATCTGTTTCATCCAAACCAGTTGGGAACAACTGCTTCCAGCTGCTATGTATTCAGCCTCTGCAGTGGACAGAGAGACACAATTCTGCTTCTTGCTGAACCAAGATATGAGGTTGTCTCCTAAGAAGAAGCATCCACCTGATGTGCTTTTTCTGTCATCAGCACTCCTAGCCCAGTCTGCATCACAATACCCAGATAGGACAGGCTCAGACCCATGTGAGTACAACATCCCACAGTCACATGTCCCATTGATGTACTTGAGAATCCGTTTGACTTGATTCAAGTGGCTCACCTTAGGCTCTGCTTGATATCTGGCACACACTCCAACTGCATAAGAAATGTCAGGTCTACTTGCAGTTAGGTACAGCAGGCTACCTATCATGCTTCTATACAGGCATTGATCAACACTAGGCCCTCCATCATCTTTGGTTAACTTCAGATGAGTGGGAGCAGGAGTCCTCTTGTGCCTAGCATTATCCATACCAAACTTCTTAACTATGTTCTTGGCATACTTGCTTTGGGAGAGAAACATAGAGTCCTCCATTTGGTTTACTTGCATTCCAAGGAAATAGGTCAGTTCTCCCACTAGACTCATTTCAAACTCAGACTGCATCTGGTGAACAAATTTTTTAACCATTTGTTCTGACATTCCACCAAAGACTATATCATCAACATAGATTTGAGCTATCATGATTTTGCCTTCTTCATCCTTCACAAACAAGGTTTTATCTATGCCACCCTTTCTGTATCCATTTGAGGTCAGAAATTCGGTTAACCTTTCATACCATGCTCTAGGTGCTTGTTTCAACCCATACAAGGCTTTCCTTAACTTGTATACATGCTCAGGTTGGTTAGGATCACAGAACCCTTTAGGTTGTTCCACATAGACTTCTTCATTCAGGTAGCCATTCAAGAATGCACTCTTCACATCCATTTGGAATAGCTTAAACTTCAGGATGCATGCTACCCCCAACAGCAATCTGATGGACTCAAGCCTAGCCACGGGAGCAAATGTCTCATCAAAATCTACCCCTTCAACTTGAGTGTATCCTTGAGCTACTAGTCTTGCTTTATTCCTAGTAATTACTCCTTTCTCATCAGATTTGTTTTTGTAGATCCACTTGGTACCAATGATGTTGGTCCCTTCAGGTCTTGGAACTAGCTCCCAGACTTCATTCCTTTTGAACTGCTCAAGTTCCTCTTGCATGGCAGTGATCCAGTATTCATCAGTCAGGGCTTCCTTCACATTCTTTGGTTCAACCTTGGATACAAAGCAGGAATTTGAGTTTATTCCTCTTGACCTGGTAGTTACACCACTGGTGGGATCCCCTATGATAAGATCCTTAGGGTGGTCTTTCTGAATTCTGATAGATGGCACTTTGGTGGTTGCATCTACTTCACATTCAGGAGGAGGTTCCTGTACTTCTTCAGACTTGACTGGACTGTCAGTTGAATTGTCAAGGAATGTTTCAACATCCTCCATGACATCGGTTCCTTCCTCTTTATCGTCCACAATGACATTTATGGATTCCATCAGGACATTGGTCCTGTAGTTGAACACTCTGTAGGCTCTGCTGTTTGTGGAGTATCCCAAAAATATACCTTCATCACTTTTGGGATCTAGCTTCCTTCTCTGTTCACGATCTGTGAGAATGTAGCATTTACTTCCAAAGATATGAAAGTACTTCACAGTGGGTTTTCTGCCTTTCCATATTTCATATAGAGTGGAGGAGGTTCCTTTTCTCAAGGTGACTCTGTTGTGAACATAGCATGCGGTGTTCATTGCTTCAGCCCAGAAGTGCATGGGGAGCTTCTTTGCATGAATCATTGCTCTGGCAGATTCTTGAATAGTTCTATTTTTTCTTTCAACTATTCCATTCTGCTGAGGAGTTATAGGCGAGGAGAACTCATGACTTATTCCTTCAGACGAGCAAAACTCATCAAACTTGGAATTCTTGAACTCCGTACCATGATCACTTCTAATCCGGACCACACAACTGTCCTTTTCCCTTTGAAGTCTTATGCACGGGTCTTTGAAGACATCAAATGTATCTGACTTCTCTCTGATGAAGCTTATCCACGTGTATCTGGAATGGTCATCCACCACCACGTATGTATATTTCTTCCCACCAAGACTTTCAACCTGCATAGGTCCCATTAGGTCCATGTGCAACAGTTCCAGAACTCTGGAGGTTGTGGGATGTCCCAGCTTTGGATGTGACATCTTGGTTTGCTTGCCCACTTGGCATTCTCCACAGACTCTTCCTTCATCAATCAGGAGCTTTGGAATTCCTCTGACAGCTTCCTTGGATATTATCTTCTTCATTCCCCGTAGGTGGAGATGTCCAAGACGTCTATGCCACAGCTTCACCTCTTGTTCTTCCTTGGCTGAGGAGCACATGGTGGAAAAGTTAGAGACTTGAGGTTCCCACAGATAACAGTTATCTTTGGACCTGGTTCCTCTCATAACTTCCTGATTGTCACCATTTGTCATAATGCATAGCTCCTTAGTAAACTGAACATGGAACCCTTGATCACACAGCTGACTTATGCTGATGAGGTTTGCAGTTAGTCCTCTTACTAACAGCACATTATTCAGTTTTGGCACTCCAGAACAGTCCAGTTTGCCCACACCTTTTATTTTTCCTTTGGCACCATCACCAAAGGTCACATAGCTGGTAGTGTGAGGTTGAATATCTACCAGTAGATTTTCCATACCAGTCATGTGTCTTGAGCATCCACTGTACTTTGGAAGAAGCCCTTAGAGCAGTGTGTGCTATCCTAGCATACCATTGTTGCTTCTTAATGGAAACATAGCGCTTATGTGTTTTATGCTTAGGCTTAACATGCAAGGCTTGGTTAGGGAAACCATGAATCCAGTAGCAGAAGGCTTTTATATGACCAAGCCTACCACAGTGGTGACACCTCCACTCCTGGTATTTCCTCTTCTGATGATCATTCATCCTAGTTCCTCGATGTTGAGACATTGGCTTTGACTTCCGCTTGAACTTCTGAACTTTAGCCTTTGGGCGTTTGTGTTCAGTTGAGGATCTTTTCCCAAATCCAAGGCCAGATTTGGTTCCAGACTGCTGTCCCACCTTTAGAATCTCCTCCAAGGTGTCAGTTCCTTTATTCATCATTCTGATGGATTTAGTCATCTGATTCAGCTTGGAGGTCAGCAGGGTTATCTCACCATTTAGACCCTCTATGACAGATAGTTGCATCTGTCTCTCATCTTCCAGTTCCTTGATGAGTTTCTTTTGCTTTTCTCCTTGTGCACGCACTTCTGCACTAGTGGAACACAGCTTCTTATAGGCTGCAGCAAGTTCATCAAAGGTCAGTTCATCTGCACTTGAGTCATCTTCAGAGGCACAAACACTGGTTAGTGCAGTGACATGTTTGGCAGATTCTCCTTCAGATTCACTTTCAGAGTCTCCTTCAGACCATGTGATAGCTAACCCCTTATTTTGCAATTTGAGGTAAGTAGGGCATTCAGCTCTAACGTGTCCATACCCTTCACAACCATGACATTGGATTCCCTTGCCGTGATTGAACTTCTCATCAGAAGTTGATCTTTTCTTAATGTCAGACGGGATGTTCTTGACATTGGGTCTACCTCTTTGATCAATCTTCTTCACGAACTTGTTGAACTGTCTCCCAAGCATGGCTAAGGCTTCTGATATACTTTCATCACCTCCAGTATATCCTGCTTCTGACTCCTCTTCAGCATTAGATACAAAGGCTATGCTTTTGTTCTTCTTCTCAGCATACTCACCCAAGCCCATTTCAAAGGTTTGGAGGGAACCAATGAGTTCATCCACCTTCATGTTGCAGATGTCCTGCGCCTCCTCTATGGTTGTGACCTTCATAGCAAATCTCTTAGGCAAGGACCTGAGAATCTTTCTTACAAGTTTCTCTTCAGTCATTTTCTCACCTAGTCCACCAGAGGTGTTTGCAATTTCAAGAATATTCATGTGAAAGTCATGAATAGTCTCATCCTCTTTCATCCTCAGATTTTCAAACTTGGTGGTCAGCATCTGAAGTTTGGACATCTTCACCTTGGAAGTACCTTCATGAGTTACCTTGAGGGTATCCCAAACTTCCTTAGCTAGTTCACAGTGGTGTACCAGCCTAAAGATGTTCTTGCTGATTCCATTGAACAATGCATTCAAGACCTTGGAATTTCCAAGAGCTAATGCCTCTTGCTCCTTGTCCCACTCTTCTTCAGGAATCTGCACACTGACTCCATCTTCACCTGTCCTCATTGGATGTTCCCATCCTTTGTTGATAGCTCTCCAGACTTTGCTGTCTAGAGACCTTAAGAAGGCTATCATACGAGGCTTCCAGTCATCATAATTAGAGCCATCCAACATGGGTGGTCTGTTTGAGTGTCCTAAATCCTTATCCATTGTACTAGAAAGTAACTTCCCTAGATCTCACCCAGAAATTCACAGGCAGGGTGCCTGCTCTGATGCCAATTGAAATTCTAGTTATCAGACTTTGGATGTCACACTGGTTGTTATGACATCCAATTCTGCACAGACAGGGATTATGCAGAACTTAACAGTAAGTGCAGTAAATAACACAAGTAATTGTTCACCCAGTTCAGTCCAACATGACCTACGTCTGGGGGCTACCAAGCCAGGGAGGAAATCCACTATCAGTAGTATCAATTCAAAGCTAAACTCACCCGTTTACAACTTATCACTTAATCCCTACCCAATGCAATTTCAATCTTAACCTAAGATCAGAGTTCCTACTCACTCCCCCTCAATCACCTCAGTGATTACTATCTTTAAACAATATTAAAGACAAGTTGAAGTCACACTTCAAACAACTCTTGATTGTGCTTCACAGCTTTAATCAAGATACACAGCACTCACGCTTAAAAGCTTTGAGTGACACAACACTTACAACTCAATGAACACCCTATGCCAAAGCTATCATCTACTTGATAATGACTTGGCTTACAAGATACGTCTAATACAAGACTCACAAAAATACAGCAGTGAAGTATGATGGACACACTTAATCTTCACGCCTCAAAATCCCTGAAACTGAATGAAGGAACACCTTCCTTTTATATTGCAGTGTCCTGGGCTTTTGCACCTGTATTCTCCTGAATTTAAGGTCACACAAGTTCCCATAAATTCAACATTTAGGTTACTAACAAATAGGCTATTTGTTAGGTTCATTGAATGTAGATTGGTTGTTGATTTCCTGGTTTTTCTCTAAGCTGTTGACTTCCTGAAGAATAGCCTGAGAAAAAGCTGAAACAGAAAACTGAACAACCTACAATATAGCATATGCTGTCAGGCATGAATGTCACGACATTCAGCTTGACATCAAGGTCCATATGCTGAGTCTGTTTTTCCAGAAAACAGACTGTACAATTTTGCTGACCTGTACATGATCAAAATGACCATACTACAGTGAAAGCTTACATTAATAAATGTCAAAGTGTCCAACTTAACATTTACACAATTGGCCTTAAGTTAGTTCTGTTATTCTTTTGAAGAACAAACTAAGTTACATGCTGAAGTATAGCAGAACACCACTCTGTCTAATCTTCAGCAGCTGCTGTCAATGATGAATGTCATAACATCCAGTTTGACATTCAGTTAGTAGGCCTTATGCCAGGTCTGGTCTTTCCTTGATAACCAGACTGGAAATAAATACTAAGTTCTAACAGAACACCTGCTGTTTTATTCCTTAGTATCTGTTGACAGGTATGAATGTCACAGCATCCAGTTTGACATTCAATAAATCCTGTGTTAGCTAGTCCTGCAGTAACTACACTGTAGTCACACATACATGTCATGACATCAGTCAAGACATTAGTAACCATCTAGTGTTTTACCATATAATGCAGCCAATTAAACACCTACAGATTGGATGGTCTTTGGAAGACTTCCAAGCTTGAGGGAGATCATCGTTTGAAGGCGGATGAACTACCTCGGTTTCCTCATGATGTACATATTTGTCCTCCTCAATTTTGACTATGTCAGGTTGATCAATCCCCGGCTCGCCACCTTTGAGTATGTCTTCGGTAGATGTACCTGCACCATGAAAAACACTACCCTTTCCGACGTTTCTCGGATTGGATTCATCAAAAGTGACAAGTACAGACTCTTCTACAGCAAGTAATCGTTTGTTGTATATTCTGTATGCTTTGCTAGATTGAGAGTATCCGAGGAAGATACCTTCGTCGGCCTTGGAATCAAATTTGCCCAAGTTTTCCTTTCCATTGTTCAATACAAAACATTTGCAACCAAAAACATGTAAGTGAGAAACATTTGGCTTTCGCCCTTTTAAAAGCTCATACGGTGTTTTATTTAGAATGGGGCGAATGAGCACCCTATTCAGAACATAACAAGCCGTACTAATGGCGTCGGCCCAAAAATATTTCGGTAAGCCACTTTCGTTGATCATTGTTCTTCCCAATTCTTCCAAAATTCGATTTTTACGCTCCACAACCCCATTTTGTTGAGGAGTACGTGGAGCGGAGAAGTTATGATCAATACCATGGTTACCGCAATATTCTTCAAATAAGTGATTTTCGAACTCACCCCCATGATCGCTTCTAATTGCAACAATGTTTGTATTTAGTTTATTTTGGGAAAGCTTAGCAAATCTTTCAAAGGCGGCGAACGTATCGCTCTTGCTTACTAAAAAAATAGTCCAACAAAATCGAGAAAAGTCGTCCACTATTACGAAACCGTAATAGTTTCCTCCTAGACTTTTAATCCTAGATGGCCCAAATAAATCCATATGAAGAAGCTCGAGAGGTCTCGTTGTTGAAACGATATTTTTGGATTTAAATGAGATCCTCGTTTGCTTCCCTTTTTGACAAGCATCACAAAGGTGATCCTTGGTGAACTTAATTTTGGGGAGACCTAGGACTAGATCTTTTGAGACTACTTTGTTTAGTAAGTCAAAGTTAACATGTGTTAAACGCCTATGCCATAACCATGAATCTTCACTCATTGTTACAAGGCATTTGTCACTTGTTAACGATACTTCATTTAAGTCAAGCATATAGACATTGTTCACACGCAGGCCATTAAACATACTCTTCTTATCATCATTATGTACAATTTTGCAACAATCTTTTGAAAACGATACATTGTATCCTTTGTCACATAATTGACTGATGCTAAGTAGATTGTGTTTAAGACCTTCAACAAGCAATACATCAGAAATAGTAGTAGAAGAGGGATTACCTACACTACCTTTACCAAGTATTGCTCCACGGTTGTTGTCACCATAAGTTACATATCCCTTCTTCTTAGCCACGAAGTCAATGAAGAGTGATATGTCTCCTGACATGTGCCTTGAGCATCCACTGTCGAGAACCCATCTTCTCTCGGTAGTCTCGAGGCATTGTACCTATGGCAATATAATTAACAAGAGAAGGTACCCAGTGGCTTATTGGGTCCTGAATGGTGAGGAACGAAATGGTTGCATTTGGGCATCCATTGATAAATGCCTTTAGGAACTAAAAATCTCCTAAACCTACATTTAGCAATGGAGTGACCTTTCTTGCAACAATAGAGACAAGAGAAATTTACATTTTGATTGCTTTTGCTATCTTCATCCTTTATAACATATTTATATTTTTGATATGGATTAACCATACTTTTTCGAAAGTTTGATTTATCGATAGCAAAAGTAATCTTGGGCTCAAGGGCCTTGTCAAGTTTGGCCTTTAGGTTTCTTACTTCACCTTGCCAAATGTAACAAGTATCACACCCAAAGTTCATCATTCTACTTCTAAGGTCCTCATAACTTGTTTTTGTGCTTTCCACTATAGAAGCTTTAAGTGCCTCAAGTTTCCTTTCGGATTGTTGAATTTTATGTTCCAAATGAGAAAAAAATTTCTTATTTGAGGCAAGCCTTTTAAAGGCCTCTTTCGCTTCACAGTGTAAAGTATCAAAAGCAGTTTGCAATTCATGATGAGACATACTAGAGGATTTTTCATATTTAGCATGTCGTACCTGTTTCTTTTTGTTCTTTTGATGAGCAGAGAGACATAGGTTTGCATTTTCATCTTCATCACTAGAACTTTCATCATCGGAGGAGTCGCTATCGCTTTCCCAAGCTATGTATGCTCTCCTTGGCTTTGATGGTTTCTTGTGTGATTTGTATGATTCTTTTTCTTTTGTCTTCTTGTTCATCGGACAGTCCGGTTTGTAATGACCCGACTTTCCACACGTATAGCACGACCGTCTAGTTATTTTACCTTTTGAGTCATCATTTTTAGAGTACCTAGATTGTTTCCGGAAGTTTACCAAGTTCTTCTCGGAGTGTTAGATACCGTTCTTTCTCACGTAACGATTGTAACGTTTAACGAACAGCCCCATATCTTCACTCTTGTCCTCTTCTTCTTCGTCGCTCGATGAATAATCACTTTGCTCTTTTGCTTGAGACTTCGAGGAGGAAGTCTTTAGAGCTATGGATTTCTTTTCACTCACCTTTGCTTTGTCCTTCTTATCTTTCTTTTCGTGTTGTTCCAGGCTCAAGAGAACTTGTTCGTGCTCTTGTAGTTTACCAAATAATGTTGTCAAGTCCAATGTGGTAAGATCATTTGCCTCTTTGATGGCGGTCACTTTTGGCTGCCATTCCCTGTTAAGACATCTCAAGATCTTATTAGTAGCAATATCATTGGAAACAGGCCTACCAAGTGAATGTAATCGATTGATAAGATGAGTAAATCTCTTTTGCAAGTCAGCAATGGTTTCCCCTTGCTCCATGAAAAAGAGATCAAACTCTTGTGTTAGTGTGTTGATTCTAGCCAACTTAACATCGTTCGTCCCCTCATGGGCAATTTGTAGTGAATCCCACATGGCCTTAGCAGTAGGACAATGGGATACACGATAGTATTCGTCTACACCTAATGAGGAGGTTAGGATATTTTTGGCTTTCCAATCATAATTGTATTTCTTTTCATCATCATCGGTCCATTGTGCTTCGGGCTTAGGCACCAATTCATTGTTCTCATTGGTCATGGTTATTTCAATTGGACCATTGAGAATAACATTCCATATTTTTCTATCTATGGAATTTATGTGCACTCGCATACAGTCTTTCCAATAACTATAATTTTCACCATTGAAAACGGGAGCTCTATTATAAGCCCCTTTAGGTTCGTTAGCCATTTTCTATCAAAGTTATATTTTGAAGCACGGAGTGAACCGGAGCTTCTGATACCACTTGTTAGACTATGGCACGGATCTAGAAGGGGGGGTTGAATAGATCCCAATTAAAAACTTGAGTCGGCGCTACCAATTAAAAAATTGGTTTTGAAAAATTGTTTTAAGTGCGGAAGCGGCCGAGGAAAATTTTAGTCTAAAACGAACCGTTATTGGATATGCGTTAAGCTAATGGATTAGAGATAAAGTGAAATACAAATCATTACACCAATTTCACAATCAATGATATGTTTCACTTACTAGGATTCCTAGTTCCAATGATCCAAATACCAAATTAAACAAGATACAAACTTAAGACAACTTTGGTTTAGGCAAATTTTCAAACACTTGGCGTGCATAAACACTCCAAGTGATATTTGTGTTGAGTAAGTAATTCAAATTAATCTAGTACAATATACTATTGTACTTTGGATACAAAAACAGAGTTTTTAATCTCTTACTCAACTTATATCAATGTTTGGTAAAATTGCTTAAACTAAAATCACTTAATTTTTAAGCTGAAAAACACTTATGCAGAAAATCAAAGAAGACAGAGATTTGATGAGGCAGTTCCCCCGCCGTCCTCGCTTCGGGGTACGTCTGCCCTCAATTCTAAACTTAGAATTGAGATGATTTAATTAGATATCACCTTTGAAATTTAACCGTTTATACAAGGATTGCAAAGCAAGTAAACAACAGAACTCCCAATGTGTTGAATGATGCTTTCTATCCTTTCTCCTTGATTCAAGATGAATCAAGACCTTCGATCGTTGTTGCTAGACCTCCGATTCCAGCCCCTTTGTTGAAGAATCTTCCGTTCTTCAAACCCTCGGCCCGGCTGATCTCAAACACAACAAATCGAACCCGAATCCTTCCCTTCAATATCACTGAATCCGCTACTAGACTGATAAAGACTTCCTCTTCTCAATCACCTTCACTCAGTTGAATATTGATGAGGCAATTCGTCCAAAAACCCCCAAACACAAACCGGTATTGGAGGACAAAACCCTAACGGTTTTATTCAAGAAAGAACCTGCCACAAGCTTCAACTCAAACCGGATTCTCCAATCTCAGCTTCGAACCTTATCACCTTTAACCGATCACGAAGCACACCAAAAATGGTTGTGTGTAGTTGATGTGTTGTGAAATGTTGACGATGAAGATGATGAATCTTGGATACCTTTTTCACTCTTTCTTGTTTCCTTGAACACTTGAATTCAAATTGACAAATGTTAGTTGATAAAAGTAATTTGACAGCTATTTATAGTAACTAGCAAACCAACCAGAAATAACAGCTTTTCAAACAGTGAAAAATACTTAGAAAAACTGAGTTTTCGCACGAGCGGTCGACCATAGGTCGGCGTGCGCTGACCCGTGGGAGATGCGCCGACCCCTATGGTCGAGTCATGTCTTTCATGCGCTGACCCGTGGGAAAATTGAAAATTGCATGCGCCGACCCTATGGTCGACTCATGTGTTCCATGCGCTGACCCGTGGCCAACAGCACAATGCCATGCGCCGACCTGCGGTCGACTCAAGCAATCATGCGCTGACCAGTAACCAACTGGTCTGAGTTATGCGCTGACCCGTGAGCTATGTGCCGACCCTTATGGTCGACTCAAGGTCTTCAAATCTGCAAAAATTCGTATTTTGTGATTTGCATGCATTTCGTCATGTTCACACTTTGTCCACATATATTTTAAGAATTATAACAGATTTAGATAAGCATAGGAAAGGATATGATAGGTGATGTGTTGCATTTGTTTGTAGACGTAGAATCGACAACGCCGATTCGTCCATGGTGGTCATTTGTCATCATCGAAACTTGTGATTGTATGTTGTCTGACAATTTGCCTTTACACTACCAATTAAGGGCAGTCGAACAGAAGATCTGTAAGTCAAAGGCCAGTTCCCCATTTGAGAACTAAGGAGAAAGAGGCCATGAATGACCAAGATAAATACATGGATACTAAAAACTTCGATTATGGCTCATAGCCTCATCTAGATATCATCAGTAACATGATATCAGTGTTACCAATTGAGTATGATACATTCACCGAGGTGACCTAAGAAGAAGATAATGAGTTGAAGGAGGAGTCACCGAAGCACAAACCCTTGTGATATTAGATAATGAAAGATGACCTCATAAACAAAGACAATGCCATATTTGAAAGGCCTGATATGTCGATGCAACATCATCTAAAGCCCTTGTTTATAAGAGCTAAAATTGAGAACGTATGCATACACAAGGTTCTAGTTGATGGGGGGACATTTATCAATATCATGCCAAACTTCTTTCTAAGAAATATTGGCAAGTACAACACCAACCTGAAGCCTCACAACATGGTCCTTTCAAACTATGAAGGGAATGCCATTAGAACCCTAGGGGTCATTCAGGTAGACATGGTTGTAGGGAATACCTCTAGACCTAATATTTTTATGGCCATCCCTACTAAGGCCAATTATAACTTACTCTTTAGTAGGGAGTGAATCATAGGGTTGGAGGAGTCCCTTCGACGATGCATCAACAAATCACCATCTGGAAACCTGATGGCATTGTCTAAAACATAGAGGCTGATCAAAGTTGCTTTATGGCAGATGTGAACCATGTCGACAGGAATAATTTTGACATAATACTGGTGAACATTTTGCCATGCATTATAGCTAGAACTGTATTTTCTTTCTAAGAAGATAATGTCTACTACTCAATTAAGTTTCACCCTTCTTACAGGTTCATATGGGAATATGAGACATCAATAGTAATAATAGATGGTCTGAGTCAGAGGAGAATGATGCCTGATTTGAAAGTGTTGTCTAAAATTTCGGCCTATGTGGCTGAAAACAAACTTAAAACGCCCTTAGAGGTTGTGCCCTAACCAAAGTTGGTCATCGAAGCCAAAAATTTTGAAACATTGGAAATTTGCTGGAAGGGCCAATAAACAACTTCAGAAAGTTGCAGGCTCGATTGCATCTATGATGATGAGCCTTTGGGGTTTGAAAAAGACCCAACAACCTCGACCAAAATGATGAAAGCTCAAGATCTTTTGGAAGAAATAGACTTAGGAGATGGGATGATCAAAAGGCTAACTTATATAAGTGCCAAAATAAACCAAAAGCTGAGAACACAAATAATCAAAATGCTGAAAGAGTTCAAGGATTGCTTTTCCGAGGATTACAACAAGATGCCATTACTTAATTGGGATTTGGTGGAGTTAAATATGCCAATTTGACCTGACAAGAAACTAGTAAAGCAATTTCAAATAAGGTTTGCACCATAAGTCATGTTGAAGATTAAAGCAAAAATCGAAAGACTTCTCAAAACTAATTTCATCAGGACTGCCAGATATGTCGAATGGTTAGAAAATATTGTTCTCGTGATTAAGAATAATGAGACTCTTAGAGTTTGTATTGAATTTAGATATCTAATTTGAGCTACACCAAAAGACGAATACCCAATTCCATTAGCAGAAATGTTAGTCGATTCAGCGCCTAGTTTTAAGTATTTGAGTCTTTTAGATAGTTATTCTGGATTTAAACAAATTTTTATTGCAGAGGATGATGTGTCAAAAATGGCATTCTGATGCCCCGAGGCCTTAGGAATTTATGAAAGGGTGGTAATGCATTTTGGCTTGAAAAAAGCAGGTACAACGTACCAAAGGGTAATAAACTCAATGTTACATAATTTCATA
This sequence comes from Lathyrus oleraceus, assembly GCF_024323335.1. NCBI lineage: Eukaryota > Viridiplantae > Streptophyta > Magnoliopsida > Fabales > Fabaceae > Lathyrus > Lathyrus oleraceus. The sequence goes on along the minus strand of NC_066583.1, from coordinate 631,003,111 downwards.
GAAACGTTTATGCAAGTTTATATAAATGACATAATCGTCAAGTCCTTGTCGGAAAATGGTCATTTAGACCACCTTTGACAGTCTTCCGAAAAGATGAGGAAATATGGACTTAAAATGAATCCATCAAAATGTGCCTTGATGTCCATTCATGTTCCTTTCTAGTCTTTGTGGTGCATAAAAATACATTTAAATAAATAAGAACAAGATGAAGGCTATATTCAATACAGAGTCGCTGTCAAACAAGAAACAACTTTAATGCTTAATGGGAAGATACATTTATTAAGAAGGTTCACCTCAAACCTAAGTGGAGAGATAAAGGCTTTATTGTCATTTCTGTGATTAAGAAAGAGAAAGTGTAAGACCTCAATTTTGACCTTAAGATCCCTCATGCTATCTCATCATTTGCATTGGCTTTGGGATCACACATTGGCATCCTCCTTACCCCTCATTCACTGGGTTTATATTGGAAGAGATCACCAAGCACAAAATACCAAAAATATGTCTAGTGTAGCTTTGTTTCTTTTTTAGGTAGTGTGTGTGTCCACCTGTGCCTTATCAAGCTCACATATAGGGTTTGAGACCCTTAATGCAAGGGATCAATCAAGGAAAAGGTTAACAATGGTTCTAAGAATCATATATGAATCCCCATATTCTTTATTTGACATTTTGATCAAGAATTTATCAAGAGTTTGAAGCTTGTTTGCCTTGGAAGCCGTAATTCATCTAGGTGTCTTGTGTGACTTCCTCAACAAGTTTCTTCAACAATTGATCAAAGATATCAAGGTATACTCCATTATACATCATCTAAAGCATATATGATCCTCCATTATCCCCAAATATCAAGAGAACTTCAAGTTTGCAAGTTGGTTCAAAGAAGTTGACCAGAGAAAGTCAACTAGTCAAATCTAGGGTTCCCAAGACCCTATCTCCTACAATTTTTGTCATATAAAAATGATTCCAAGCGAAAAGTTACTATTTATGACATTAAAAACAACTTTCATTTTGTCAACAAGAGCTAATTTTGCTTGGAAAGTCATTTCTTATGGTGGAAGATTATATGTCATTTTGTCTGTGCCCTAGTTAGGAGGTCAACTTCCAAGAACCATAAATTGCTAAAACAAATTTATATGAAGGACATTCAAGTTTTATAATCAAATTCAAGATGTCTTATCCAAATTTTATTCTTTGAGAAATTTCAAATTCTACTCGCAAGGGCATGTGCCAAGAGGAAACATTATAGGTCATTTTGGGCCATCATCATTGAACAAACAATTTTCCTCAACTTCTAAAATCCATAACTCCCTCATGCAAAATCCAAATGGTGTAAAATTTGTGACCAATTGAATAGGAAATAAATAGCTACAACTTTTATGAAGGAACCATTTTCATTTGAAGCTCATAGCAAACGTTATTCAAGGTGGCTTAAGTGGTCATCTGACTTTGTACTTAGAAAATTTTCAACCACGTTTGATTTCTCCAACTTCCACCTTAAAATTCATCATTATCCAAGCTCCAAATGGAAAATTTTTCAACATCGAAGTTTTCCTCCTTCATATCACCTTTTCCGAAGAGTCCAAGATCACTTCATTTGGACAAGAATTGAGGGACTTGCGCATGTATTCTTCTCATGGCTTGTTTTGGCAACTTTTGAAATCAAATTCCAATTAACTTTGCATGGATCCATGTTATGACATCAGTAGCATTTGTGCATGAATGTGGACTCAATGCAATCATCATTTTGCCTAGTGTATGTCCATGCACCCATGCACATGAACTTACTATTTTTGGTTCAAATTTTGAATGGTATAGAAATCAATTCCTTGGCCTATATAATGAAGTGCATTGCCTTAGATTGAAGATGACCCTTTGCCCAAGTTGTGCCAAGCAATCTCAGAACCTTATTCCATAGATTACCTTGAGGATTTCATTGAAATCGAGTTCTTGATTCAACTTCTGTTTGTGAACAAGAACTCCAAGGATTCATATCCATTTTCACTTCATTTAACTCCTGCAAACAAGAAGAGGAAGAACCAAGTGGAATTGCATCGAGATCAAGCTAAATCACTACAACCTAAAGGTGATTTTTCCAGATTTTCAAGTCTTCGATTCTCTCTCATTTCTCCATAATTTTGCTTGTTTATTAGTTATCTAAAGTCCTACCAATGTAGGCAACAAGATTGAGTTGCTTTGAGGTCAAATCGAAGCAACTCAGACCGTGTACCTCAATTCAAATCCTCGTATCTTTCAATATATTTGGAATTAAGAGAAATTGAGGCCAAATTCGAGGTCCTGAACTTTTTTCCTTTAAAATAGTATTTTCACTTTTTATTTTAATGAATGTTGATAGTGGACCAGTCCGGTGAGGTCCACCAGAGAAGATGACTGGAGCCCTAGCTCCGGTGATGTGTTGGCGTGTCTCCATCCATCAGATCTTGCTCCAATGTTTTAATCCTGAGCATCCATTCTGATTACCATGTTTGCAGCGCTTTGACTTTGGTCTATGGTGGAATGCTCACGCGTGGCCATCAGATCTGCCACCTCAATTAATGAGGGAGATCTGATGACCCTTGTTTTTTCTACTTTCTTTTCAATTTCTGATTTTATTTTTAATCCTTTTATTTTGTTTAATTCATAAAAATTTCATTTTAAATCCAAAAAATATGGGACTTTCACCAAAATCTTTAAATATTTTCCTCTTCCATATTTTGAATTAAAATCATTTTTTGGATTAATTTTGATATTTTTTGTGAATTAAATGTTTTTTTTACTTGTTTTTAAATATTTTAAAATACTTCTGACTTTCCAAAAATTATGAAATTTTTCGTCTAAGGTCCTTTGACCTTGTTTGACCTAGGATGAATCCCTTGACCATTTATTTGGTTTTTGAAGGGATTTAAGGTTTTGTCCATTTTAAAATGCATTTTAATTATTTAATTTGATTTTTAATTGAGTAATTGTTTAAAAATTATGTTGAGCCAATTATTTGGTCTTGAGATGCTTGACTTTCTGTTTCGCCTTGATCATGGTTGATTTGACTTTTGTTTGACCAATACTGTCGGATTTAAGGGATTGATGAAATGTATATTTCATCTCCCAAAATGAATGGATAGTATTAATCAAATGAAATTCCTCCTATGATCAATTTAGGTTTCTACTTCTCCTTCCCTCTTTATCTTCATCCATATTCTTTCTCAATCCATCATTGACAAGTGATTTCTCTAATCTCTAATGCTAGTTGATTCATCAATGACCTTGTCTCAGATGAATCAACATGAGCCTGACTGAGATAGGTCCCTCCCTTTTTTTAATGTGTGGTATATTTTAGGAGTTTGGTTCTTTGTACCAAATCTCTAACAAGCATTAACACCTATATTTTTATTTCCCGACCTCAGATAATTGTGACTTCTACATAAGTCAAATTACGATTGCTTAACATTTAGTTAAATTTGTCCCGCAAGGCATAACATTCTAGTAAGTGAGATTGTATGTATCTCATTCTTCATGGTATTGTGTGAAAACTTGACCTTTTTTCCATTCATGAGAGCTAGTGGCATACTTGTTTATTTATCCAAGTTGGAGCCCTTCTCATGGATGATGTCTTAGTTCATAGATTCATACTTGTGAATGAATGATTGAGTGTTCTCCAAAGAATGACTTAAACAATTAAAACTCTTCATTAACCATTAATTAAATTTTTATTAAAGTTGCTTTGCTTTCAAGTCATTTACTTAATGAACTTTAAATTTCAGTACCTTTATCATTCATTGCCATTTACATTTCATGCAACTTGGTTATGTTTCCAGTCCTTTTCACTTTGCTCATTTGAGCCATATCTTATGATTGTATATATTGTTTGCTTGTCTTTGTTTTTGTTTGTGGTCTTAGGACCTTAAAACACCTAATAACAACAAAAACCCTAAAAAGCATCTTGGTGGACTGTTGGACTTGATCTGAACTTTTGGACTTAGAATTAGGCAACATTCCCTATGCTAAAGGACTTGGACAATGCCATCATCTGAGACTAAGCTATCTTTGGCAGTGCCTTTCATCTGATGCAAACCATGATTTTCACTTGGATTCATCTATTACTTTATCTTTACGCTTAATTTTTATATTGTTCTTATTGTTTATATCTGATGATTGTTTCTATGAGTTTACCAAGGCAATATTTTCATCTGATACATTAGAAGACATTGAAGACTGCTAGCTATTAGAGTGCTTGCTTGGATATTATGGCTATCTTTATTTGATGCCTCGGTCTTCATATGATTGCTTGGATTGCTTATGCTTGTTGCTTGCTAAAGTCTAAAGGAAAATGGGTTTCTATCTGACATTCTTGTCTTGTGGATTAGATTTCATTGGTCAGATCTTTTCAACTCTTAACTTTTAAATTTTGTCTAGGGTAGTCTCTTCATCTTCTCCCATTTATTTAAATTCAAATCTCTTCCTCTTTTCAAATCCTTCTTTGTTTATATTATTGAACTTAGACATGTTTTAATAATTAGAAACTTTGGCCTTATGCCACTGAATTTTTGAAATCTTTCTTAAATCAAACTTGTGAATGAACATAACCCTATTGACTTTAATTTCAAAAAGACAAAAAGAATTAATAACCCCATTCAAATCTCTGGCCTTTTGTACCTTTTCATTTAAACTTTTGATTAAAATAAATTCACCAACTTCTTTGAAATTTTTACCACGAACTACAAAGTTTTGATCCCTCATTTTTATGTTGGTACATAGGCATAAGACCGAAGGTCTTATCAAACACAAAAATATAATCAATAAATTATTTTTTCATCCCCCACTCCATTTTCTATCAAACATCATTTTGACCAAAACACTTGCACACAAAAAAGGGCTCCCTAGGAGTACCTAGGACACTTTGAGTGCTAACACCTTCCCTTTGTGTAACCAACCCCCTTACTTGTAATCCCTGACATTTTATTAGTTTTGATTTGAAAACTTCTTATGTTTGAGTTTTGTTCGTACTTTTGCCCTTTCCCTTTGGAAACAATAAAAGCGCGGCGGCGACTCTGGTTATATTGACGTCGAAGTTTATCCATAACTCGATGGTCATGAATTTCCCGCTACAGGAAGTATTCATATGGGAACCAGAACATCAAAAAGCTTTTAATGAGATCAAGGCGTACTTGTCAAAACCTCCCATTTTACTTCCCCAAATGAGAGATAAAGTCTTGAATACATTTATATGTCTGATTCGACAATATATATCATGTTAGTCTAAGAGGATGATGGTGGCATAAAAAGAGCTATTTGTTACCTTAGTCGATTGTTAAATGATGCATAAATTAGGTATAACTCAATGGAGAAATCGTGCCTTTGTTTATACTCCTCTTGTAAAAAATTAAAGTATTACATAAAGCCAACATATATGTTTGTTTATTCCCATTTTGATATTATTAAACATATGTTGCCGAAGTCTATTTTACATAGTGGAATAGGAAAGTGGGCTCTAGCTTTAACTAAATGCTATCTAACATATGTGCCTTTAAAGGCCATGAAATACCACATTGTTGCTAATTTATTGTAGATCATGCAATAGTCGAAACCCCACAAAATTATATGGGATTTAAGCCTTGGAAACTGTACTTCAACGAATCCATCCATAAAAATGGGACTGGTATTGGAATTCTAGTTATTTCCCCCAAAGGAATACCAACCGAGTATAAATTCCAAATCCAAGGAAATTTCTCAAATAACGAGGTTGAATATGAAGATTTAATAGCATGCCTTAAGATACTGTTAGACTTGGGGGCAAAAATAATTGACATTATAGGTGACTCGAATCTAGTTATGAAATAATTAACGAAAGAGTACTAAGTATGGGTGGAAATTATCTCCCTTAATGCATTGATAGCGGGTCTCCCAAGGATGATGTTATATGGCGACATGGCGTCCATAATAAGGTAGCTGACGCTAATCGCCCCAGTGTTTACGCCCTCGCCACATGTAGTCTCTAGGGTCACATGTTTGCCTGACAATCATGTTAACAAGCCATTGAACATCTTGACGTCAAAGAGCTACTAGGATCTATCAAGACTTGTTTGATATCTTAGTTTCCATGTTGCACAATGATGACCAGGGGGTCATTATTATGAGGATTGACTCTGATGGCCTCCGTAATGGAAAAGGAGATGTTAACCTATGTTTTCCCTTAAGCACCCATGGGGAAACCAATAGATATTACATTTACTGCAAGATCTTGCCTTCCATGTTTCTTTTGGGAAGAGGCAGAGCTACCACTACTAGTGAAACCTCCGACTATGATGTTCGTGTTAGAACATAGAGTTTTGTCGGCCATCTTCAGAGGTAAGATGGAAGGAGTTATAATGAAAGAGGTGTGACCCATGTTAGTTTTATTGGAGCTCCGCGGTGGGAGCCATTGTACGGGTAAAAAGGTACAGGTGTGCATGTTACACCTGTAATGGCAGGGGTACTCAGAGGTCTTAGTAGGTGTATAACAATTTGTGGTGGTTATGTCTTATCCACGTCAGTGAGAAGCCATGTACGGTGGTGTTTATGGTGGTTTAGAAGACCTGATCATGTGAGGTGAAAGGCTCTATATATGTGCTTTGTGCATTGGTATAGGCGTGCGAATTATGCTTTATCCTTTCTCCCAATTGGGATAGGTATTTATAGAGGCCTTAGGCCTAGGGTTTCATCGGGAAATGTCGCCACCCACTCAGTCAATGGTGGACCGTTGAATCCTTATTTCCAAGGGTGATTGGTTCAACTATTGAATCTTACTTCTCTTTGCCCAAGTGTTAACCTGAGATTTTCTGACTAAGAAGAAAATCAAGTCAATGTTGCATATGGTGAAATTCTAAGTGTAACAAATGATATATATGGCTCGACAATGATGGTTCGTCGACCAGATAACCTCGATTGGCATCTTAAAGTGTTAGTCTGGAAAACCTCAAGGATAACCCTTGAGTAACAAGTTGAAAGAGTCTCAGTAGTAAACCTAAGAGGTTATTCGACACAATGTCAAGAGAAGACTCTCCAATAGACTTTTGATACTTAGAAGATTGAGGAAAACAAAGATAAAGAGGGCTCAATGGACTCAGTAATTGTCTTCATCGAAGAAGCAATTGTTAGCCTCTAAACAGTTAGAGAACATGAGACAATGGCTTCAGCAGTTCTTTGAAGCCATAATGACGTGGCAGAATATGGGTTGAAGATTTTCATTCATCCAAGTGACGTGTCAGTGCCTGTAGCCTAAGAACTATCGAAAACGGTTATTCCTATGGAGTATTTATAGCAGACTCATGTTGTAGCAAAAAGTTTGCAATTTTCACATAATATTCTCTATAGAACTGGAGTACCCAAGCTAAAGAGAGAAACAAATTGTGAGGAATTATGTGAGTCTGTGTCCCTCTTTATTTATGTACTTTTTGTTTCCTTAATTGAAACCAAATTACTTTTCTTGTTATTTACTGCATTTTCTTTTAATGTTGTTTATTTCAATTTCTCTTTTATATCAAAATAAACGTCATTTTATTTGAAGTCTATTCATGCACTATCTGCAATCAGTCAATTCAACTTATGTCTTGTACATATATCACATTCACATTTTTCACACCAAACCCATCCCGAGATTTTTCGAGTTAATCTCAAAGACTTTTAAACAAGTGATTGTTTTTTAAAAACACATGCAAACAAATTGGCACGCTCAGTGGGACACACATTTTTTTTGTGGAAAAAAATCAATTTGTTTTGTGAAAAATTGTCAGTTTACTCATTTATTTTCATTTTCAATGTCCATTAACGTATGTGTTTAATGAGATGTAAGATTTTTAATGTTCGTGGTCACACTCGTTTGAGGAGTGGTAAGATTTTAACACCCATGGCTAACCCAAAGAACACGTCTCGAGGTCTTAATGACCCTCCAGAAATAGCTGCCACAACCGTGAACATGACAGAGACAATGAATACCATCGAAATATCATGCCCTATTCTAGAATCGATTTCGGCCCTTGTGTCGATGCTAGGGATTATGGTTACTTTACCATAGGTAACAAGCGTACCAGTATCCCCTAGGCCAACCGTGAAAGTTATTGGGGATAACAACCCCCCGTATATCCCAAGTTTCACTATGCCTTATGTTAATAGGGAATATCCTTATGGCATGTCAACTGCCATGATGGCGGGTTTACACACTCATAGTTTGATGTTTTCGGACAATGCTACGACGATAGCATCACCTTTTAATTCACCTTTGGTGTCAGGATCTACCATAAGCAATGGTGTTCGAAATGGGCAGCCATAAGGGGAATTTTGATATTCTCCCCTTTAATGCGAACTCTCACCACTGATTCAGTAGCGATCGTGAGGCAACATATGGAAGAAAGAAACCATGAAATGGTAAACATGCAAACCTAACAAATAGGCAAAATATTCGATCCATTATCCAGAACAATACACAAAGTTACTAGAAGTTAACCCATTAAATAGGCAGGATTGTAGATTTCTTTGGAGTGCCCTCAGCGCCCGTTATGCCTCCATTTATTAACCAAGTTTCAGTCGAGCAACCTCTACCGGAGGTAGTCAACACGATCCTTAGTACACGGGATGGTTCTTAATCTGACTCCATGCTCGTGACTCACAACAAACCCTTTGATTCTCGATTGATCCAATCAGTCTCATCACTATCAATGGAACTTGGGTGTTGATCAGGTGAAAACCATAATCCACCAAAATGGATGATTGATCTTGATGATGACTTGATCCATCCCTTGAACTTTGTTTGTGTTTGCCTTGTGTGTGATTGTTGTATTCATGAATACATGCGCATCATAACATTCATCACAGAAAATAAATTTCAAGGAAACTAAGGTCTTGTTTGCAAATATTTTTCAGACCATGGATTATGGATGAAGGAAAAGTAAAAAGTATAGTTTCAGATGTCTTGATTTGAAAGAGCTAAGGAAGTTGTCATCCTTTGTATTAGATCCCTTGGACATCAAGCAATGTCATGGGAATCTCTTGTTTGTATTATCTACTGATGTGGTTGAAGGACTTCTGAGTGTTTTGGTTCAGTTCTACGACCCTCTTAATCGGTGCTTCACTTTTCCGGATTATCAGCTTGTTCCCATGTTAGAGGAGTATGCACATCTCTTGGGTATTGTAAGACCCCAAATTTGACCCTAAGATCTCTCATGCAATTTCATCATAAGCATTGGCATTGGGATCATGACTTGGCATCCTCCTTATCCCTATTTCATTAGGTTTGTTTCAGAAGAGATCAACAAGAACTTTGAGATTACATCATACTTGTATTTTATCATTTCACTAACCAAAATAACAAAAATATGTCTTTGCATTTGTCTAACTCTTTTGTAGGTAGGGCATTGGTCTCATTTGATTCATCAAGTTCACATCTAGGGTTTGAGACCCTCATGAACAAAGAGCACAACCAAGAATTGATTCAATAATGGTTATGAGCATCATATATGAGTCCCAATGATTTCTATATATTATATTGATCAAGTTTTCTTCAAGAGTTTGAGGGTGATTTGCCTTGGAAACCCTAATTTGACTGGGTATCTTGAGTAACTTCTCCAACAAGCTATCTCACCAATTGATCAAATTTATCAAGGGACACTTCAAAGTTAATCATCTTATGCATATATGATCTACCATGAGCCAAGGAAGTCAAGAGAATTGGAAATTAGCAAGTTGGTTGATGGTGGTTGGCCAGATGAATTCATCTGATCAAAACTGGGTCTCCCTAGACCCTATATCTTACAATTTTAACCATATGAAAATTCATCCAAGAGAAACATTACTCTAAATGACATCACAAACAACTTTAATGTTGAGACCTAGAGCTAGTTTTTCTTGGAAAATCATTTTCTATGTTGAAACATTATAGGTCATTTTGTCTAAACCCTAATTTGAAAGTCAACTTCCCAAGGCCATAACTTGCTCAATATTTATGATATGAAAGATTTCCAAGTTGCACAATCAAATTCAATGTGTCTACTTAAACTTTGATTTTTGGAGTGGGATCTAATTCAACTTTTTTGAGCATGTGATATGAGGCTACAGTATAGGTCACTTTTGACCTATACCATTGATCAAGTGATTTTTCCAAACTTCAAAAATGCATAACTCTATCATTTTAAATCCAAATGACATGAAATTGGTGACCATGTTGAAGGTATTTGAGAGAGATACAACTTTTATGAAGACACTTTTCTCATTTGAAGCTCATATAAAAAGTTAAGCAAGGTGGAATATTAAGACATATGGCTTGACACTTAGAAAAAATTTGATATGTCAAAAATTTCCAAAATTCCACCTCAAATTTCTCACAGTTCCAAGCTCCAAATGAAAAAGTGTTGAACATGAAAGTTGTCCCTCTTGATCTCACCTTTCCAAAGAGCTCAAATTAATTCATTTTGGACAAGAAATGCATAGGTTGCACATGGCTTAAACAGAGTGACATCACATGGCAAGGATCAAGCTTCAAACATCAATGTGCAATTGCCTTGCAATCCAAGCTTACTTCAGAGCATCTTATCTTCAATTATGGACTGTAGCGGTGTATTCGTCGCTATATGATCTATCGATTAAATCATAAGCAAGGGATACAATGAAATTTCGAGTCGCCACCGCACTTTTATTTATCCAAAGGATTGGCTAAAAAGCGAACAAAAGCCTAAGAAGTTTTACACGTAGAAAACTAATAAAAAGATCAGAGAGTCTGGGTAAGGGGTAAATTACGCAATGGGAAGGTGTTAGGCACCCACTACGTCCTAGGTACTCCTAGGGAGCCCTTTTCACGCTTGTTGTAAAAGATTGTTATTTGTTATGACATAAAGATTGTGCAAACATGATTGGGATGATGAGAAAAAGAATATACAAGTTTTATTGGGTTATTGGGTTTGAACGGATGAACCCGCTGCCTACGTACCTTCCATCAAAGGTAAGGATCAAAACGCCGTAGTTCGGCTAAAAGATTTCCAAAAGTTGGTGGATTCAGTTTTAAACACAAGCACTGAGGCTTTTCATTATCAATGGGAGAAAACTCGACCAAGACCAACATCCACCATGCGAGGATAGCTTCGACGTACTAGAGGGGTTAGCCCTGTTTTTAGTACGGAAGTCTTATAGTCGACTCACTAAGGATAGGCAAGATTTACATCAACCACAATGATAATTGAAACCTATGGCTAATGCAAGAAAAGATTAACAATGGACAAAGCCAAAACAAGTGAATGGGTGAAGTTAATTGATTGTGATTATGAAAGTGAAGTCAAAGTATGATTAAGATTGATTCAAAAGAAGTATTATGAAATGGAGTTTGAAAAAAAATCAAGGACTTGGGTCCAGGTTTTTAGTTAGAAAAACATGAAGATGTTTGCACAATATCTATGTCAAATTTGAAATCAAAGTGTGAAAAGGTTTAAGACATAATGAGGATGAATGGATGGAGATGGAAAGTAAAACTTCTTAGAAGGTTCACTTCTTGAAATCATATAGAAGATGATTCAAGTGTGTCCTTTGGAATGGCAATGGATAATAACGAACAAACAAAGAAGAAAGCAAAAGCGGATATCGGATGCCAATCACTGGGCTTATACCAATCTCCTAAAATAAAACTGGATATCAGATGCCACTCAATGGTCTTACACTAATCTCCTCAAACAAAGAAATAAAAGGTGGATACCGGATACCAATAGATGGATTTACACCAGTCTCCAACATATGATCATAGGAAAGCAAATGCCAACTTGCAGGGACTTACAGTTGCAACCTCACATAAACAAAGAAAAACAAAACATGGAAGTCAAATGCCAATTTGTCTGGGCTTACTCTAACCTCCACAGTATGGTCCTAGGAATACAAATGCCAACTTGCAGGGACTTACAGTTGTATCCTCACATACAAACAAACAAAGCAACATGTGATCATAGGAAAGCAAATGCCAACTTACAGGGACTTACAGTTGCATCCTCACATACAATCAAATGCATCAGAAGATATGAGTGACCAATGAGGTCTTACACTCTATCCTTCCATATCATAGGAGCAATGGCCAATGAATGGTCTTACAATTGTCCTCAATGGGTAAACAATAATGACAATATCACAAAGACAAATGAGATGATTATGCATTGATGAGCAATAAATGATGATGAGTGCACAAAGCATACAAGCAAGCATGTGTATATGAAGCAAATGATCAATCAATGAATATCAAACATCACACTCTATAGCCAAACAAGGAGGCTCACACAAGAGGGTTAGGCATTGAAGCCAACTGGAACAGGGTCAAAGAGTTGCTCTTAACCTTGCCATTGAGAGGCTAAGGTGAAGCAGATGAAAGGAGATGAGGGGTGTGCCTCATTGCTCTTATCCCTGATCAGGGAGAGCATATCAGAAAGTGTGGGAGTTCAGAAAGTAGGAGCTCTTTCCACATTATTGACTCGATAGATCTTGGGTTTTGATCTCAATGCTACAACCATGTAATGGGAGCAAGGAGAAGACTCACTGAATAGTAGGGGATAGGTTGCTTATCCCTTTGATCTACCAATTTCCTTACTTGAAGGACTTTTCCTGCTTGGGACAAAATTAAACACACACAAGCATTGCCTCTTAAGGAGGACTTCAGACAGTTTGCCCGGCCAAATAACAGGCCGGGTCTCCAGACTACATGAAGAAAGAGGGATTACCTCAAAGCAAATTGCTAAATAGCAAAGCAAAGCAAGTTCAAAGAACTAAGCAACTAAGGGTACGTGATTTTGAAGAAAAGTGTTGAACAGTGGTTGTTTGAATGATACAGGCGCAAACAGATGTCCACAATGCTTGGAGATGCTGAATGCTTGAAGTTGTTTGGCTCAACAAGGCTTAGAAACTTGCAAATCTCGATTCACCATTGGAGGTCCATGAAGAAAACAGAGCAAGAAGCTGCACTACAGTTGAGGTTTGATGGTTCAAAAGAGCTCCAAATGTTGTCCAGGTGAAGCAAGAACCAAGGGTTGCTCGAGCACTTTGAGGATTGGAGCAGAAATGCAAAGTGAGCAAGAATCGAAAATGAGAGAATGAGAGTGTTTTTCTGTGCTTGGAGGCTGTGTCTAGGGTTGTGAAATGACAGAAAATTGACTTAAATATGTCTGTTTAGCATGGCTTAATGATGTGGTAAGCTTGATTATGTTAAATGAACCAAATTGCCAAAATTGCTAAGTGTGAACCAAAGGTGCATGGAGTGTGCATTCTGGCCGAGTTGGGCCTTGGATCAATTGTAGATGACATTCCAAACACTTCTCAATTGGCCAAATAGCTCAAAATTGCTTAATTCACAAAGTTGACTTTTTGCACCACTTGAATTGAAAAAGTCAAGGCCAAAAATGCCATTTTGATTGGCAAGGTTTTGATGGATGAAATTTATATTTTTGGAAAGAGGAGATGAAATGTGATTTGTAGGAAAAAACCCCACTAAAATTGGCCTTTTGGTTCATGAGATATGGCTTGTTGAAGTTCACAAATTTTTGAAATTGAATTGATCATATCTTGACAACCATACATGGGAATTGAGTGTTCTTGGACTTTTTGGAAATGGGAGAACAAGATCTTCAACTTTCATGTTGGGCAAAAATTCATTTGAAGCTTGTATCATGATGTAAGTTTAAGATCAAGAAGTTTCCATTTTTGGCAGTTAAAATTACAGGTCCACTTTCTATTTTGGGAAATTTCTGATTTTGCTTCAAATTCTTCCATGATGAGGTTTGACATGATATATGAGGCTTGTATGGACATGAATGAGCTCCTTCAAATCAATTCTATCCATCAAATCACTGATTAAACCCACAGTTGACCAAGTTTCACTTCCTGTTGACTTTTCTAGGGTTTTGGATGATTGAACCACTTCTGATGAATTCCAAACCCTAATTCCTTGAGAAATTGATTTCAAATGATGTCCCAAGTTGTATGAACTCTTGATTATTGATCAAGGTGCCCAAATTCTGCAAGAATGGCCACCATCCACTGCAATGACTGACTGTGGCTGATTTTGACCTAATTGGCTGATGATTGCTTCAGCTGCAAGTAACATGGTTAGAATGACAATATTTTTGTACTTTTTGGTTAGTAAACATATGACAAGCAAAGATATACAAATGCAATACATGCTTGGTGATCAGGAATCAACTCACAAGGCAACCTACCCACTAGGAGGGAAGCTAGGGCATGCAGTGATCCTTGAGGCCATGATATGATATGATATGGGCCATGAGGGATCTTAGGGCCAAAATTGGGGTCTTACATGGACCTCAAACAATCATTTCATGGGCTTATGCATGCCCATGCACCATTGCATCACCATTTGCCAAAATTGGAAAGTGAATGTGAGTGTGCAATTATCAACCATTTCAGCTATAAATAGAGCTTCAATTGCTCAGAAATTCACACACAATCGCACCAACTTTGATCCCCCATTTCAAACCCTCAATTATCAAAGGATAAGCCTGAAAAATTCTCTTGAATTTGAGCTTGAATCTCCACTGTTTTGGAATTCAATTCTCCAGGAATCCATAACTTTTTAACCATTCAATTCTTCTCCTGCAAGCAAGTGGAGTGAGTCCAAGTACAAGCAAGATTAAGACCAGTTGAATCTAGACCTTCATTGAAGGTATTTTTCAGAAATTTTAAACTCTTCGATTCTCTCAAATTCTTGCTCAATTCTATTGATTCTTTGGTTGTCTGAAGTCCTACCAATGTAGGCAAGAAGATTAAGTTGCTTTGAGGTCAAATCGAAGTAACTCAATTCACACACCTCAAAATTCAACTCCACGTATCTCTCTATATATTTGGAATTGGAGTGAATGGAGGTCAGATTCGAGCTCAGTGCCATTTTTTCTTCAAGATCATGTCCTTGTTTTTCATTATGGTGATGGTTCATGGTGGACCAGTCCGGTGAGGTCCACCAGAGAAGACGACCGGAGCTCTGGCTCAGGCGATGAGTTGGCTAGCATCTGAACCACATGATCCGTCCCTCACGTTTTAATCTTGATCGTTGGTGTTGATTACCCATGTTACAGCGTTGTTGACTCAAGTACATGTGCAACGCGCGCTAGGGAACATCTGATCTGCCACCTCAATTAATGAGGGAGATATGATGGTCCACATAATTTAGATTTTCTGATTTTTTTTATTTTAATTGCATTTTCTTCAATAATTCATATTAAATTCAATATTGATCCAAAAAATATGGGACTTTCACCAAAAAAATTCAAATATTTTTCTCTTTCATATTCTGAATTAAAATTATTTTTTGGATCATTATTAATATTTTTCATGAATTAATTGATTTTGCATTTACTTTAATTGTTTAAAGATATTTTTAAATGTCCAAAAATTATGAATTTTTTTCTCCAAGGTCCTTTGACCTTGTTTGACCTATCATAAATCCCATGGTCATTTCTTTGGTGTTTTGATGAGATTTTAGGAATTGGACAAAGCATATTTGATTTAAATGCACTATTTTATTATTTTTAATTGAATAAATGCCAATTAAATTTTGTTGACCATTTGTATTGACTTGTATGAGTTTGCTTATTGTTGTTGGGCCTTGGTCAAGGTTGATTTGACTTTGTCAAGTTAATATCATTGGATTTAGGGGATTGATGGAATGTACATTCCATCTCCCAGAACGAATGAATGATATTAATTTAATAAAAGTCCTCCTTTGACCAATTTGTTATCTCATTCATCCCCTTCCCACTTCATCTGATTCCTCTTCTTAATTCATTCATTTCATTTGACCTATGACATCTCAAAGTCCTAATGCTAGTTGATTGAAAAACTGACATGAGTATAGATGATATTAGGCATATTCTTTTTGTGTGTGGTATGTTTCATGAGCATAGTCCATTATACTATGTCTCTAACATGCATTAACACCAAAATTCTATTGCCCGGCCTCAAATAGTTGTGACTTATACATAAGTCCAATTACGATTGCTTAACATAGCGCTAAATTTGTGACATAAAAGGCATAAGCATTCTAGTTAGTGAGATTGTAAGTCTCCCCTCATTCATGGTATTATGTGGAAACTTGGCTTTCTTTCCTTCATTTGGAAGATGTTTTGGTTCAAGGATCCATGCTTGTGATAAGTGGGTTGAGTGTTCTCCAAAGAATGTCTTGAAAAGCAAAAGCAAAAAAAAACTAACCTCTAACCTACTAACTATTGACTTTTAATTTCAAGCTTTTACTTTAATGCAATTTACTTTTTGCACTTTATTTCATTTGTCATTGTACATATCATTCTAATTGTTTATGTTAATATAATTTTCACTTTGTCCATTTGGACCATATTGTGTGATATATTTTGTTTGTGTTACTTTGTTTGTTTGTGTGGTCTTTGACCATTAATGTACATAATAATCATAAAAAACCCTAAAAAAAACTTTCGAGTGGGTTGTTGGCTTGATCTTGGACAAATGGACTTAGAATCTAGGCAACCTTCCTATGCTAATGGACTTGGCCAATGCCAACTTGTTGAAGAACCAAGTGCTTACAATTTGAAATTCATATGATACATCTTTGAAGACCTCTCTAGGATTCATCTGCAACATGATCATTGTGAAACTGTTATTTTGAACCTGTGACTTGTGGATTTCATCTGTTACATGGGCAACTTATGAAGAAGATCATGAAATGGATAAGCTTGGATGAGACCATCTTTATTTGATGCCTTGCTCTTCAAGAGAATATAATTGTGCATTTGTGTGTTGCTTAATTCTAAAAGTCCAAGGGAATTCTGGGTTTCTATTGACATTTTTGTCTATTGGATTGCTACCCACTTGGTCATATCTTTTCAACTCTAAACTTTTAAATTTTGTGCATAGGATAGTCTCTTCATCTTCTCCCCATTTCTTTAATTTCAAAATCTCTCCCTCCATTTTCAAAATCTTCTTTGTGTGAACTACTTTTGTTCTAAACTTTGACCACTTTTGCAAAAAATAGAAACTTTGGCCTTATGCCATTGCATTTTCAAACTTCTTTTCTTAAATCAAACTTGTAAATAAACTTAACTATATTTGACTTAAACTTTCAAAAAGCCAAAAAAGAACTAACTCATTCAAATCATTTTTGGCCTTTGTGCCTTTCAAACCTAATTTTGTTAAAATCAATGCATCCATTTTGAAATTTGTATCACGAACTACGTGGTTTTGATCCCTCATTTTTATGTCGGTACGTAGGCACAAGACCAAAGGTCTTGTCAAACACAAAAATATAATTAATGAATTCTTTTCTCATCCCACCATTCTATTTGTTTGTAAACATCACTTTGTACAAAATACATATGCACACAAAAAGGGCTCTCTAGGAGTACCTAGGACACTTTGGGTGCTAACACCTTCCCTCTGTGTAACCAACCCCCTTATCAGTGATCTCTGACTTTAATTAGTTTTTATTTGAAAACTTCTTACTTTTTTGGTTTTGTTCGTACTTTTTCCCTTTTCCCTTGGAAACAATAAAAGCGCGGCGACGACTCTTGTTATTTGATCTCTAGCTTGTCAATAGCTTGATGATCATGAATTTCCCGCTACAAAAATTAAGTGGTGACTCTGCTGGGGAGTAGTCTCCAGTGGGTTTAGTCTAATTTTTGTATGAATATATTTGTATATATGTGATGTTTGTATATATGTATGTGTGATATAATCTGCTTGTTGTGCTTGGTGATCTCTGAGTGGTGAGATAAGTTCTAACCCGAACTTGAGTGTAATTGAGATAGGAGGATGGTATAGTCATGTTTGACTTGTGTGGAGTAGTCCTTAACAAGTTGGCTTGAGATCCATCTGCTCAGTGGAGACTGCTTTGGATTTGGGAATGTCACACAAGTATTTGTGGTTAGGCATTACTATCTCTAATTGAGTCCGAGAAATTGAGGACCTTAGAACATTTAACCCATCTTGGCCTATTTAGGACGTAGTGCAGAAACTGTTCAATTGTAGACTTGATAACAGTTGTTACGCAATACTACAGTCAGACAAGTTTCTCTTGAGAGTATTATGGGTCGATGAGTCAGTCATCTTAACCTGTAATATTCGATAGATGGAATTAAGACTCTGGGAACTTTTTATAACATGATCTACAAGTTCTTATCCTTAGTTCACTCCTTTGGGATGGTTCTTACCCAGACTCCATGCTCGTGACTTGCAACAAACCCTTGATTCTTGGTTGATCCAATCAAGTCTTGTCAATATCAATGGAACCTGGGTGTTGATAAGGTGTAAACCATAATCCACCAAAATGGATGATTGATCTAGACAATGACTTGATTCGTCCCTTGACCTTTGTTTGCCTTGTGTGTGATCCCTTATTTGTGATTGTTGCATTCATGCATTCATGCACATCATAACATTCATCACACGAAAATTTCAAGGAACTAAGGTATCATTTGCAAATATTTTCAGACCATGGATTATGGACGAAGGAACACTAAGAAGTACAGTTTCAGATGTCCCGATTTGAAATAGTTAAGGAAGCTAGCATCTTTTGTATTAGATCCCTTGGACTTCAAACAACGTCATGGGGAGCTTCTGTCCATCTTGTCTGCTGATGTGGTTGAAGGACTCTTAAGTGTGTTAGTGCAGTTCTATGATCCTCTCTACCATTGTTTCACTTTCCCAGATTTTCAGCTTGTGCCTTCATTGGAGGAGTATTCTCATCTTTTGGGGATACCTGTTTCTAGTAGAGTGCCTTTTAGTGGATTGGAGGAGATTCCCTGGTCTAGTATTATTGCTGAAGCTCTTCACTTGAAAAAGTCTGAGATAGAGGCTCATTGGGTGAAGAAAGGAGGATTGTTTGGGTTGGCATCTGCTTTCCTCATCAAGGAAGCTACCACTTTTGCTCAAGCTGGTAGTATGGATGCTTTTGAAGCTATCTTTGTGTTGCTCATTTATGAATTAGCTTTGTTCCCTAACATTGACGGTTTTGTTGATGTTAACGCCATTAGACTTTTCTTGATTGGGAATCCTGTGCCTACTTTGTTGGGTGATATATATTTCTCTTTGCATCTAAGGAATTCTAAAGGTGGTGGAACGATTTTCTGTTGCATTCCTCTTCTATACAAGTGGTTTATTTCGCACTTGCCTCAGACGCCTGCTTTTGTGAAGAACAAACAATGTCTAAGGTGGTCTCAGAGACTTATGTCTCTCACTAATGATGATATAGTTTGGTCTGATCCGTCCTTAAGTAGCTTGGAGATTATTGATAGTTGTGGTGAATTCTCTAAGGTGCCTCTCATTAGTACACAAGGAGGAATTAACTATAACCCTGCTTTGGCTCGTCGTCAACTTGGGTTCCCCTTGAGAGACAAACCTAATAACATGTTGTTAAAAGGTCTTTTCTATCAAGAGGGTAAAGATCCCCAACATTTGAAGCAGAAGATTGTGCATGCTTGGCATAATGTACATAGGAAAGGAAGATCCGAGCTTGGTCCGTGCAATTATGTAGCTTTAGAAGCTTACACTCATTGGGTGGAGAAGAGAGCTATGGAGTTGAAGATGCATTATCCTTGTGAAAGACCTATGTCTATGGTTGTTGTTGAGCCATTAACTCTCCCTAACCAAGATGTAGAGGAGTTGGAAGATGCGTTCATCAAGATGAAGCAAGAGAAGGATATGTGCGAAGAGCGTTTTCGTGCTTTTAGCAAGAAGCGTGAAGAGTTGCAGTTGGAGTCTAAGGACAAAGATGCACTGATTGAACTACTTGAAGGCCGAGTGACGAAGAGACAGAGAGAGTCAGAGGTTTCATCTTCTAGTATGTCTCAGCCTTCCGTTGCTTGGAAGAAGATTGTTGACCAACTTGTCCTCGAGAAGACTGAGATGAAGGCTTCTTTTGAGACCGAGATCCGTCACATCCGAAGGAAGTATGCACCTTCATCCAGATCTTCTGACATTGTTGTTAGGGATCCTTAGGATGACTAGTATCTGTAATACCCTAATTTTGACCCTAAGATCCCTCATGGCATCATAACATTGCATTTGCATAACCTCAAGGATCATAAGCATCTTGGTTCCCTTTGCCTTTGGGTTGGGATCTCTTGTGAGTGGTCTGAGATCACCAAGCATGCTTGAATTGTATATCATTGCTTTTCTTATTTTTATTAACTCAAAAGCACAAAAATATGTCACTAACATCTCTTGTTTATAACTTGAGCAGTCACAAGATCTAAAGCTTCTAAGGAGACCCTATGTGCAGTGATATGGTCAAGAGAAGATGAAAGCAAGCATGGAAATGGTTCCCAAAGCTCTCATTCATCAAATATGTCTCCCAAGTATCTCAATTCATCATTTTGATCAAAGCAAGTCAAGGGGTTTGAGGTTTGTCTCCCAAGGAAACCCTAATTCATCTATTTATCAACTCTGCCTTGCTCATGAAGCAACCTCAACCCATGGTCAAATACAATCAAGGGAAGTTCTTTAATTCATCATTTCATGCATATTTGAACTTATTTTAGTGTCCTCAATCATCAATTCATCAAGATATGAGGTGTGGACTTGAGAAGTTGATCAGTCAATTCATTTGACTATTTTGAAGTGCACTGAGACCTAACTTTTTATGTGTTGGTCAAATGGATATGACCCCAAGAGAAACAATGTTCTTAAGAACAATATGAATAACTTTCATGTTCATCAAAAATTGATTTGAAGCTTGTAAGGTCATCATCCATTCCCAAGAACATAACTCCTCCATTTTTCATGATTTTAAGGTGGGATCAAATGCATTAGAAAGCTTAATGTGTCTAATTCAAATGTTATGTTGAGAAAAATTACAAAATCCCAAAATAAATACATGTGATAATGCAAAACATTATAGGTCACTTTGGACCAAATGCATTGAAATGTAAAAAAGTCCAACTTCAAGTGCCCATAACTTCTTCATCAAAAATCCAAATTATGCAAACTTTAGGTCCAAATTGATTGTCTTGAAAAGATATACAACTTTTATGTTGAAGATTTTATCATTTGGAGCTTGCATCATTAATACAGAGGGGCTTGAACATTGGCCAATTTTAGAAATTTCACATGTACATGTTTTGCACCCTACACTTCAAGCTCAATTTTCATTAATTTCCAAGGCCCAATTGGAATTTTGACCAACATAGAATTTGTTCCTTATGCAACAAGCTTTCCAACCATTACCCATAAGCCTATGTTTCAGTTTTGGAAATATCATTTTCGAAGAGGAGAACTTTTTAGTGCATTTTTGGAAACTTGATTCAATTGCCATGCATGAGCTCACACAAGCTTATTTGCACGTCCATTTCATTCATTTATGATGCAAGCCTAAAATTCCAATCAGAATTGGGCCCTCCATGCGCCTGTACAGGCCCATGCATGGAGGCCTTCTTCTCCCATGCACACTTTGTTCATGCATATCAGATGGCATGTGAGCTCTCATTTCTAAACCTGGAGGCGTCTGAACCTCTACTGAACTCAAAACCCAACCCTCACCAAAGGAACTTTTCTCTTTCTTTCAAAAATTTCAGATCTGAAATTCAATTGCATCGATTGATTTTTAAGATCCATAGTTCCTAAACCTTCTTCATTTGATCCATAGAGCTTTCTGTTTGCAAAAGGACTCAAAGATCTTGACTCAATTCTTCACAATTCAAAGGTTTTACTCAACTGCATTTTGCTTCGAAACAGCTCATATATTGTTCCATTTGCCTTGACTTTGTGTTGTCTGAAGTCCTCTGCATAGAGGCATCATTATTGAGCTTTGAAGTTTTGAAATCAAGTAAGTTCAGTTGAACACCACCAAAGTTCCATCTCTGATTTCTCTCTCAATAGGGATCTAGAGTGGAATTGAGTGGCATAGGAGTGATGTACATCACTCCATCTTTCGAATGGTACCTGGATCGTGGCTTTTGTAACACCCTTCTAAAATACCCCAAATATTTAATTAAAACAACAATTATATATCAGAGTAGGTATGCAATCAAGGGTGTCACACGATCACTTCACACCATTCACCAAAATAACTGTCATGCTCTTTTATTAATTCAAAACATAAGCATCTGCATAATACGCAGCGGATAGAAATCTCATCAATCATTGTAAAACATGTAACACATTACATGTAAAATGGTTCAACAACCAACAATAAAACAATTAAAACAACCCATCCCGATGTTACATCTATCAGAGCATGACCCACTAAGGAGACTACACTAGACTCCAAGCACTAGCTTCTACTCAATCACTGCTCGTTACCTGAAACATAGTTGTAAGGGTGAGTTCCTCAATCGACGTAATAAGCATTATAAAATATCATGTAATGCTAAGTAATTTAACACATATCATCACCCTAATCAGATTACACATATACAGCAACGGCAATATCAACTCATAATCATCATCATCATCATACTAAAACTCAACACAACCATAAAACACACGTATAATATTGGAATACATCCATTCATATTATACGTCATACATACATACATTATGCAATGAGACTCCATGCATGCGGTACCGATTATCCGTGAACATATAGTTCAACCTCACCGATCAAATCCAGGTACGGCTACCAAGCTCACTAGTCCCACTCATTTGAGACCTAGTGACTCACTCACTAATTCCTCACCATGGGAATTAGCTACCACCCCAAGGGCTATGATATGCACGCTAATCACCTAGCATGCAAACATCAACAACGATCCACAATACTAACTCACTAATTCCTCACCATGGGAATTAGCTACCACCATAAAGGCCACAATATGCAAGCTAAATCACTTAGTCATGCAAACATCAACAATCATCCACAATGGACATATGCTCACACTCTAAGCCATAAACAGTCCATTCATAATTTCAGACATGATAGATACATTCACAACATTATGCATATCATCATACATCATCAACATATTCACCACATAATCATATCATGTCATACCACCTAACCAATCACAGCATTAGCACACTCTACTAATACCTATACTACTCAAAACAACGGGAAATGATCCCTACTCTATCATACATCAGCTAATTTACATTACTCAGCTGAACAACCAAAAACTGCACAACAACAGCACAGAAAAATCACAATCCTGCCCATACGCGTATTGCCTAGTCCCATACGCGTATGGCCCAATTCTCAGCCAATTCCATACGCGTACCACCTATCTCATACGCGTATGCTACGCGTACCACTTCCCCATACGCGTATCAACAGAGACCAAACCACGTTCAAAACATCATCTTCCTCATCCATACGCGTAATGCCTAATGCCATACGCGTACCAGACCATCTCATACGCGTATTGCCTAGTGCCATACGCGTATGACCAGAAACCAGATTTCCAGATCTGCTATGGTCTTCTCTGCTACGAGATCTACCAATTCCAACCTCCTACAATCCAATTTTTCACGGTAATCGTTCATATCATCTAACACGAATCATACCCTATTCAATTTCACCAATTCTAACATTTTTACATCTAATTCCTACGAATTCCTCTCAATCATAATCCAATTTCGTTCATCCAAAAGTTCACAATTTCATCATGCATCATTCCGAATAGAGTCAAATCAATGGTCTATCACTACCCACTACATGTTATCCCATAATACCCATTAATCGACGATAAACCCCCCTTACCTGAGTTAATCCGGCAAATCCTGCAGCTTCAAGCTCTTCCTCTCTCCAACCCTTGTTCTCTGGTTCTCTTTTGCCCTTTTCCACTTTTCTGTCCCTTTTTCCTTTTCACGTGAAAAATAAACCTTTTTACTGAATGGGACCTTTTCTAAATTCCAACTTTTATTCCAATAAAATAATAATCCAATAATAAAAATTCCAATAATAATATTCCAATTATTTAATTAAATTAATAAATATATTATTAACTTAAATTAAATAATCATCTTGTTTTATCGGGGTGTTACAGCTTTTCATGCACATTTTTTCTTCTGCAATTTTGAGCTCTCACCGGAGCTAGCCGGAGAAGACGGTGGCGCTGGCCACCGTCCGTTTGCCAGATTAAGTCATGGTCGTTGGATCATGCTTCCAGATCTAATCAGATCCATTGGATGTTATGACTTTCTTTTAATATTTGTGTTTCTCATTGACTAAGGTTCATGGTGCGCGCGCATACCATTGCCATTGGATCCTCCACGTCATTTAATGAAGTTCAATCCAACGCGTGTGGATTTTTGTTATTTCTGAATTAATCCATTTTACTTTTCTAAATTCCATTTTATTTCCAAAATTCATATCTCTTTCATTATTGGTCCAAAAATTATGGGACCAATTGCATTATTTCTCTTTTAATTTCTAGTTTCTAAAAATGATTTTTAATATTTTTATTTTGTCATTTGCTATTTTTTAATAATTGTTTCTTTTCTGGTTATTTTTAATTCATTTTAAATAGTTTTTGATATTCAAAAAATACAAAAATATTTTCTCAACCTCTTTGAATGATGATAGATCTATGAAAAATATTCTCATAAATTTATTAATTGATTTGAGATTTATTTGAGATTTTAGTTCAATTAGGTCATTTTTATGCATTTTTAATTGATTAAAAATAGTTTCTGACTTTTAAAAATGCTGAAATTTTTTGTCAAACTTTGTTTGACCTTGTTGAACTTGAGATAATTCACTTGGACTTTTCAAAGTTGATTTGAAGTGAGTTTGAAGTTTGACCTTTCTTTAATATTTTAATTCAAGTGTTATTTTAAATATTAAAAATGCCAAAAATATTTTGTTTATTTCTTGACTTCTAATCTTCATTTTGCTTTTGTTTTCTATTGTTTGACCTTGATCTTCTCTATCTTTGGTCATAGCTTGTTGATTATCTCATTCCATTTCATTTAATGCACTTTAATTCTTCATTTCTATTCTTCATCATCTTCTTCTTCTTTTTTTCTTTTTGATCAATGAGTTAAAGGTTGATGGTTAGCATTGATTAGAGAGGTTTAATTTTCTTTGATTCAAATCTAATTCATCTTGATCAATGATCAAGTGAATGGCTTTGCATTAAGGATAGATTGCTTTCTAAATCGTGCAAAGGACCTAAATCAATACAAGATCACTTCTCATCTTCTTTTTGGCATGGCAAGTTGTTGGAGTTTGATTCACTAATCAAGACCTCTAACTTGTGTTGTTGCCTACATTATTATTGACCGGCCTCAGATAGTTATGACTTCTACATAAGTCCAATTACGATTGCTTAACATAGCGCTAAATTTGCCTTATGGCACACTAACCATTAACACTAACTATTAACCATTAACATTTACTTCTTGCACTTTACAATTATGCAATTTACTATTCTTGTACATATTATTCATTTGCTTTTCCCTTTGCTCATTTGAGCACATGTTTATGTTAATGCAATTTGCCTCTTGCTCACTTGAGCACATAATTGTGTATATACTATTATGCTTGTGTTTTGTTTTGATTGTTGTGGACCAAATGCAAAGAAATGGAAAAATGGACTTAGTTTATAGGACTTTCCCTATGCAAATTGGAGTAAAAGGACCTTAATGTTGAAGATGGACTAGAAGGACCAAACCTCTAAACTCACTCTTGTCGATTCTTGATTTACTTCATGGAACTTTTGATGTGTGTGCTTTTGTGCTAGGGAATTCTATGAGAGCTCAAATTGAAGAACCATTGCCATGTTCATCCAAAGTAAAAGATACAAGATACATTAAGGATCTCCTAAGGAGCTTGTTTGATTGTGTTGATTGCTTGAGCTTACTATTATTTTGCTTGCATATTCCAAAGGATGGGAGCTACTTGGATCATCAATATGATCTCAAGAGAGGAACTCCATTTGTGGTCTTACTTCTTATCCCTTATCTCTTGTATGATTAGGACTTTAGCCATTCTTATTCTTCCCTCCACTCTAACCCAAGTCAAAACTTTTGTGCAAACATTTAACATTTGTTTTCAAACATTAGAAACCTAAGCCTTATGCTTTTGTTTTTCAAACTTTCTTTTCATAACACTTATTTTGAATTGAACTTCTAAATCAACTTTGACCATATTTTGTAAATACTTTTCATTGGTAAATACCACTCATTCAAATACTTGTGTGGTTTCAATGGCCACTTTCTTAATCAAATCTTTTATAACCTTTAGCTATTAGGTTTGAGTTATCCTTGAGATAGATGTAATACTCACCTATATCCTTAGTGATGGACAATGAGTCTTCCATGCTTATTATAGGGTTAACCCCTCACTAGCATGTTGAAGTTATCCTCACATGGTGTATTTGTTGTTTTAGGTTGAGTTTTCTCCCTTGGATAACAAAAGACCTTAAGGCTTTTGGACCAATCAATTCACCAACTAATTTTGAGATTTTTACCCCGAACTACGAGGTTTTGATCCTAATCTTTTTTAAGATGGTACGTAGGCAATGGGTTTATCCATCCAAACACAAAAATGTAAATAACTTGTATATTCTCTTCTCATCTCTTCAATCATGTTTGCACAAACAAATTTTTCACAAAAATACCAACCTTACAACAAATATGAAAAGGGCTCCCTAGGAGTACCTAGGATGTTTTGGGTGCTTAACACCTTCCCATTGCATAACCAACCCCCTTACCCAGATCTCTGACATTTTTACTAGTTTTTGATTCGATAAAACTTTTAGGTTTTTGTTCGCTTTCTAACCATTCCTTTGGATAAATAGAAGTGTGGTGGCGACTCGACTTGTATGGTTTACCTTAGATTTAGTCAAAATCTCTAATGGTAACGAATACCCCGCTACAGTATCCTTTTCTCTTATATCTTTTATTTTGGTTTCTGAAAATGTACTCAGTGTAATCCTTCCAATTAATATAAATGAAAAGAGATTTTTTTGGTCATATTAAATTGTTGCAATTGCCATTTAAATATTATATATTTGCAAATGATATAGTAAGTTCCTTGGAAATAAAAAATAATTAAGCATTACATTTCATGCATGATTTGCATAAGCAGGTTTTTGCCAGGTGTCTGATTGGTGTTTCTTCTATAGTGAAGCCAAGCTGACTCACCGGTACCACACCAGGGCCAATCATCTGAGAATTATGGAGCATTTAAAGCAAGAGAACAGAGAGCTAAAGGACGAGATCGCCCGACTGACTGCCATGATGGAGTCAGTTCTTGCTACTCAAAGCCAAGCGCCTGCAACTCCTCTCGCGAGGACTGTTACTACAGAAATGGTTACCTCTACTATGCCTGCTGCTACCGCCCAGTTTGCGCCAAACCTGCCTGCCGGATTCCCGTGGGGAATTCCGCCCAACATTGTGCTAGAAGGCTTTGCGCCTACTGTAACACCCTTCTAAAATACCCCAATAATTAATTAATTCAACAAATATAAATCAGAGTAGATATGCAATTTAAGGGTGTCACACTTGACACTTCACACCATTCACCAAAATAGTTTGTCATGCTCATTTAATAATCAAAATAAAATATTGCACAATTCGCAGCGGATATGCAAACCATGTAACGCATTACATGTAAAATTATTCAACAACCAAATGAAAACAAAGTAAAACATCCCGTCCCGATGTTACATCTACCAGAGCATGACCCACTAAGGAACTACACTAGACTTCAAGCATTAGCTTCTACTCAATCACTGCTCGTTACCTGAAACATAGTTGTAAGGGTGAGTTCCTCAATCGATATAATAAGCATTATAAAATATCATGTAATGTTAAGTAAATTAACACATTCATCACCCTAATCATATCACACATTCAGCAACGGCAACATCAACTCATACTCATAATCATACTCAACCCAACACAAAACACACGTATAATATTGGAATACATCCATTCATATTATACGCCATACATATATTATGCAATGAGACTCCATGCATGCGGTACCGACTATTCGTGAACACATAGTTCAACCTCACCGATCAAACCCAGATACGGCTACCAAGCTCACTAGTCCCACTCATTTGAGACCTAGTGACTCACTCACTAATTCCTCACCATGGGAATTAGCTACCACCCCAAGGGCTATGCTATGCACGCTAAATCACCTAGCATGCAAACATCAACAATAATCTACAATAACTCACTCACTAATTCCTCACCATGGGAATTAGCTACCACCATAAAGGCCATACTATACACGCTAAATCACCTAGCATGCAACCATCAACAACAATCCACAATGGACATATGCTCACACTCTAAGCCATAAACAGTCCATCCACAATTGCATACATAATAGATATATTCACAGCATTATGCATACCATCATACATTATCAGCATATTCATCACAGAATCATATTCATATCATGCCAAATAATAAATCACAGTATTAGCACACTCTACTAATACCTATACTGCTCAAAACAACGGGAAATGATCCCTACTATATCATACACCAATATAGGCCAAACGTCAAATATGTACACAATATTTGAATATCAATTTTCCACTTTCCAAACAGTGTTAACCGGTTAACGCCCTGGGTTAACCGGTTAACGCAACACAGAACACGCTTTCTGGCAATTTTTAACAGTGTTAACCGGTTAACGCCCTGGGTTAACCGGTTAACGCAAGACAGACAGCAATTTCTCATAATTCATAACAGTGTTAACCGGTTAACACCCTGGGTTAACCGGTTAACGCAAGACAGAAAGCTGTTCCTGCGCTAACACGAACAGAATGCAGAATTCCCGCATTTCTCGCCGTCGGAGGACTTCCGGACCTCCGATTTCAATTCCGTAAAAAGCTACACGTCCAGAAATTTACGACTCACCCACATATAGATTCAATTACAGTTTTAACATAACTTATTCATCACCATTTATAGCATTCCTCATCCCAATTAGGGTCAATTCAATGGCTTATTACTACCCATTACATGTTAACCCATAATACCCATTAAACGACGATAAACCCCCCTTACCTGAGTTAATCCGGCAAATCCTTTAGCTTCAAGCTTTTCCCTTCTTCAACCCTTGTTCTCTTGCTCTTCCTCTTTTCCCTTTTCTCACTTTCTGTCGCTTCTCTGGTTTTCACGTGAAAAACCCTTTTTACCAAATGGAACTCTTTATATATATTCCAACTTTATTATTCCAATAATAATAATCCAATAATATTCCAATTATTTAATTAAATTAATAAATATACTATTAACTTAATTTAAATATCCTCCCCAAGCTACCTTTACCAAGGCAATCTCTTTACCCTGCAACTGCTTCAACTCTCGATCCTCGATCCTCATAGGTGATGTTTCAACAGTCAGGTTATCTCTCACCTGTATATCATCTACTTGGACCACATGCGACGGATCAGGAATGTACCTCCTCAACTGAGACACATGAAAAACCTCATGCAAATTCGCAAGTGACGGTGGTAAAGCGATACGATAGACTACCTCCCCTATCCTCTCCAAAATCTAATAAGGACCAATAAATCGAGGTGTCAACTTCTTCGACTTCAAAGCTCGACCAACCCCAGTTATCGGAGTAACACGAAGAAACACATGATCTCCATCTTGAAACTCAAGTGACTTCCTTCTCTTGTCGTGATAACTCTTCTGACGACTCTGAGCAATCCTCATCTTCTCCTGAATCATCTTAATCTTTTCCGTAGTTTGTTGAACAATCTCCGGTCCAACCACAGCACTCTCACCGGACTCATACCAACATAAAGGTGTCCGACATCTCCTACCATACAAAGCTTCAAACGGTGCCATACTAATGCTCGAATGAAAACTATTGTTGTAGGTAAACTCAATCAAAGGTAAATAACAATCCCAAGCACCTCCCTTCTCCAAAACACAAGCCCTCAAAAGATCCTCCAGTGACTGAATCGTCCTCTCAGTCTGACCATCAGTCTGCGGATGATATGCAAAACTCAATCTCAGCTTAGTTCCCAAAGCCCTCTGCAAACCTTCCCAGAACTTTGATGTAAATCTAGGATCTCTGTCCGAAACAATACTCGACGGAATACCATGCAAACTTACAATTTTCTCAATATACAACTCAGCTAATCTCTCTAACGGATAATCCATTCTGATCGGAATGAAATGAGCCGATTTTGTCAATCTGTCAACAATCACCCAAATAGCTTCAAAATTCTTAATTGTCCTCGGTAAACCAGAAACAAAATCCATACTGATACTATCCCACTTCCACTCTGGAATAGCCAACGGTTGCATTAGCCCAGACGGCTTCTGATGCTCAATCTTTGACTTCTGACAAGTCAAACAAGAATAAACAAAACTCGCAATTTCTCTGTTCATTCCCGGCCACCAAAATAACTTTTTCAAATCATGATACATCTTCGTAGCCCCAGGATGAATACTCAGGCCACTACGATGTCCTTCCTCAAGAATACTCTTCTTAAGTTCGGTAACATCCGGAATACACACCCGCTTACCAAATTTCAAAACACCATTCTCATCAACTCTGAATTCACCACCTTGACCTTGATTCACTAGAGTCAACTTATCAACCAAAAGCACATCGGATTTCTGACCCTCTCTAATCTCATCCAGAATACCACTCGTTAACTTCAACATTCCCAATTTAACACCATTGTGAGTACTCTCACACACCAAACTCAAGTCTCTAAACTGCTCAATTAAATCCAATTCCTTAACCATTAACATAGACATATGCAATGATTTCCGACTCAATGCATCAGCCACTACGTTTGCCTTACCCGGATGGTAATTCAAACCAAAGTCATAATCCTTCAGAAACTCTAACCATCTCCTCTGTCTCATATTCAGCTCTTTCTGATCAAACAAATACTTTAAACTTTTATGGTCACTGAAAACCTCAAATCTTGACCCGTACAAGTAATGCCTCCATAACTTCAGAACAAATACCACAGCTGCCAACTCTAAATCGTGTGTCGGATAGTTCCTCTCATGAACCTTCAGTTGTCTCGAAGCATAAGCTACAACCTGCTTATTCTGCATCAAAACACCACCCAAACCCAACAATGAAGCATCACAGTAAACCTCAAATGGTTCCGATGGACTTGGTAATATCAGAATAGGAGCAGTAGTTAACCTTCTCTTTAACTCTTGGAAACCTTCTTCACATTTTGAATCCCAAACAAACGCTTGCCCCTTTCTAGTCAACATCGTTAACGGTAACGCCAACCTAGAAAATCCCTCAATGAACTTCCTATAATAACCTGCAAGTCCAAGAAAACTCCTTATCTCAGAAACTGACTTCGGAGCTTCCCACTTAGATACCGCTTCTATCTTAGAAGGATCAACAGCAACACCACCTCTTGAAACCACATGACCAAGAAAACTAACCTCTTCTAACCAAAATTCACACTTGGACAGTTTAGCAAATAACTTCTTTTCTCGTAGAACTCCTAAAACCACTCTCAAATGTTCAGCATGCTCTTCTTCAGATTTCGAATACACCAAAATATCGTCAATAAACACCACAACAAACTTGTCTAGGTACGGATGGAAAATCCTATTCATATACTCCATAAATACCCCAGGCGCATTAGTCACACCAAAAGGCATTACAGAATACTCATAATGTCCATACCTTGTTCTGAAAGCAGTCTTCTGAATATCCTCAGTTTTCACACGTATCTGATGATACCCCGATCTCAAATCTATTTTGCTGAACACACTCGCACCAACCAACTGATCCATCAAATCATCAATCCTCGGCAAAGGATACCGATTCTTGATCGTCACTTTATTCAGTTGCCTGTAGTCCACACACAACCTCATAGTACCTTCTTTCTTCTTAACCAATAACACTGGTGCGCCCCACGGTGACACACTCGGACGAATAAATTCCTTATCCAACAGATCTTCCAACTGACTCTTCAATTCAGTTAACTCAACAGCAGACATACGGTACGGAGCCATCGATATCGGCCTAGTACCAGGTACCAAATCAATCGAGAACTCAACTTCACGCTCTGGCGGTAATTCATTCACTTCTTCGGGAAACACATCAGGAAAATCACACACCACGGCTAAATCGCAAATCACCAGTTTATCTTTAGCCTCCAAAGTCGCTAACAGCATAAACAACTCTGCCCCATCTGCTACTGCCTCATTCACCTGCCTTGCTGATAAAAACAAACTCTTTCCTTCCTCAATCTCAGGAAAGATCACAGTCTTATCAAAACAGTTGATATAAACTCGGTTAAACACCAACCAGTTCATACCCAGGATAACATCAATCTGCACTAGTGGAAGACACACGAGGTCCATCCCAAAGTCTCTACCAAAAATACTCAAAGGACAATTTAAACAAACTGAAGTAGTAGTCACTGAACCCTTCGCAGGAGTATCAATCACCATACTCCCATGCATCTCAGATATCTCTAATTTAAGTTTCACAGCACAATCCAAAGATATAAAGGAATGAGTCGCACCTGTGTCAATAATAGCTACAAGAGGAAAGCTATTAATATAACACGTACCTCGGATCAAACGATCATCTGCAGAAGTCTCAGAACCCGATAAAGCAAAGACCTTGCCTCCCGACTGGTTCTCTTTCTTCGGCTTAGGACACTGTGGGCTAATATGACCCACCTCTCCACAGTTGAAACAAGTCATAGTCTTCAACCGGCACTCTGCAGCCAAGTGACCACCTTTGCCACACTTGAAACACTTCTTCTCAGCACTGGTACACTCATGGATACGATGTCCAGCCTGACCACATCTGTAACACTTAGCAGGGGCACTGGAGTCTCCCCCACTAGGTCTCTTCATCCCACTCTGTCTCTGGAAACCTTTGCCAGCTGCATACGGTTTCCCACGATCATTCTGATTCTTGCCTTTCCTATCAACCCTCTGCTGATAGCTCTCCGCTCTGGCCTTGGTATCCTGTTCAAAGATCCTGCAACAGTCAACCAGGTCAGAAAACACTCTAATCCGCTGATACCCAATATCCTGCTTGATCTCGGGACGTAACCCGTTCTCAAACTTCACACATTTTGAAAATTCCCCAGTAGCCTCATCATAGGGAGTGTAATACTTCGACAGCTCTGTGAACTTAGCAGCATACTCAGTAACATACCGGTTGCCCTGCTTCAATTCTAAGAACTCTATCTCTTTCTTTCCTTTGACATCCTCTGGAAAGTACTTCCTCAGGAATCTCTCTCTGAACACCGCCCAAGTGATCTCAGCACTCCCAGCAGCTTCCAACTCAGTGCGGGTAGCAACCCACCAATCATCTGCTTCCTCTGACAGCATATGCGTACCGAACCTGACCTTCTGGTTATCGGCACACTCAGTCACTCGGAAGATCCTCTCGATCTCCTTCAACCACTTCTGAGCACCATCTGGATCGTATGCTCCCTTGAACATTGGAGGATTGTTCTTCTGGAACTCACTCAGTTGACGAGCAGCTCCCAGTCCCACAACATTCGGATTTCCTCCAAGTACTCCAGCTAGCATACCCAGAGCCTCAGCAATCGCAGCATCGTCTCTACCTCTTCCAGCCATCTCTATTCTGAGTTAATCCAACAAGCTAAAACAATAAGTACTGATAGGGTTACACAACACCTATCACATACAGGGAAACAAAATAATTACGACTCGACTCGACCGACTATGCTCTGATACCACTAATGTAACACCCTTCTAAAATACCCCAATAATTAATTAATTCAACAAATATAAATCAGAGTAGATATGCAATTTAAGGGTGTCACACTTGACACTTCACACCATTCACCAAAATAGTTTGTCATGCTTATTTAATAATCAAAATAAAATATTGCACAATTCGCAGCGGATATGCAAACCATGTAACGCATTACATGTAAAATTATTCAACAACCAAATGAAAACAAAGTAAAACATCCCGTCCCGATGTTACATCTACCAGAGCATGACCCACTAAGGAACTACACTAGACTTCAAGCATTAGCTTCTACTCAATCACTGCTCGTTACCTGAAACATAGTTGTAAGGGTGAGTTCCTCAATCGATATAATAAGCATTATAAAATATCATGTAATGTTAAGTAAATTAACACATTCATCACCCTAATCATATCACACATTCAGCAACGACAACATCAACTCATACTCATAATCATACTCAACCCAACACAAAACACACGTATAATATTGGAATACATCCATTCATATTATACACCATACATATATTATGCAATGAGACTCCATGCATGCGGTACCGACTATTCGTGAACACATAGTTCAACCTCACCGATCAAACCCAGATACGGCTACCAAGCTCACTAGTCCCACTCATTTGAGACCTAGTGACTCACTCACTAATTCCTCACCATGGGAATTAGCTACCACCCCAAGGGCTATGCTATGCACGCTAAATCACCTAGCATGCAAATATCAACAACAATCTACAATAACTCACTCACTAATTCCTCACCATGGGAATTAGCTACCACCATAAAGGCCATACTATACACGCTAAATCACCTAGCATGCAACCATCAACAACAATCCACAATGGACATATGCTCACACTCTAAGCCATAAACAGTCCATCCACAATTGCATACATAATAGATATATTCACAGCATTATGCATACCATCATACATTATCAGCATATTCATCACAGAATCATATTCATATCATGCCAAATAATAAATCACAGTATTAGCACACTCTACTAATACATATACTGCTCAAAACAACGGGAAATGATCCCTACTATATCATACACCAATATAGGCCAAACGTCAAATATGTACACAATATTTGAATATCAATTTTCCATTTTCCAAACAGTGTTAACCGGTTAACGCCCTGGGTTAACCGGTTAACGCAACATAGAACACGCTTTCTGGCAATTTTTAACAGTGTTAACCGGTTAACGCCCTGGGTTAACCGGTTAACGCAAGACAGACAGCAATTTCTCATAATTCATAACAGTGTTAACCGGTTAACACCCTGGGTTAACCGGTTAACGCAAGACAGAAAGTTGTTCCTGCGCTAACACGAACAGAATGCAGAATTCCCGCATTTCTCGCCGTCGGAGGACTTCCGGACCTCCGATTTCAATTCCGTAAAAAGCTACACGTCCAGAAATTTACGACTCACCCACATATAGATTCAATTACAGTTTTAACATAACTTATTCATCACCATTTACAGCATTCCTCATCCCAATTAGGGTCAATTCAATGGCTTATTACTATCCATTACATGTTAACCCATAATACCCATTAAACGACGATAAACCCCCCTTACCTGAGTTAATCCGGCAAATCCTTTAGCTTCAAGCTTTTCCCTTCTTCAACCCTTGTTCTCTTGCTCTTCCTCTTTGCCCTTTTCTCACTTTCTGTCGCTTCTCTGGTTTTCACGTGAAAAACCCTTTTTACCAAATGGAACTCTTTATATATATTCCAACTTTATTATTCCAATAATAATAATCCAATAATATTCCAATTATTTAATTAAATTAATAAATATACTATTAACTTAATTTAAATAATTATCATATTTTATCGGGGTGTTACACCTACCTTTGCTTCCATGCCGGCATCTAGCCCGGTCATGTCCATGCCACCTCCCGTTGTGCACAATTTGCCTCGCGTAGAGGATACCGTCTATCATTCTGAGCCATCTGAGGGTCCAGATGTTTATGAGAAGATGGATGAAATGAAAGATCAATTTCTTGAGCTGCGTAAGGAATTGAAAACGCTGAGAGGTAAAGATCTGTTTGGGAAGAGTGCTGTCGAATTGTGTTTGGTACCCAATGTCAAAATCCCGGTGAAATTCAAAGTGCCTGACTTTGAAAAATATAAGGGGAACTCTTGTCCGCTCAGTCATCTTGTGATGTATGCCCGCAAGATGTCAACTCAGACAGATAATGACCAATTGCTTATTCACTACTTCCAGGATAGCCTGACTGGTGCTGCACTCCGTTGGTATATGGGGTTGGATAGTGTAAGCATCCGCACTTTCAATGACTTGGGAGAGGCTTTTGTGAAACAATACTAGTACAATGTGGACATGGCGCCGGATAGAGGCCAGTTGAGGTCTATGTCTCAAAAGGATAAAGAGACATTTAAAGAATGTGCGCAAAGATGGAGGGAGTTAGCTACCTAGATCGCTCCTCCTTTGGAGGAGAAAGAGATGACAAAGATCTTCTTGAAAACCCTGAGTTCATTTTATTATGAACGCGTGATCGCTAGTGCCCCTAGTGATTTTACCGAAATGGTAAATATGGGGATGAGACTTGAAGAAGGGGTATGTGAAGGATGTTTATCAAGAGATGAGGCGTCAACGAGTAAGAGGTATGACAGTAGTTTCAGTAAGAAGAAGGACAGTGAGACAAATGCAATTTCCAGTGGGAGGCATAGGAGGCCTCAGATCAGAAGAAATCCACCACCCCGTCAGCATCATCATCATCAAGTGTCATCAGTAATTTTGGTATTTTCTAATCAACAAGCAACACCAATTCAACAACAACCACAACATCAACGTCAACAACAACAACCGCAACAAAGAACAAACACCTACAATAACAATTAGCATCAGCAAAACTTTGAGAGGAAGAAGGTCTCTTTTGACCCGATTCCTATGTCGTATGCAGAGATGTATCCATCGTTAGTTCTCAAGAACTTAATTCAACCGAGGAACCCACCGTAGATCCCAGAACCACTTCCCTGGTGGTATAAACCTGAACTTCAGTGTGCTTTTCACCAAGGAGCACCCGACCATGATATTGAAAACTGTTATCCATTGAAGTATGAGGTTCAAAAGCTTATGAAGAGTGGTATGGTGTCCTTTGAGGACCGCGCTCCAAATGTGAAAGCTAACCCTTTGCCCGCTCATGGGAACTCTTCAGTGAATATGGTGGACGACTGTCCTGGTGAATTCAAGGTTTTTGATGTCCGGTTTATCCGAAGATCTTTGGTGCAGATACACAAGGATATCTGTATGGTGAGTGACTGTGAACATGACCATGATGGTTGTGTTGTTTGTAGCGTGAACCCAAGAGGGTGTGATATAGTGAAAAGGGACATCCAGCGTCTGATGGATGAAGGCATGATTCAGATTGTTCAATCCCATCATGCAGATGACGACGTCAATGTCATAGTGCCCGTTTTCAAGCAACAAGAGCGGTTGATAATCCAGTATGATAGCAGCAACAATAAGAATGTCAGTCAAAGATCAGTATTGTCGTTGGTAATACGGTTAACGGGCCCAGTCCCGTATTCATCCGATAAGGTTGTACCGTACCAGTACAATGCTACAATGATAGAGAACGGTCAATATGTCCCGTTACCTACGACCAATTCGGTGGTGAGCATTGTCGATGTTACGAAGGTGATCCGCAGTGGTCGAGTGTTTGGGCCAGTCGTCCCAGAAAGTAAAGAGGAAATGATTGTTGGTAAGAAGGTGGAGATACCTGATGTAGATCCAGTTGGTTGTTCAAAAGATAAGTCTAGTGAATCCAGCAACTTGAAAGCCAATAATGATGATGAGGTACTCCGACTGATAAAAAGAAGTGAATTTAATATTGTTGAGCAGTTGCTCCAGACTCCCTCAAAGATTTCTGTGTTGTCTCTGCTTTTGAATTCTGAAGCGCACAGAGAAGCACTGCAGAGAGTTCTTGAGAAAGCGTATGTAGAGCAAGATGTTACTGTGGATCAGTTTGATCACATTGTGACTAACATCACTTCATGCAATAATTTGAGCTTTTGTGACAAAGAACTCCCTGAGGAGGGAAGAAATCATAACCTGGCTTTGTATATTTCAATGAATTGTAAGGAAGATGCTTTGTCAAACGTGCTTGTTGACACCGGTTCGTCACTCAATGTGCTTCCGAAGTCAACTTTGTCGAAGTTATCTTACCAAGGATCTCCCATGAGGTATAGTGAGGTAATTGTCAAAGCCTTCGATGGCTCGCGCAAAACGGTAATTGGTGAAGTGAACCTTCCAGTCAAGATAGGTCCGAGTGATTTTCAGATTACTTTTCAAGTAATGGATATCCACCCGGCCTATAGCTGTTTATTGGGAAGGCCATGGATTCATGAGGCAGGGGCTGTTACCTCCACTCTACACCAGAAGCTCAAATTTGTCAAGAATGGCAAGCTAGTGATTGTGGGAGGAGAGAAAACGTTGTTGGTTAACCATCTGTCATCTTTCTCATATGTTGAAGCTGAGGATGAGGTTGGAACTCCATTCCAAGCCTTATCTATTGCCGCTGAGAAGAGAGTTGGGGCATCTATGTCCTCGTTGAAAGATGCTCAAAAGATTGTAGAAGCAGGTACTGATGACTAGTGGGGGCACATGGTAGAGGTCTCCGACAACAAAGGCAGAACCGGTTTGGGGTTCCAGAGAGGCTCATCAATTGCAAGATCTGAAGATATGTAACTTAGCTTCCGTAGTGGAGGGTTCATTCATGGCAATGAACAACACTTAGCTGCTGTGCAAGAGGATAGCAAAGAGGAAGACTGCACCAACTTTGTAACACATGGAAGGACATGCAACAATTGGACTGCCGTTGATATTCCTGTTATTTTGCATCAATCTAAGTAATTGCTTTTATATTTTAAAATCCTTCTCCTATGCCTAAGGGAGAAGTGAACATTGTTTGGGCATTTTAAAATGATCATCAATAAAATTAATTCTATACATCCACATCTTTGATGTTTATTTTTACTTTTTGCTTTATTCTGAAAATGATAATCACAAAAAACATAAATAAACAATATAATTGTCCATATGCATAATATTTGGTCACAAATTCACTTCTCTAAAATCAAAATATTAAATCATTATGCAGGTTGGTTCCTAACCCCATTGAATACAATGATCCTTCTCATTCTCCAAATTTTGAATTCTCTGTATTTGAGGCCGAAGAGGAAAGTGATGTAGAAGTAGGTGAGGAATTGTCTCGTCTTCTTGAGCAAGATGAAAAGATTATTCAGTCGTTTAAAAGCAGATTGAGCTAGTCAACTTGGGTTCCGAAGATGATGTGAAGGAAGTCAAGATTGGGTCTCGACTGTATCCAAATGCTAAGAAGGGGTTGATTGATCTTCTTCGAGAATATTCAGATGTGTTTGCTTGGTCCTATCAAGACATGCCTAGGTCGGATTCTGAGATTGTGGAGCATAGATTGCCGTTGAAGCCAGAATGCCCGCCAGTCAAGCAGAAGTTGAGAAGAACACATCCTGATATGGCTGTAAAGATCAAAGAGGAAGTGCAAAAACAGATTGATGTCGGTTTCCTTGTAACTGCTGAGTATCCGCAATGGGTGGCCAATATTGTGCCTGTGCCGAAGAAAGATGGAAAAGTCTGCATGTGTGTCGATTATAGAGATTTGAATAAAGCTAATCCGAAAGATGATTTCCCTCTGCCACACATTGATATGTTGGTAGACAATACTGGTAAATTCAAAGTATTTTCGTTTATGGATGGATTTTCCGGATATAATCAGATTAAGATGGAACCCGAAGATATGGAGAAGACCACATTCATTACACCCTGGGGAACATTCTGTTATAGAGTGATGCCTTTCGGTCTAAAGAATGCCGGTGCGACTTACCAGAGAGCAATGACTACTCTCTTTCATGATATGATGCATAAAGAGATTGAAGTATATGTCAATGACATGATTGCTAAATCGATTGATGAGGAGGGACATGTTGAGCATTTGTTGAAGCTATTCCAGCGTTTGAGGAAGTATAAACTCCGCTTGAATCCCAATAAGTGTACTTTTGGTGTTCGTTCTGGTAAGTTATTGGGCTTCATTGTCAGCGAGAAGGGTATTGAAGTTGATCCTGCCAAGGTCGAAGCAATACAAGAGATGCCTGCGCCCAAAACTGAGAAGCAAGTCAGAGGTTTTCCCGGCCGCTTGAATTATATTTCCAGATTCATTTCCCACATGACTGCCACATGTGCGCCTATATTCAAGCTTCTTCGAAAAGATCACTCTTGTGATTGGACCGAAGATTTCCAGAAAGCTTTCGACACTATCAAGGAATATCTACTTGAGCCTCCGATTTTGTCTCCACCTATTGAAGGAAGACCGTTGATCATGTATTTGACTGTGCTAGAAGATAGTATGGGTTGTGTTCTTGGTCAGCAAGATGAGACTGGGAAGAAAGAATTTGCAATTTACTACCTTAGTAAGAAGTTCACCAACTGTGAGACTCGGTATTCAATGCTTGAGAAGACTTATTGCGCATTGGCTTGGGCTGCTAAGCGTCTGTGTTAGTATATGTTGAATCATACAACTTGATTGATATCCAAAATGGATCCAATCAAGTATATATTTGAGAAGCCTGCTTTAAATGGGAGAATTGCCTGTTGGCAGATGTTGTTATCAGAGTATGATATCGAATACCGATCTCAGAAAGCGATCAAAGGTAGTATCTTGGCTGACCATTTGGCTCACCAACCAATTGAAGATTATCAGTCAGTACAGTATAACTTTCCTGATGAAGAGATTTTGTACTTGAAATGAAAGATTGTGATGAACCATTGCTTGAAGAAGGGCCAGAACCTGGTACCGTTGGGGCATGGTATTTGATGGAGTTGTTAATCAATATGGAAATAGCATTGGGGCAATGATTATTACTCCTCAAGGCACGCATCTACCATTTACAGCTAGATTGACTTTCAAGTGTACAAACAACATGGCAGAATATGAAGCTTGCACTATGGGGCTTGAAGAGGCCATGAAACTCAGAATCAAGTATTTGGATGTCTTCGATGATTCAACTTTGGTTGTGAATCAGATCAAAGGTGAATGGGAGACAAATCAACCTGGTTTGATACCATATAGAGATTATGCGAGGAGGATTTTAACTTTCTTTACAAAGGTTGAATTTCATCATATTCCTCGAGATGAGAACCGGATGGCAGATGCTCTTGCGACGTTAGCATCGATGATTGTAGTGAAGTTTTAGAATGAAGTTCCTAATTTATCTGTGATGCGTCTTGATAAGCCAACTCATGTGGTCTTCGTTGAAGAGATCAAAGACGAGAAGTCGTGGTATTACGACATCAAGTGTTTCCTCCGAAGTCAGATTTACCCGCCTGGGGCATCTTTGAAAGATAAGAAGACTTTGAGAAGATTAGCCGGTAATTTCTACTTGAATGGTGATATATTGTACAAGAGAAACTTCGACATGGTTTTTCTCAGATGCGTGGATAGACACGAAGTGGACTTATTGATGACTGAAGTACATGAAGGTTCCTTTGGTACTCACTCCAATGGACATGCAATGGCAAAGAAGATGTTGCGAGCAGGTTACTATTGGCTGACAATGGAATCTGACTATTGCAAGTTTGTGAAGAAATGCCACAAGTGTCAAATTTATGCTAATAAGATTCATATTCCTCTGACACTTTTAAATGTTATCTCTTCCCCATGGCCTTTATCCATGTGGGGAATTGATATGATTGGGATGATTGAGCCTAAAGCTTCGAATGGACATCGTTTCATTCTAGTTGCAATTGACTACTTCACAAAATGGGCTGAAGTAGCATTGTATGCAAATGTAACCAAGCAAGTTATTATAAGGTTTATCAAGAATCATATTATATGCCGTTATGGTATGCCAAGTAAGATCATTAATGATAATGGATCGAACTTGAATAACATTATGGTGGAAGCTCTTTGCAAAGACTTCAAGATTTCACATCATAATTCTTCTCCCTACAGACCCAAGATGAATGGGGTTGTTGAAGCTGCGAATAAGAACATTAAGAAGATTATCCAGAAGATGGTTGTCACGTATAAGGATTGGCATGAGATGCTCCCATTTGCTTTGCATGGGTATCGTACATCCGTCCGTACTTCAACAGGGGCAACCCCTTTCTCTCTCGTGTATGGTATGGAAGCAGTGCTCCTCATAGAGGTTGAGATTCCTTCATTACGTGTGCTCATGGAAGCCAAGTTGACTGAAGCTGATTGGTGTCAGACCAGATTTGATCAGTTGAATTTGATTGAAGAGAAGAGATTAACTGCCATGTGTCATGGTCAGTTATATCAGCAGAGAATGAAGAAAGCTTTTAATGAGAAAGTCAAACCTCGTGTATTCAGAGAAGGTGATCTTGTGCTCAAGAAGATTTTAACGTTCAAGCCAGATTCCAGAGGAAAATGGACTCCCAATTATGAAGGCTCATATGTTGTCAAGAGAGCCTTTTCAGGCGGCGCATTGATTCTTACAACTATGGATGGTGAAGAGTTCACTCGTCCTATGAACGCAGATGCAGTCAAGAAATACTTCGCCTAAAAAATAAAAGAACAACTCGCTAAGTTGAAAACCCGAAAGGGCGGCTTAGGCAAAAATGAGCGTCTCGGTGGATTGAAAACCCGAAAGGGCGATCCAGGCAAAAATTATAGACATAAAACAGAAAGAATTTCCCGATAAGTTGAGTACCCCACCTTGGGGCAACTTATGCAAAAAAAAAAGGGATTATGGCAAGTAACTGCATTCTGCTGATCTTCACTGATTTTGAAGGCTTGTTTGAGCACAAGGGTTAACATCAGTTCATCATCCCAGCAACGGTCAAAAGCACAGTGGATATCAAGAGTTGGTAGAAGGATTAAGGATAATTTGTATTCAATGTAACCATTTTCCATGTAAATTACCATTTTCAACTTTGTAAAATCTATGGAGTCTTGTCGTTTACAAACTACCATCCTATTAAATAAAGTTGAGCCTTTATCCAAATTGTTTCTACTCTTATTTACTTCAGCCAATAGTTTTAAATTTTATTATGATCATTTTGAAATTAAATTTTTAAAACCAAAATCAAGTTTTCTTTAAAATATGAAAGCAAGAATTACTTTTCCAAAGCAAGTAAAAGGAATATCAATAGCATTCCAATGCATAGCAAGTCCTTGAGTGTGAAGCATCAAAGGTTCCCCCAAGCAGTTGACTCTTCGGGTATCCCTAGACATTAGTGTTGATTCATTTCCCTAGTGGAAAATTGTTATCCCCAACTGATTTGGTAGATTCGGGTACCCTGCGGCATGTTGTTTTCCCCGACAGAAATTCTACCTTCTCCAGTGGAGCTTCTTTCTCTATCCCCAACAGATTTTCGGCCATCCCTAGCGAAGTTCATATCTCCTCAACAGGGTTGATCTAAAGAGATGGTTAATCTTCCCCAGTATATTGCATTTTCTCTCAGTCAAAGTTTCCTTCTGGTTTTTGAGCAGCTTTTGTTGATTATTTTCTCTGTAGGGTTGTCTCCCATTTCTATGGTGTTGACCTAAAATTTCCCACAGATTCGGACATTTTATCCTCAGCAGATCTCCTCCGTCTTCAGCTAGGGTTGAGCCCTTTGGGATGTTGATCTCTCTGTTCTCCGACAGTTGTCTCCATATTTTGTGGATTGACCGAGGATTGTACCGGTGGTTCAATTTCTTTGCGACACCTTGGTATCCTTTGTGATTTTTTTGTCAGCATAATCATCATATATACATATACATATGCATTCACATGATTTCATAATTTGCAGATCCTGCATCTTCATGTTTGATTTGTTTGAGATTCTCATTCTCTAGTATGGCAGTACTTTATCCCCATACCAAATCTGGTGTCTGTCCTCCCTCAATTGTAGAGTGTCATTCCCTTAAGCAGAAAAACTTTAACCTTTCTCTGTTCTCCACTGAGTTTGTTTCCTCGTGGATGGTTGTTATTTTAGTTTCCTCTCCAGTAAATTTTCTGGATGGAATTACTCCCCTTGAGTTATGTCCTCAATGGCCTAAGTCTTGATTGATTGTTTCCTTCTAGCTCTTACCTAGATAGATACTCTGGTCCCCTAAGAGTCTATTACCCAGTAACTGGTAATATTCTTCTTAGTTTGCAGTTTTTTACTTCTTGCCCAAAAACCGGCAGAAGTACCCTTTTTCTCCTCAGTGGAGTC
This sequence comes from Lathyrus oleraceus, assembly GCF_024323335.1. Taxonomy (NCBI): domain Eukaryota; kingdom Viridiplantae; phylum Streptophyta; class Magnoliopsida; order Fabales; family Fabaceae; genus Lathyrus; species Lathyrus oleraceus. The sequence goes on along the minus strand of NC_066583.1, from coordinate 630,959,256 downwards.
CCCAGAAAGTATATCCTTGATATGTTCATCTCAATCGGTGACGGATATCTTTCTTTCCCCCGCAGGAGTCTATCCTTGATATGTTCACTTTAACCAGTGCCAAATTTTCTCTTCCTTGGTTTTCTGCCCAGTAAAAAGGTAGTTGTCATCCCTATTTTTTTCCTCAAAGAGTTAATCCTTGATATGTTCATCTTAATCGATGACGGGTTTTCTTCTCCTTGTGGTCTTCTACCCAGTAGCCGGTAGTTGTAAATCCTATTGTTCCCCTGAGCGAAGTCTGTCCTTGATATGTTCACTTTAACCGGTGACGGATTTTCTCTTCTTTGGTATTCTGTCCAGTAACCGATAGATGTAATCCTTATTTTTTGCTCCCCTTTTCAGAGTCTATCCTTGATATGTTCATCTTAACAGGTGACGGATTTTCTCTTTGTTGGTCTTCTGCCCAATAATTGGTAGTTGTAAATCCTATTTTGTCCCCTCGCAGAGATAATCCTTGATATGTTCATCCTAATCGATGACGGATTCTCCCTCCGACGATTTTCTATCCAAATTTCGATATATGTAATTCCTCCCTTTTTGCTCGGTTGGTATATCCTTGATATGTTCATCCTAACCGATGACGGATATCCTCCTTGACATTTCCCAGGCAAGTCTATCCTTGATATGTTCACTTTAACCGGTGACGGATTTTCTTCCCTGTCGAGTTTATCCTTGATATGTTCATCCTAACCGATGACAAATACTCTCACCCTTGGTCTTCTGCCCAGTAACTGGTAGTTGTAAATCCTATTTTTTCCGCATTTGTCCCCAGCAAGGCTATTCTTACCCAGTAACCGGTAATGAATTTCCTCTCCTGGAATTCCCAGCGAGTCATCCTTGATATGCTCATCCTAACCAATATGGATGTTCTCTCTGTCAGACTTTTATTATCTCCTTACCCAGTAACCGGTAGTCGATAATAGATTTATGCTCCTCCTGTGTTGAAGTTTATTTCTTCCCAGTTGAGTTGAGCGCGCATTTCCTTAGTGAAATCGCTTTCCCCTGCACGAGTCGAGTACCTCAGTTTTATCCTGACGTATTCGTATCCCCTGCAGATGTTGTTATTTCCCCGACTGAGTCTCTCCATTTTTGTGGAATCCCTCTAGTCCCCCAGTAGTTTTAAGTCGTAGCCTGGCCTATGCATAACTCCTTTTTATCCCCCATAGTCTCTGTCCCTTCCAGCGAGTTTTCCTCACGGAATGCATTATACTTCTGTGGACTTTCGGTATCTCCGATTTCTTTTTCGTTTGTGGCAATATCTCCCCACAGAGCATTAACTTTTGAATTCACATCATATGCATCATGAGGTCTCTTAGGGACCAAAATTTGTTCTCTAGGTTGTTATTTAAGCCCATTCTACTGAGTCGAGTCAAAGATTTTAACCTTCACCTCCTTAGTTAGAATGTCCTTAAATAGGGGCATCTGTAAGACCCCAATTTTGACCCTAAGATCCTTCATGCAATTTCATCATAAGCATTGGCATTGGGATCATGCCTTGGCATCCTCCTTATCCCTCTTTCATTGGGTTTATTTCAGGAGAGATCACCAAGCACTTTGAGATTACATCATACTTGTATTTTATCATTTCACTAACCAAAATACCAAAAATATGTCTTTGCATTTGTCTAACTCTTTTGTAGGTAGGGCATTGATCTCATTTGATTCATCAAGTTCACATCTAGGGTTTGAGACCCTCATGAATAAAGAGCACAGCCAATAATTGATTCAAGAATGGTTATGAGCATCATATATGAGTCCCAATGATTTCTACATATTATATTGATCAAGTTTTCTTCAAGAGTTTGAGGGTGATTTGCCTTGGAAACCCTAGTTTGACTAGGTATCTTGAGTAACTTCTCCAACAAGCTATCTCACCAATTGATCAAATTTCTCAAGGGAAACTTAAAAATTCATCATCTTATGCATATATGATCTACCATGATCCAATAAAGTCAAGAGAATTGGAAATTAGCAAGTTGGTTGATGGTGGTTGGCCAGATGAATTCATCTAATCAAAACTGGGTCTCCCTATAGCCTATCTCCTACACTTTTCACCATATGAAAATCATTCCAAGAGAAAACTTACTCTAAATGACATCACAAACAACTTTCATGTTGAGACCTGGAGCTAGTTTTTCTTGGAAAATCATTTTCTATGTCGAAACATTATAGGTCATTTTGTCTAAACCCTAATTTGAAAGTCAAATTCCCAAGGCCATAACTTGCTCAATTTTTATGAGATCAAATATTTCTAAGTTGTACAATCAAATTCAATGTGTCTACTTCAACTTTTATGTTTGGAGTGGGAGCTAATTCAACGTTTTTGAGCATGTGATATAAGGCTACATTATAGGTCACTTTTGACCTATACCATTGATCAAGTGATTTTTCCAAACTTCAAAAATGCATAACTCTATCATTTTAAATCCAAATGACATGAAATTGGTGACCATGTTCAAGGCCTTTTGTAGATATATAACTTTCATGAAGACACTTTTCTCATTTGAAGCTCATATAAAAAGTTAAGTAAGGTGGAATATTGAGACATATGGCTTGACACTTAGAAAAATGTTGATATGTCAAAAATTTCCAAACTTCCACCTCAAATTTCTCCAAGTTCAAAGCTCCAAATGAAAAATTGTTGATCATGAAAGTTGTTCCTCTTGATCTCACCTTTCTAAATAGCTCAAATTCATTCATTTTGGACAAGAAATGCATAGGTTGCGCATGGCTTAAACAAAGTGACATCACTTGGCAAGGATCAAGCTTCAAACATCAATGTGCAATTGCATTGCAATCCAAGCTTACTTCAGAGCATCAGATCTTCAATTATGGACCTCAAACAATCATTTCATGGGCCTATGCGTGCCCATGCACCATTGCATCACCATTTGCCAAAATTGGAAAGTGAATGTGAGTGTGCAATTATCAACCATTTCAGCTATAAATAGAGCTTTAATTGCTCAGAAATTCACACACAATCGCGCCAGCTTTGATCCCCCATTTCAAGCCCTCAATTCTCAAAGGACAAGCCTGAAAAATTCTCTTGAATTTGAGCTTGAATCTCCATTGTTTTGGAATTCAATTCTCCAGGAATCCATAGCTTTTTAACCATTCAATTCTTCTTCTGCAAGCATGTGGAGTGAGTCCAAGTCCAAGCAAGATCAAGACCAGTTGAATCTAGACCTTCATTGAAGGTATTTTTCAGAAATTTTAAACTCTTTGATTCTCTCAAATTCTTGATCAATTCTATTAATTCTTTGGTTGTCTGAAGTCCTACCAATGTAGGCAAGAAGATTGAGTTGCTTTAAGGTCAAATCGAAGAAACTCAATTCACACACCTCAAAATTCAACTCCACCTATCTCTCTATATATTTGGAATTGGAGTGAATGGAGGTCAAATTCGAGCTCAGTGCCATTTTTTCTTCAAGATCATGTCCTTGTTTTTCATTATGGTGATGGTTCATGGTGGACCAGTCCGGTGAGGTCCACCGGAGAAGATGACCGGAACTCTGGCTCCGGAGATGAGTTGGCTAGCATCTGAACCACATGACCCGTCCCTCACGTTTTAATCTTGATCGTTGGTATTGATTACCCATGTTAAAGCGCTGTTGACTCAAGTACATGTGCAACGCGCGCTAGGGACCATCAGATCTGCCACCTCAATTAATGAGGGAGATATGATGGTCCATGTAATTTGGATTTTCTGATTTTTTATTTTAATTGCATTTTCTTCAATAATTCATATTAAATTCAATATTGATCCAAAAAATATGGGACTTTCACCAAAAAAAATCAAATATTTTTCTCTTTCATATTCTGAATTAAAATTAATTTTTGGATCATTATTAATATTTTTCATGAATTAATTGATTTTGCATTTGTTTTAATTGTTTAAAAATATTTTTAAATATTCAAAAATTATGAAATTTTTTCTCCAAGGTCCTTTGACCTTGTTTGACCTATCATAAATCCCATGGCCATTTCTTTGGTGTTTTGATGAGATTTTAGGAATTGGACAAAGCATATTTGATTTAAATGCACTATTTTATTATTTTTAATTGAATAAATGCCAATTAAATTTTGTTGACCATTTGTATTGACTTGTATGAGTTTGCTTATTGTTGTTGGGCCTTGGTCAAGGTTGATTTGACTTTGTCAAGTTAATATCATTGGATTTAGGGGATTGATGGGATGTACATTCCATCTCCCAAAATGAATGAATGATATTAATTTAATAAAAGTTCTCCTTTGACCAATTTGTGATCTCGTTCATCCCCTTCCCACTTCATTTGATTCCTCTTCTTAATTCATTCATTTCATTTGACCTATGACATCTCAAAGTCCTAATGCTAGTTGATTGAAAAATTGACATGAGTATGGATGAGATTAGGCCACACCTTTTGCATATTGTTTTTGTGTGTGGTATGTTTCATGAGCATAGTCCATTATACTATGTCTCTAACATGCATTAACACCAAAATTCTATTGCCCGACCTCAAATGGTTGTGACTTCTACATAAGTCCAATTACGATTGCTTAACATAGCGCTAAATTTGTGACATAAAAGGCATAAGCATTCTAGTTAGTGAGATTGTAAGTCTCCCCTCTTTCATGGTATTGTGTGGAAACTTGGTCTTCTTTTCTTCCTTTGGAAGATGTTTTGGTTCAAGGATCCATGCTTGTGATAAGTGGGTTGAGTGTTCTCCAAAGAATGTCTTGAAAAGCAAAAGCAAAAAAAAACTAACCTCTAACCTACTAACTATTGACTTTTAATTTCAAGCTTTTACTTTAATGCAATTTACTTTTTGCACTTTATTTCATTTGCCATTGTACATATCATTCTAATTGTTTATGTTAATGTAATTTTCACTTTGTCCATTTGGACCATATTGTGTGATATATTTTGTTTGTGTTACTTTGTTTGTTTGTGTGGTCTTTGACAATTAATGTACATAATAATCATAAAAACCCTAAAAAAAATTGAGTGGACTGTTGGCTTGATCTTGGACAAATGGACTTAGAATCTAGGCAACCTTCCTATGCTAATGGACTTGGACAATGCCAACTTGTTGAAGAACCAAGTGCTTGCAATTTGAAATTCATAAGATATATCTTTGAAGACCTCTCTAGGATTCATCTGCAACATGATCATTGTGAAGTTGTTATTTTGACCCTGTGACTTGTGGATTTCATCTGTTACACGGGCAACTTATGAAGAAGATCATGGAATGGATAAGCTTGGATGAGGCCATCTTTATTTGATGCCTTTCTCTTCAAGAGAATATAATTGTGCATTTGTGTGTTGCTTAATTCTAAAAGTCCAAGGGAATTTTGGGTTTCTATTGACATTTTTGTCTATTGGATTGCTACCCACTTGGTCAGATCTTTTCAACTCTAAACTTTTAAACTTTATGCATAGGATAATCTCTTCATCTTCTCCCCATTTATTTAATTTCAAAATCTCTCCCTCCATTTTCAAAATCTTCTTTGTGTGAACTACTTTTGTTCTAAACTTTGACCACTTTTGCAAAAAATAGAAACTTTGGCCTTATGCCATTGCATTTTCAAACTTCTTTTCTTAAATCAAACTTGTAAATAAACTTAATTATATTTGACTTAAACTTTCAAAAAGCCAAAAAAAGAACTAACTCATTCAAATCATTTTAGGCCTTTGTGCCTTTCAAACCTAATTTTGTTAAAATCAATGCATCCATTTTGAAATTTGTATCACGAACTACGAGGTTTTGATCCCTCATTTTTATGTCGGTACGTAGGCACAAGACCGAAGGTCTTTTTAAACACAAAAAATATAATTAACGAATTCTTTTCTCATCCCCACATTCTATTTATTTGTAAACATCACTTTGTACAAAATACATATGCACACAAAAGGGCTCCCTAGGAGTACCTAGGACACTTTGGGCGCTAACACCTTCCCTCTGTGTAACTAACCCCCTTACCTGTGATCTCTGACTTTTATTAGTTTTTATTTTAAAATTCTTACTTTTTGGGTTTTGTTCGTACTTTTTCCCTTTTCCCTTGGAAACAATAAAAGTGCGGTGGCGAATCTTGTTATTTGATCTCTAGCTTGTCAATAGCTTGATGATCATGAATTTCCCGCTACATGTATACCCATATCTAACAAGGTGCCTTTCAGCGGATTAGAGGAGATTCCCAGACCTCACGTTATAGTCGAAGCTCTTCATTTGAAGAAATCTGAGATTGATACTCATTTGGTAAAGAAATGAGGGATTCTAGGGTTGACTTCTGAGTTTCTCATTGGTAGAGCTACTATTTTTAGTCAAGCCAGAAGCATGGATGCTTTTGAAGCTATATTTGTATTGCTCATCTATGGTTTATCTTTGTTCCCTAACATTGACAATTTTATTGATGTTAACGCCATTAGAATCTTCTTGATTGGGAATCCTATTCCGACTCTATTGGATGACATGTATTTGTATTTGCATTTAAGGAATTTTAAAGTTGGTGGAACTATTGTGTGTTGTATTCCTCTTCTGTACAAGTGGTTTATTTTGCACTTGCCTCAGACACTTGCTTTCTTGGAGAACAAGCAATGTCTACGGTGGTCTCAGAAACTTATGTCTCTCACTAATGATAATATTGTTTGGTATGATTCTACATTGGGTAACTTGGATATTATTGACAGTTGTGGTGAATTCCCTAATGTGCCTCTCATTGGTACACAAGGAGGAATCAACTACAACCCTGCTTTGGCTCGTCATCAACTTGGGTTCCCCTTGAGAGATAAGCCTAATAGTGTTAAGTTAGAGAGTCTATTATATAAGGAGGGTAAATATCCCCAAAATTTGAAAGGAAGAATGGTGCGTGCTTGGCACAATGTGTATAGGAAAGGAAGATCCGAGCTTTGTCCATGCAACTGTGTAGCTTTAGAAGCTTACACTATTTTGGTGAAGAAAAGAGCTTTGGAGCTCAAGATGTCGTACGCTTTTGAGATACCTATGTCTATGGTTATGATTGAGCCATCAACTCTCCCTAACCAAGATGTAGAGGAGTTAGAAGGCGCACTTGCCAAGATGAAACAAGAGAGAGATTTATGGGAAGACCGGTTCCATGCTTTGAACCGAAAGCATGAGGAGTTACAAATTGAGTCGAAAGACAAAGATATACTTATTGATATTCTTGGGATCGTGCAATGAAGAGACAGAGAGAGCCAGAGGGTTTAGTTACCTCTAGCATGCCTCAGCCTTCCGGTGCTTGGAAGAAGATTATTGACCAGCTTGTCCTCGAGAAGGATCAGATGAAGACATCCTTTGAGTCAGAGATTCGACACATCCAAAGGAAGTACACTCGCTTGGCCAGATCATCTGATGCAGTTTCTAAGGATCCTTAGGATGATAGTTTCCTTTTCTCTTGTATTTGTATTTTGATTTCTGAAATTGTACTTAGTGTAATCCTTCAAAATTTTATGAATAAAAAGAGATTTTATGGTCAACTGAATTGTTATTATTGTTATTACTAATTGAAAGTATTTGCAAATAAGACTTCATATGTTCCTTGAAATTAAAAATAATAAAAAAACATTGCATTTCATACATCATTTGCATAACAGGTTTCTTCCGCCAGATGTCTTATCAGTTCTTCTTCTATGTATCAACCAAGTTGACTCATCACTATAACACCTGAGCTAATCGAATGAAAATAATGGAGCACTGATCGGAAAAATAACAAGTGTACTATTTTTCCTATTATAGTAATAATGTGGAAATTTCCCGAATTTTGATCTCAATGGCTCCACGTCAATATCGAGTTCAAATCATATTTCAATTAAACAAACGTATGAATTGGGTTTTTAGATTCAAAATTATAAAAATAAAGGCAAAGGCAAATAAGAATGAAAATAAGGGTTTGCAAGGTAAGAGGAACACTGTCAGGGAAGGTGTATGATTTATCCCTGCAACAACTCTGAGTCACTATTGCATCAACAAATATCGATTACTATCAGTTCTCAAGGGTATTTTCTCCTAAGTATTTGGTGAGAAAACCTTTAATCAATCTACCCTAATTTCTATGTCCATAGGCAATTAAGGTGAAGTTAAGCTTTATTCTATCAAGAACACTCTGGTTCATACAGGGTATCCCTAGTCCTAGGTGATATCTACTACAGAGTAACCTTATGAAAACCTTATCAACGGCGGTCCAGCCTAATTAATAACCACAAAACAATCTCGATTGGTCTGAAAGAGAAATCATTAAACATATCAAAAGGTTACTGTAAGAATAACATTATAAATGCAAGAGTATACTCAAATTCATTACAATTCTAAATCAGGGACACCCCATAGCATTGGGGGGTTTAGCTACTCATATTGTTCAAAACAAATGCATGATACAAATTACACATTACAAGTATTTGGATGACTTCGATCTTCAATCGCTATTGCTCATGAAAACCTTCAGCTCTCAGAAATCCTTGCTCTCTATAATACTTGACTGCTTGACAATATTGTGTTTTGCCTCATTCCAAGATGATATTTTCTTTGGTAGAAGTTTCTCTTATATAGTTAAAACAGGTGGACATATCCAAAAATCTCTCTGCAAGCCCGATACTCAAAAGCCCGATGAAAAGGGAAAATTTTGGTCTTGGGCTGACACATCCCGTGTCAGCTGACACGGCTGGTCATGTCAGCTCACTGCTTCCTGTGACACGCTGTAAGACCCTAATTTTGACCCTAAGATCCCTCATGGCATCATATCATTGCTCATCTGCATTTGCCTCAAGGACCATAGCTTCTTGGCTCCTTAACCCTTGGGTTGGGACTTGTGTGAGTTGGTTTGAGACCACCAAGCATGCTTGAATTGTATATTATTGCTTTTCTTATTTTGTTTACTAACCAAAAGCACAAAGATATGTCACTAACTTGTTTTGTTTTGAAGCTCAAGCAATCATGAGATCCAAGGCTCCTAGGAGGCCCCTATGCCCATTGAAGTGGCCAGATGAAGATGAAAGCAAGCATGACAATGGTTCCCAAAGCTCTCAATCATCATATATGTCTCCCAAGTATCTCAATTTTTCAATTTTATCAAGATAAACCAAAGGGATTGAGGATTGTTTCCCAAGGAAACCCTAATTTGGTTGTGCATTGACTGTGCCTTGCTCATGAAGCAACCTCAACCTATGATCAAATGCAATCAAGGGAAGTTATTTAATTAATTATTTTATGCACATATGGGCTTATGTGAGTATCCTCAATCATTCATTCATCAAGATTTGAAGTTTGGCTTTGAGAAGTTGATCAGTCAATTCATCTGACTATTTTGAAATCCACTAAGACCTAACTTTTGATGTGTTTGTCAAATAATGACGACCCCAAGAGCAAAAATGTTCTTAAGAACCATATTAACAACTTTAATGTTCATCAAAAATCCATTTGAAACTTTGAAGGTCATCATTCATTTCAAAACATTATAGGTCATTTTGATTGAAACCCTAATTTTGGGTCAACTTCCCAAGGACCTAACTCCTTCATTTTTTATGATTTTGAGGTGAGACCAATTGCATTGGAAATTTTAATATGTTTAATTCAAATGTTATGTTGGACAAAATTTCATAATTCCAAAATAAACACATGTGATAATACAAAACATTATAGGTCACTTTGGACCAAAGCCATTGAAATGTGAAAACGTCCAACTTCAAGTGCCAATAACTTTCTCATCAAAAATCAAAATGATGAAAACTTTAATTCCAAATTTATTTTCTTGAAAAGATATACAACTTTGATTTTGGAGGTTTTGCCATTTGAGGCTTGCATCATTGAAACAGAAGGGCTTGAAGTTGGTCATTTTTGGCAAAATTTCCAAATGTATGTTTTGTACCTTGAACTTCATGGCCAATTTTCATAAATTTCCAAACTCCAAATGGATTTTTGTTCAACATAACTTTTGTTCCTCATGTCAAGACCTTTCCAACCATTACCCACATGCTTATGTTTGAATTTTCCAATTGGTACTTTCGAAGAGATAAAGTTTTATGATCAATTATGCATTTCATGTTAAATCTTCATGCACAATCCATTGCCTTGCCATCTGCACATCCAAACTTGATTCATATGAGTTCAGCATGCAAAACCAATTGATTTTGGGCCTCCCATGTGCCTGTACATGCCCATGCATGGAGGATCCAACTTCACATGCACACGAGTTTGATCACCATTTGCATCAGCTGTGGCTATAAATAGAAGGCATTGCTCCACTCAAATGGCAACCTGAAGGCGCCTGAACCTCTGGTGAATTGCTTCCCTAACCTCTCACCAAAGGAATTTGCATTTTCCCTTTTCATTTTCAAGTGTGATTTTCAACAACATCAATTGATTATCATCACTATTTCCTAAGCCTAGCTCTCATACCAAGCATCCAGATCAAGCTGCAAGCAAAGGATTGGTTGAATTGTGCTCTTGAAAGCTGCTCTACAAAGGTTTATACCTCATCTGTTTTGCTTCGAATCTCCTTATATCTTGTGCATTGCTTGTGTTGGTTTGCATTTCTGAAGTCCTCATATGAGAGGCAAGCCAATGGTGGCTTTAATTTTGTGAATTGGTGAACTTCAGAGTGAACACCTAGTTTTTCAAGCTCAGATTTCTTCCTCCATAAGAATCTTGAGCAAAAACTAAGGTCACAGGGGTGATGTACATCACATCAGCTTTCATTTGGTATATGGATCGCGTGTTTTAGTTGAGGTTGCAAAACCTGCAACTGGTGGCCGGATTTGGCCTTCTCACCGGAGAAGACGGTGGTTTCGACCACCGTCCCCACGCCTCCAAGCCATGGTCACTAGATGATGAGTCTCAGATCTAATCCTGGCCTTACAATATTATGACTTCATTTAATACTTCCTACCACGCGTTTGACTAATGTGTACAATGAGCGCGCGCTTCCTGGCCATGTGATCAGCCACGTCAATTAATGAGGTTGGATCTGACGCCTGTGGATTTTTTCTAATTTCTGAATTTCCATTTTATTTTCTTTTATTCCAATTATTTTCAAAAATTCATAACTTCTTTATTTGGAATCACAAAAATATGGGACCAATTGCAAAAAAAATCTCTTAAATTCTAGTTTCATAAAATGATTTTTAATTATTTTTGTGATTCCATTTAATATTTTTTGTGAATTATTTCATTTCTGATTGTTTTTAATTCATTTAAAATACTTTTTGATATTCAAAAATGCCAAAAATATTTTATTAACATCTTTGGATGATGATGAATCTATGAAAAATATTCTCATAAATTTCTTAATTGATTTGAGATTTATTTGAGAATTTAGTCCAATTATGTTATTTTTCTTCATTTTTAATTGTTTAAAATTAGTTTCTGTTTCCAAAAAAATGTTGAGAAATTTTGTCAAACCTTGTTTGACCATATTAGACTTATGATGATCCAATTGGACTTATTCAAGTTGATTTGAATTGGATTTGAATTTTGACCTTTATTTGTTCATTTTAGTTTATGCATTATTTTAATTCCAAAAAATACCAAAAATATGTTTTACCTTTCTTGACTTCCAATCTTCATTTCGCTTCTGTTTACAATTGATTGATGTTGATTCCATTCATGTTTGGTCAATGTGTGTTGGTTATGTCTTTTGAATTTCAACTTTGTACATTCCATTTCCATTTCCATCTTCTTCTTTTTCTTTTGACCAATGAGTTAATGATTTGTGGTTAGCCTTGACATATGAGAGGCTTAACCTTCTTTGATCCAAATCAAATTCATCTTGATCAAAGATCAAGTGAATTGCTTTGTGTCCAAGATAGGTTGCTTCTTGGTCAAGCAAAAACCCTAAAATCCATACAAGGTCATTCTTCTTTTCTTTTGGCATGGCAAGTTGTAGGAGCTTGGCTTACTAGTCATGGTCTCTAACTTATGTTTATTTGCCTATAGTTTTATTGACCGGCCTCAGATAGGTGTGACTACTACATTAGTCCACTTACGATTGCTTAACATAACGCTAAATTACCTTATGGCACACTAACATTAACTACTAATGACTAACTTTTAATTCAAGTATTTAATTCTTGCAATTTACCTTAATGCAATTTAATTTCTTGCTCATTTATTCATATTGTCTTTTGCCCTTTGCTCATTTGAGCTCATGTTTATGTTTATGCCATTTGCCTTTTGCTCATTTGAGCATATTATTGTGTATATACTATTGCCTTGTGCTTGTTTTTGTTTTTTTGTTTGTGTGAACCCAATGCAAGAAGGAGAAAGGACTTAGAATTAAGACCTTACCTATGCTAAATGGAGTTTCAAGAGCAACTAGGCCTCATGCCTTTAGAATGTTAAAATTGTTGAAGAGCAACTAGGCCTCATGCCTTTAGAATGCTTACATCTTGAGATTGAATTGAAAGGACCCCTATTCTAAACTCACTCTTGTCCATTCTTTTTATTGCATTGTGGAACTTTTTGATTTGTTTGTTCTTGTATGATAGGGATCCTAAACTTGAGCTATTTAGAAGGATCATTGTCATGAGCATCCAAGATAAGAGAGACGGATCCAAATTGGAAGATCCTAGGAGCTTGATTGAATATTTGCTTGATTGCTTGAGTTAATTGCTTATTGCTTCCTAAGTCCAAAGGAAAGGAGCTCTTGAATCATCCTTATGATCTCAAGAAAGGAACTCCAAGGGTTTTATTTCTCTTCCCTCATCTTTGCATGTTTAGGACCTAGCCCTTCTCTTCTTCTTCCACTCTAACCCAAGCCAAACTTATTTTGTGCAAACACTGACATTGTTTTTAAAACTAGAAACCTAGGCATTATGCCTTTGATTTTTCAAACTCTTTTCATAACACTTATTTTGAATTGAACCTTAAGTCAACTTTGACTTCCTTTTGTGAATACTTCTAATTTGGTAAATCCAACTCACTTCAAATTCTTTTGTGGTTCCAATGGCCACCTTTATTAAAACCTTTTTTTATAAACATTAGTCATAGGTTTGAGTTATTATAGTGGTTAATGTAAACCTCACCTTATCCTTAGTGATTGGACTATAAGTCTTCCATACTTATTATAGGGTGGATCCCTCACTAGTATGTTGAAGCTCTCCTCACATGGTGGATTGTGGTTTAGGTTGAGTTTTCTCCCAAAGGGCTATGTCCCAGAAGGAGAAGGAAACATTCAAGGAGTACGCCCAGAGGTGGCGTGAATTGGCTGCACAGATTGTGCCCCCTCTCGAAGAGAAAGAAATAACGAAGATCTTTTTAAAGACTTTAAGCTCTTTCTACTACGAGCGGATGATTGCTAGTGCTCCCTCGGACTTCACCGAAATGGTGAACATGGGGATGCGATTAGAGGAAGGAGTCAGGGAAGGACGCCTGACCAGGGATGAAGGCTCTTCCGAAAAACGTTATGGAGCGTTTGCAAAGAAGAAAGAGGGAGAGGCACATGTCGTGTCTTCCCATACTAAAAGAAGACCCTTTGTAAAGAGGAAGACTGTGCGCCCTGCCAGTAACCAGCACCAGGTGGCTTATATAGAGCCTGCCTTCAGGGAAACTCAACATTATCAGCATCAGCATCAGCAACAACAACATCAACAATATCAACAGCAACAACATCGTCCGCAATAGCAGGTCTACCAGCCTCGAAACAACAACAATACCAGGAGTAGCTATGATAGGAAGAGGGTCACTTTTGATCCAATTCTAATGACCTATGCTAAGCTTTATCCTTCATTGATAGACCGAAAGTTGACTACTCCACGTGACCCACCTGTTGTACCAACCAACCCTCAGTGGTGGTACAAGCCTGAGCTTCACTGTGTTTATCATTCCGGTGCTCCCGGACATGATGTGGAGAACTGTTATCCCCTGAAAACCAAGGTTCAAGACCTTGTTAGAAGTGGGATCTTATTTTTCGAGGACGTAGGTCCAAATGTTAAGAAGAACCCATTACCCGAGCATGGGAAAGCTGCAATTAACATGGTTCAGGGTTGCCTTGGCAAGTACAAAGTCCTATATGTTAGTCATATCAGGCAATCTTTGGTAGAGATGCATAGACTGTTATGTGGATACAGTCATTATGAGCATGACCATGACGGATGTCGAGTGTGCACTATCAACGAGAGAGGATGTCGCCAAGTCAGGAAAGACATCCAAGAGATGCTGGATCAGGGTGTGATCGAGATACTTCAGAATCGTGAAGAGGATGAAGTTAATGTTATATCACCTATATTCATAATACCCGAACCTGTTGTTGTCAGATATGATGGCAGCAAGAAGAAGGTTTCCCCTACTCTTGTAATCAAGCCAGCAGGCCCGATTCCATATTCTTTAGATAGAGTTGTTCCCTATCGATATAACACAGTTGCGTTGGAAGATGGGAAGGAGGTGTCATTGCCCTTCACTTTTGTGGTGAGTATTTCTGACGTTAGTGGTGTGACCCGCAGTGGTCGTGTTTTTTCGGCGCCGCCGAAACCCCATGTAGACATCCCGAGAAGAACGGATGTTGTTGATAATTCTATCAGTCCTGTGGGGACTTCTTCTTCTTCTCTAAATCCGGCACTTGTTGTTGATAGACCTGTCGTCGTTGCTAAAGCTCCTGTCTCTGTTGGCCAGAATGGCATTCTGAAAGAGGAATGTGATGAGATATTGAGGCTCATCAAGAGGAGCGAGTATAATGTTGTTGATCAGCTGCTTCAAACACCGTCAAAGACATCTATCTTATCTTTGCTGTTGAATTCAGAGCCACACCGTGAAGCTTTGCAGAGGGTGTTGGACGTGGCATACGTGGATCACGATGTCACAATAGAACAGTTTGATAGCATTGTTGCAAACATTACTGCTTGTAACAATTTGAGCTTTTGCGATGTTGATCTTCCCGAGGAGGGAAAAGACCACAATTTGGCTCTACACATTTCAATGAATTGCAAGGATGGTGCCTTGTCTAATGTGCTGGTAGACACAGGATCATCACTAAATGTGTTGCCAAAATCCACTCTGGCTAAACGTTCTTACCAGGGGCCTCCCATGAGGCAGAGTGGAGTGGTAGTCAAAGCTTTTGATGGATCCAGGAAAACTGTGATTGGCGAGGTTGAGCTCCCAATCAAGATCGGACCTAGTGATTTCCAGATCACTTTCCAGGTCATGGATATTCACCCATCATATAGCTGCTTGCTTGGCAGACCATGGACTCACGAGGCAGGCGCCGTGACATCCACCCTACACCAAAAGTTGAAATTCGTTAAGAATAAGAAGTTGGTGGTGGTAGAGGGAGAGAAGGCTCTCTTGGTAAGCCATATGTATTCCTTTTCCCACATAGATGTTGAGGATGAGGTTGGGACTCCATTCCAAGCCTTGTCTATTGCTGAACCTTTGAGGAAAGGAACTTCTTCATTTGCGTCCTACAATGATGCGAAGTTGGCCATTGAGCATTGCGCAACTACTGGTTTAGGACAAATGATTAAGTTGGAAGACAATAAATCTTGGGCTGGCGTAGGTTACTCTTCATGCACTTTTAATGAGCGTGGTTTGTTTCAGAGTGGTGGTTTCATCCATACGGTCGAAGACCAAGAGGCTGCTACTATAATGGAAGGTGATGCAGAGGAAGATTCTGGCAACTTTGTCATCCCTGGAGGAATCTGCAATAATATGGTCGTTGTTGATGTTCCAATAGTTATCCATAAGTCCATGTAATGTGTTCGCTTTTGTTTAAAAACCCTTCTCCCATGCCAAAAGGAGAAGTGATGACATTGTTGGCACATTAATACAATGATATTCATTCAATAATTACATGTTAAATGTTTGTTTTTCCAAATTATTTTCCCTTTTTGCTTTTTGCATGAAATTGGTGATCACTTAAAAAAACCCTAAAAAAGAGAATAAAATCAATTTTTTCATCTGCATAATGATTTGCCTTGTTTGAATTTTGAAATCTCTTCTATATCCAAAATCATTATGCAGGTTGATCAAACCCATTAAACATAATGATCCAACACCATCTCCCAACTTTGAATTCCCTGCATTTGAGGCAGAAGAAGATGATGTTGAAGAGATTCCTGATGAAATTACCCGTCTGCTTGAGCACGAAGAGAAGATCATTCAGCCACATCTCGAGAATCTGGAAATAGTCAACTTAGGGTCTGAAGATTGTGTTCGCAAAGTAAAGATTGGGGCACTCCTAGAAGAATCTGCGAAGAAGGGGTTGATTGAGTTGCTACGAGAATATGTCGATGTCTTTGCCTGGTCATATGAAGACATGCCTAGTCTAGATACTGATATTGTGCAACATTTCTTGCCATTGAAGCCTGGGTGTGTGCCTGTGAAGCAGAAGCTCAGAAGAACTCATCCCGATATGGCAGTGAAGATTAAAGAAGAAGTTCATAAGCAAATTGATGCGTGGTTTCTGGTGACTTCTACATATCCTCAATGGGTGGCCAATATTGTGCCCGTGCCTAAGAAAGATGGAAAAGTTTGAATGTGTATGGACTATCGAGACTTGAATAAAGCTAGTCTGAAAGATGATTTTCCTCTACCACACATTGATATGTTGGTAGATAATACAGCTAAATTTCAATGTCTTCTCATTCATGGACAGATTTTTCGGTTATAACCAGATTAAAATGGCACCCGAGGATATGGAGAAGACAACATTCATCACACCTTGGGGAACATTCTGTTATCGAGTGATGCCCTTCGGTTTGAAGAACGTCGGAGCCACGTATCAACGAGCTATGACTACCTTGTTTCATGATATGATGCACAAGGAGATTGAGGTATATGTTGATGATATGATTGCGAAGTTGAGGATGGAAGTTGAACATGTAGAGCACTTGTTGAAGCTTTTTCAGCGTTTGAGGAAGTACAAACTCCGCTTGAATCCGAACAAGTGTACATTTGGAGTCCGTTCCGGCAAGTTATTGGGCTTTATTGTCAGTGAAAGAGGTATCGAAGTTGATCCTGTCAAGGTCAAAGCAATACAAGAAATGCCTGCACCCAAAACTGAGAAGCAAGTCCGAGGTTTTCTTGGCCGCTTGAATTATATTTCCAGATTTATATCCCACATGACTACCACATGTGCGCCTATATTCAAGCTCCTCCGGAAAGATCAGCGTTATGATTGGACCAAGGATTTCCCGAAGGCCTTTGACAGTATCAAAGAGTATCTGTCCGAGCCTCCGATTCTGTCTCCGCCTACGGAAGGGAGACCTTTGATTATGTACTTGACCGTTCTTGAAGACTTTATGGGTTGTGTATTGGGTCAGCAAGATGAATCAGGAGAGAAAGAGTATGCTATATACTATCTCAGTAAGGAGTTCACTGATTGTGAGTCTCGATACTCAATGCTTGAGAAACCATGATGTGCTTTGGCTTGGGCTGCTAAGCGCTTATGCCAATATATGTTGAATCATATGACTTGGTTGATATCCAAAACGGATCCAATCAAGTATATCTTTGAGAAGCCTGCTTTAACTGGGAGGATTGCTCGTTGGCAGATGTTGTTATCTGAGTATGATATTGAGTATCGAGCTCAGAAAGCTATTAAAGGAAGTATCTTGGTTGACCATTTGGCACATTAACCAATTGAGGATTATCAGTCTATTCAGTATGACTTCCCTGATGAGGAGATTCTGTATTTGAAAATGAAAGATTGCGATGAGCCTACGCTCGATGAAGGGCCAGAGCCTGGTTCCCGATGGGGCATGGTGTTCGATGGCGATGTTAATTAGTATGGAAATGGGTATTGGGGTTGTGATTATTACTCCTCAGGACACACATTTTCCTTTTACAGCAAGGTTAACTTTCAAATGCACGAATAATATGGCGGAATATGAGGCCTGTATTATGGGTTTGGAAGAGTGTATTGATCTTAGGATCAAGCATCTTGATGTTTACGGTGATTCGGCCCTTGTTGTTAATTAGATTAAGGGTGAATGGGAGACGAATCAGCCTGGTCTCATCCCATACAGAGATTATGCGAGGAGGATTTCAACTTTCTTCACTGAGGTTGACTTCCATCATATTCCTCGAGATGAGAATTAGATGGAAGATGCCCTTGCTACGCTTGCTTCGATGATTGTGGTGAAATTCTGGAATGAAGTTCCCAACATCACTGTGATGCGCTTGGACAGACTAGCTCATGTATTTGCAGTCGAAGAAGTAAAAGATGATAAGCCATGGTATTATGATATCAAGTATTTTCTTCATAGTCATATTTACCAGCCTAGGGCATCTGTCAAAGATAAAAAGACTTTGAGGAGATTATCTGGCAGCTTCTACCTTAATGGCGATGTGCTTTATAAGAGGAATTTTGACATGGTTCTTCTCAGATGCGTGGATAGACACGAAGCAGACCTGTTAATGACTGAAGTCCATGAGGGTTCATTTGGTACTCATTCCAATGGACATGCCATTGCAAAGAAGATGTTGAGAGCATGCTACTATTGGCTGACAATGGAGTCTGACTGTTGCAAGTATGTGAAGAAATGTCACAAGTTTCATATTTATGCGGATAAGATTCATATTCCCCCGACACTTCTGAATGTGATTTCATCACCATGGCCTTTCATCACCGTTTTATTCTCGTAGCAATTGATTACTTCACCAAATGGGTTGAAGCTTCATCATATGCAAATGTGGCCAGGCAAGTGGTTGTGAAGTTTATCAAGAATCAACTCATATGCCGTTATGGTGTGTCAAACAAGATCATTACTGATGATGGATCTAACTTGAACAACAAGATAATGAAGGAGCTATGAAGCGAGTTCAAGATTGCACATCATAATTCTTCTCCCTACAAATCCAAGATGAATGGGGTTGTTGAAGCTGCTAACAAGAACATCAAGAAGATTATCCATAAGATGGTTGTTACGTACAAAGATTGGCATGAGATACTGCCATTTGCCTTGCATGGCTATCGTACATTTGTCCGCACTTCAACAGGGGAAACCCCTTTCTCTCTTGTTTATGGCATGGAGGTTGTGCTCCCCGTGGAGGTTGAGATCCCATCAATGATATTCTTGATGGAAGCCAAGTTGACTGAGGCTGAATGGGTCCAAAGTCGTTATGACCAGCTGAACTTGATCGAAGAGAAGAGATTAACTGCCATGTGCCATGGTCAGTTATATCAGCAAAGGATGAAGAAAGCCTTTGATAAGAAGGTCAAGCCTCGTGTGTTCCGAGAAGGTGACCTCGTGCTCAAGAAAGTTTTGTCTTTCGCGCCCGATTCCAGAGGCAAGTGGACTCCAAACTATGAAGGTACATATGTTGTTAAGAGAGCCTTTTCAGGCGGTGCTTTGATACTTACAACTATGAATGGGGAGGATTTCACTCGTCCTGTGAATTCAGAAGCAGTCAAGAAATACTTCGCCTAAAACAAAAACAGAATAGCTCGCTAAGTTGAAAACCCGAAAGAACGACTTAGGCAAAAATGAGCGTCTCGGTGGATCGAAAACCCGAAAGGGCAGTCCAGACAAAAGTTAGAGACATGAAAAAATGAATATATATATATATATATATATATATATATATATATATATATATATACCGCTAGATTGAGTACCTCACCCTGGGGCAATCTAGGCAAAAATTGGGGATTTGGCAAGTAACTGCATCTTGACAAGACTTTATTCTACAACTGTCATCTGTCAAAGATTCTCGCTCAGTCATTGTCAACTGAAGCTTCGAACACATTGGATTCAGAGTTGGTGGAGAAATGGTCATTATTTTCAATGTAGCCCTTTTTCCAATATATATCACCAATTTCAAATTTGTAAAGATCCATGGAGTCTCGCCATTTGCGGACTACCATTCTATCAAGTAAATTTGAGCCTTTATCCAATTCTTTGCATTCTTATTTGTTTTTGTTTAACAAATGTTTGCATGTTTTAATTGATAAATATCATTATTTTAAACAAATAAAGTTTTTATAAACCATTTTTAAACAAAGTGAACATTCAATGACTGAAAGGATAAATGGAATATCTTCAGTGCTCTCCCAAGGATAGTACGATCTCCAAAAGGGTAAGACATTTGTTCATATTCCTAGCATTTTTGTATCCTTTTCATCATCTTTCAGGTTGGTTCCCCAGCAAGCGCAAAGGAAGGTGATACGTCATCAAGTCCCCAGGGAATCTGGAGTTTTGGCCTTGATCTTTTGAAAATGTGTATACCTCTGTTATCAAATCCAGAGAATCTGATTCTAGCATCTATGTTTTATCAATTATATGGTTGTCATCCCTTATGTGGACTGACCTAAAATCCCTTATAAATTGATAAAAATTGATATGCTATCTACTTTTGAGGAAGTCGGTATTTCCCTCATCATGAATGGAAATCTCCCGCAGAGTGAGCAGGAATTCCCAGCATGAGCGGAGATCCTCAGCAAGTTGGCTTGCAATTTTCCCCCAGTAATTTTTCTTACCAATCATCCTCAGTAGGGTTTCTCACATTAGACTTCCTCCAGTTGGGTCTCCAGCAGGTTATCCCTAGTTGGGTCGCCAGCAGGTTATCCCTAGTTTGATCGCCAGCAGGTTATCCCCAGTTTGATCGCCAACAGGTTATCCCCAGTTTGATCGCCAGCAGTCTTTCCCCAGTGGAGTTGCCTGATCAGAGCCTGATATATTTGTTTTTATCCTTATTGGATGGTTCCCTCCTAGCAGAGCTGGTGTTGAAGATTCTTATTTCCTTCCCCAGCGGAGCAATGGTTCTCCCTCCTCCTAGTGGAGATGTTTCTCCAGCAGATTTGAGGAAATTTGTTATTTATTGGAACTTCTGTTTGGTGGTTGTTCCCCACAGAGTTTCATATCTTTCCTTGATAAGTTCCCCAGTAGAGTTTCTTCTATGATGGATCTTATCCATGTTGAGCCTCCCCGATAGAGTTTCCTCTGCATCAGATCTTTTGTCTGTTCAGTAGCAAATCCCTGGCGATGGCTCTGTGGCTTCCCTAGTTGAGACTTTACCTGATCATAGTTTGACGTTGGAACTTCGAGGAGGATGTGTTTTTTCCCTTCCCCCAACGGAGTGATTGGTTCTTTCTCCGCAGCAGATATGTTCCTTCAATAGAGAAGAGAATGCTTGATGTGTTTCTATTTCGAGGTTGTTCCCCATAGAATTTCTCATTATCCCCCGATGAAATACCCAGGAGAGTTCATCCATGATCTTATTGTTATCTCTGCGTGCTGTTGGAAGATCCCCAGAATTTGGTAGTTGTGGCCTTTGGCTGATCCCCAACAGCGGTCTCTGATTCCTCAGCAACCCTGTTTGTTCCCCTAGCAGTAGTTTTTGTCCCCGGCAGCGACTCTGCTTGATCCTCCGCGGTGATTGGTGTTTCCCGGTATTTGATGCTCCCCACCAGATTGAATTTTCTCTTGTGGGCCTGGCTTTTTCTCTTTTTGAGATGTTGTACTGGATGTCTGTCTATTGATTCTTGGACCTGTTTGTGTTAGATATGTCTGTTTGTCAATGTTAATCATACATAAACCATGCATAATTGCATAGTCATAGCATTTAGATATTCATGTTGCATTCTTTTCCATATATCTTTGCTTGTTATCTCCTGCTAGTTGGTGAAATGTTCTTCCCCAAGCAGATGTTTGTGTTTGATCGCTCCGTTTAGAGTCAGCCCCATAGGCAGAAAGTGTCTGTCTTTCCTTCTATATTCCCCACTAAGTTATGTCCTCGTGGATGGTTATTATTTCAGTTTCCTCCCTAAATATGTATTGGGATGGAATTACTCCCCTGAGTTATATCCTCATCGGGTTGAGTCTTGTTTCAGGGTGTCTCTCTAGTTTGTTCCTAGATTGACTTCTCTCTTGTTATTTTCCCCTGCAGTTCCCTGTGGTTCAGGTGACCAATTGCTCAGTAAACAGTAATTGTTCATTCTCTTCTCAGCGGATTTGTTTGGTTTTCAACCCAGTAACCGATAGTTGTAAACCCCATTTTGTCCCCTTGCAGAGTTAATCCTTGATTTTGTTCATCCTAACCGATGACGGGTACTCTCACCTTTGGTTTTCTACCCAGTAACCGGTAGATGTAATCCCCTTTTTGTTGGTTATCTTTATCCGATATTCGGTATTGATATTCCTTCATTCTTGAGTATACCACCCGGTAACCGGTGATATATCTCTTGGATAGTTTCTCTGATCAAGCAATTTATCCCCAACGAGTCATCTTTCATTTACCCTTGTTTGGTAATGATTGTTTCTCCCCTTGATTGGTCATCATTTTATACCCAGTATCTGGTATCCCGATGTCCTTTCTTTTTCGATCGATTTATCCTTCATTAACCCAGTAACCGGTTGTGGGTAATCTTCCATGCGGGTATGTTATCTACGTTCCGACGGTAATAGATAATATATCTCATGCGCTCTTCGGTCGAAGTCTTCTTCTTCCCCAGTCGAGTAAGATTTGTATTTCCTTATGGAACCGAATGTCCATCCTGTAATCGAGTTCGCTTCTTCAGCCCTCCTTTCGGATGATGAGTGTTTTGGAAATACTCCCCAATTCACGCCTGATTGGTCACCTATTATATGCCCAGTAACCGGTATCTCTGGTGTTCCTTCCTTTCTGCTCCCTATTATGACTTTTTGTCCCCTGTGGAGTCATATTTCCCTGAGTTGAAATATACATTTTTAGGTCTTCCTCAGATGTTTAGACGATTGATATCTCTCACCCTTATACCGGTCTTAGATATTCTTTCTCCCTGAGCGTGTTGTTCTTTCACCCTTGTACAGGTGTTTTGGATCACATGTCTCTTTGAGCTTATTACCCAGTAACCGGTAATACCTCATTTGTTGCTTCCTCGGCTGAGCCCTTTTGCGGACATCCCCACCTAAGTCCGGATTTTTATTCGAAGTATCCTTTGTGGATAGACTCACTGTATTGGCATATTCCCCAATACAAGCATCTTTGCGTCAGCTCGAGTCTTTCCATTGATTTATTTTCATGGAATCCCTTCGTGTCTCCCAGCAAGTTTTCAAAGTCGTGACCTGCTCACGCATTTTATTCTCTTTATTCCCCCCAGAGTCTTTGTCTCCCTGGTGAGTGTATTACTCCTTTGGACTTTTAGTTTCTGCTGATTTCTTTTTCTTTGTGGACACATATCCCCATAAATTATTTCATTTTTTGCATACATACACTTGCATCATGAGGTCTCTTAGGGACCAAAATTCGTCTCTTTGTTATTATTTAAGCCCATTCTACCTCGTCAAGACGAAGATTTTAACCTTCATATCTCCGGCTAGAATGACCTTAAATAGGGGCATCTGTAAGACCCTAATTTTGACCCTAAGATCCCTCATGGCATCATATCATTGCTCATTTGCATTTGCCTCAAGGATCATAGCTTCTTGGCTCCTTAACCCTTGGGTTGGGACTTGTGTGAGTTGGTTTGAGACCACCAAGCATGCTTGAATTGTATATTATTGCTTTTCTTATTTTGTTTACTAACCAAAAGCACAAAGATATGTCACTAACTTGTTTTGTTTTGAAGCTCAAGCAATCATGAGATCCAAGGCTCCTAGGAGGCCCCTATGCCCATTGAAGTGGCCAGATGAAGATGAAAGCAAGTATGAAAATGGTTCCCAAAGCTCTCAATCATCATATATGTCTCCCAACTATCTCAATTTGTCAATTTGATCAAGATAAACCAAAGGGCTTGAGGATTGTTTCCCAAGGAAACCCTAATTCAACTATGCATTGACTGTGCCTTGCCCATGAAGCAACCTCAACCTATGATCAAATTCAATCAAGGTAAGTTCTTTAATTCCTCATTTAATGCATATATAAGCCTATGTGAGTATCCTCAATTATTCATTCATCAAGATTTGAAGTTTGGCTTTGAGAAGTTGATCAGTCAATTCATTTGACTATTTTGAAATTCACTGGGATCTAACTTTTGATGTGTTTGTCAAATGAAGATGACCCTAAGAGAAAAAATGTTCTTAGGAACCATATTAACAACTAGCATGCTCATCAAAATTTCATTTGAAACTTGGAAGGTCATCATTCATTTCAAAACATTATAGGTCATTTTGACTGAAACCCTAATTTTGGGTCAACTTCCTAAGGACATAACTCCTTCATTTTTTATGATTTTGAGGTGAGACCAAGTTCATTGGAAATTTTAAGATGTCTAATTAAATTGTTATGTTGGACAAAATTTCATAATCCTAAAAGAAGTACATGTGATAATGCAAAACATTATAGGTCGCTTTGGACCAAAGCCATTGAATCTTAAAAAAGTCCAACTTTAAGTGCCCATAACTTTATCATCAAAAATCCAAATGATGCAAAATGTAAGTCTAAATTGATTTCCTTGAAAATATCTACAACTTTGATGTTGTAGGTTTTTCCATTTGAGGCTTTCATCATTGAAACAGAAGGGCTTAAAGTTGGTCATTTTTGGCAAATTTTTCAAATACATGTTTTGTACCTTGAACTTCATGGCCAGTTTTCACAATTTTACAAACTCCAAATGGATTTTTGTTCAACATAACCTTTGTTCCTTATGTTAAGACCTTTCCAACCATTACCCACATGCTTATGTTTGGATTTTCCAAATAGGATTTTCGAAGAGATGAACAATTGTGACCATTTATGCATTTCATGTTAAATCTTCATGCACAAGCCATTTCTTTGCACACTGCATGTCCAAACCATTCCATAATCATTTCAGCTTGCATTTGCAATTGGTTTTGGGCCTCACATGCGCCTGTATAGGCCCATGCATGGAGGACCCAAGTTCATGCACACGAGTTTGCTCACACTTTCCTTGCAGTTGTGGCTATAAATAAAATGCATTGCCTCACTCAAATCTCAACCTGAAGGCGCCTGAATCTCTGCTGAATTCATTTCCCAACCTCTCACCAAAGGAATTTTAATTTTCACTTTCATTTTTCAAGTTTGATTTTCAATAACATCAGTTGAATTTCAATACTAATTCCTAAGCCTAGCCCTCATACCAAGCATCAGGATCAAGCTGCAAGCAAAGGATTGGTTGGATCAAGCTCATACAAGCTGCACTACAAAGGTTTATACCTCAACTATTTTGCTTCGAATCTCATTGAATATTGTGCATTACTTGTGTTGGTATGGTTTTCTGAAGTCCTCATGTGAGAGGCGAGCCAATGTTGGTATGGTTTTGTGAATTGTTGAACTTCAGATTGAACACCTAGATTTTCAACCTCAGATTTCTTCTTCCATAAGGATCTTGAGTGAAAACTAAGGTTACGGGGGTGATGTACATCACCCCATCTTTAATTTTGTGTATGGATCGTGAGTTTTGGTTGAAGTTGCAAAACTTGCAACTGGTGGTCGGATTCTGGCTTCTCACCGGAGAAGACGGTGGTTTCCACCACCGTCCACACGTGGATGACCTCATAGCCCTTGGATCCATTGGTCACGATCTAATCTTGGCCCTTGTTATGTTTGACCTTATTTAATTCATGGTACCACGCGCTTGACTCATGTACATGGTAAGCGCGCGGCTCTGATCCGTTGATGATGTCCACGTCAATTAATGAGATGGATCTGAGCGTTGTGGTTTTTTCTCTTTTATTAATTTCTGTTTTATTTTCTTTAATTCTTTTTATTTTCAAAAACTCATAATTTCTTTATTTGGAATCACAAAAATATGGGACCAATTGCAAAAAAAAATCTCTTAAATTCTAGTTTCATAAAATAATTTTTAATTATTTTTGTGATTCCATTTAATATTTTTTGTGAATTATTTCATTTCGGATTGTTTTTAATTCATTTAAAATACCTTTTGATATTCAAAAATACCAAAAATATTTTTCTTAACATCTTTGGATGATGATAAGTCTATGAAAAATATTCTCATCAATTTCTTAATTGATTTAAGATTTATTTGAGACTTTAGTTCATATATGTTATTTTTCTCCATTTTTAATTGTTTAAAATTAGTTTCTGTTTTCAAAATATATTGAGAAAATTTGTCAAACCTTGTTTGACCATGTTAGACCTATGATGATCCAATTGGACTTATCCAAGTTGATTTGAATTGGATTTGAAGTTTGACCTTTATTTGTTTATTTTATTTTATGTATTATTTTAATTCCAAAAAAATACCAAAAATATGTTTGACCTTTCTTGACTTCTAATCTTCATTTCACTTCTGTTTACCATTGATTGATGTTGATTCCATTCATGTTTGATCAATGTGTTTTGGTTATGTCATTTGATTTCTCATTTTGGTTCATTTCATTTCCATCTTCATCTTCTTCTTTTTCTTTTGACCAATGAGTTAATGATTTGTGGTTGGCCTTGACATATGGGAGGCTTAACCTTCTTTGATCCAAATCAAATTCAACTTGATCACGGATCAAGTGAATTGATTTGTGTCCAAGATAGGTTGCTTCTTGGTCAAGCAAAGAACCTGAAATCCATACAAGGTCATTCTTCTTTTCTTTTGGCATGGCAAGTTGTAGGAGCTTGGCTTACTAGTCATGATCTCTAACTTGTGTTTATTTGCCTATAGTTTTATTGACCGGCCTTAGATAGGTGTGACTACTACATTTTTCCATTTACGATTGCTTAACATAGCGCTAAATTTCCTTATGGCACACTAACACTAACTACTAATTACTAACTTTTAATTCAAGCATTTAATTCTTGCAATTTACTTTAATGCAATTTAATTTCTTGCTCATTTATTCATATTGTCTTTTCCTTTTGCTCATTTGAGCTCATGTTTATGTTTATGCCATTTGCCTTTTGCTCACTTGAGCATATTATTGTGTAAATATACTATTGCCTTGTGCTTGTTTTGTATTTGTTTGTGTGAACCCAATGCAAGAAGAAGAAAGGACTTAGAATTAGGACCTTACCTATGCTTAATGGAGTTCAAGAGCAACTAGGCCTCATTCCTTTAGAATGCTAATATTGTTAAAGAGTAACTAGGCCTCATGCCTTTAGAATGCTTAATCTTGAAGTTGTCTTCAAAGGACCCCTAATCTAAACTCTCTCTTTGTCCATTCCTCTTATTGCATTGTGGACTTTTTCATTGTTTGTTCTTATGTGATAAGGATTCCAAACTTGAGATAGATAGAAGGACCATTGTCATGAATAACCAAGTTAAGAGAGACAAGCCAAATGGAGATCCTAGGAGCTTGATTGGATATTTGATTGATTGTTTGAGTTAATTGCTTGTTGCTTGCTAAGTCCAAAGGAAAGGAGCATCTTGGATCATCTTTATGATCTCAAGAAAGGAACTCCAAGGGTTTTATTCTCTTCTCTCATCTTTGCATGTTTAGGACTAGCCCTTCTCTTCTTCTCTCCACTCTAACCCAAATCAAACTCATTTTGTGCAAACATTGACATTCTTTTCAAAACTAGAAACCTAGGCATTATGCCTTTGATTTTTCAAGCTCTTTTTCTTAATACTTATTTTGAATTGAATCTTAAGTCAACTTTGACTTCATTTTGTGAATACTTCTAACATGTAAATATAACTCACTCAAGTGTGTTTTTGTGGTTCCAATGGCCATCTTTGTTAAACCTTTTTTCATAAACATTAGCCATAGGTTTGAGTTATCATAGTGGTTGATGTAAACCTCACCTTATCCTTAGTGATTGGACTATAAGTCTTCCATACTTATTATAGGGTGGATCCCTCACTAGTATGTTGAAGCTCTCCTCACATGGTGGATTATTGGTTTAGGTTGAGTTTTCTCCCTTTGATAACAAAAGACCTTAAGGCTTTTGTCAAATCAATTCACCAGCTTATTTTTGAGGTTTTTGTACCCCGAACTACGAGGTTTTGATCCTACCTTTATGATGGTACGTAGGCAATGGGTTCATCCATTCAAACAACAAAATTGTAAATAATTTTTATATTCTTTTCTCATCTCCCCAATCATGTTTGCACAAATATTTTCACAAATACCAACCTACCATAAAACTTTGCAAAAAAGGGCTCCCTTTGAGTACTAAGGATGTTTTGGATGCTTAAAACCTTCCCATTACATAACCAACCCCTTACCCAGATCTCTGACATTTTTATTAGTTTTTGATTTGATAAAACTTCTCGGTTTTTGTTCACTTTCTAACCTTTCCTTTGGACAAATAGAAGTGCGGTGGCGACTCGAATTGTATGATTTACTTTTGATTTAGCCAATAAATCTAAAGATGACGAATACCCCGCTACACATGCCCATGATGCTTGACACGGTTGGGGATAAGGCTTGACACGGCCCGTGTCAGTTGACACGGGTGGCCGTGTCAGACTACTATTTTTCCTTTCATGCTCCATATGCTTGACACGACCCGTGTTAGGTGACACGGGTGGCCATGTCAGGCCTCCTGTACTGGGGTTTTTCCATTCCTTTGCTTGCCGGAATTTCCGCACTATCTCGCTCTGAGTTCCTCGGTTCTTCTACCTGGACCTGTTGGACAAAAACACAGACATCCCACGTGTAAAATCACAAAAATATAAGTAAAATATGACAATGAATGGAAATGCTTAAATATTATAAGTAAATTTGCCTTGAAAAGTACCAAAATGCTTGCACAGTGTCTCAAAATCCCCGGTTTCTTGTCGGATAAGTAACGAAAACTTAATGAAAATGGTGACTGGTCACAACCCCAAACTTAGCTCATTGATTGTCCTCAAGTAATGTTTCAGATGACACTGCATGTCACTCCCCAAGATTCTTTATTCTTCCTAACACTGTTGAGATCATTCACTAACGTCTTCACTCTTCCTTCTATAGGTCCTGCTTTTCCTTGTGAGTTTTCAGTCGCACTTCCACTTCGAAGCACTGTTTCACCTGTCAGCTTATATCACATTCTCATCAATTCTCTCGGGGTTAAGTGTTTTCACTCATAATTCAGAATATGCAATTTCAACTCGCAAGTTTGAATAGTCTCTCCTTTCATATCACCTACACACAACACATACACACACACTTTTTAAGGTCTTTCTGGTTGTAACGGGGCTTGGGATATGGTGTGGATATTCAAAAAAATGGGAAACAAGTGGTTTTTGGTTCAGAGTCACTGTTACCATTATGTTCACTGTGTTGGTTTGTTTTTCTTTAAAATTGACTTTCTTTTGTTTTTCGCTCGGTTTTTCTTTTCCATTCTTATTTTTCAACCGAGTGCCCTTCTTTGGCTCATGCTTATTTTGAACCCTCGAGTTTATTTTATTATTATTATTATTTTCCTTTTTCTCTCGATGATTCTCTCTTTTTTCTTTGTTTTCGCATCTACCTGGGCTTTTTTGGAACTCATGGGGTTTTACCCCAAACTTAGAATATCAACACAGCTTAATAATATCAACTTGACTCTGAACGAGGTAAGGAAGTGTTTTGGCCGCGAGGTACTTTTACGGGGTTAAACAAAAAAAATGGATACAAGCTCAAATGGGGTTTACAAGGGATAAAATTATTTGGGACGGCTAGAAAGGCTCAAGGTTATTTTCAAACAACGTGCCTCAGTGTGTGTAGTCATGCATTGATAGTCCTAGAGAATCTACGTAAATTTAGAGTGATAAAGACATACCTGAATATCACTCATGATGATCAATGTGTTTGGCTTTATATGACTCACCCTGTTAGGTTTAGTTTTGACAGTATCCACAATACCTCTAGTATGGTGCGACTTCTTCCTTACTTCGGAATTCACAGGGCACTTATGTTGGTTAAGCTGTATACGTTGCGTCCAATCTTTCTTCTTCAGCAGTGTCAACTTCCTGGGGATATCCTTCACAACAAGCAATGGTAAGTGGAGTGATCCTTTCATCCATTCCCAGTCGTGATCATTACTAATTTCACAATAATACCGCAGACCTGAAACACTTGCAGGATAATGTATCCTAAAACAGAAAAATCAAATATAGAACGCAATAAAGTAAAATAACAAAATTATTAGAAAAATAACAAAATACTGAAAATAACAATATTGAAATCCCCCACACACTTGAACTAAACATTGGCCTCAATGTTTGCGAACAAGAGCGTAGGAGGAAACTCACAATACTCTACTGAGGAAGCGGGTGTGGAAAATGCAGCATCAATTGCCGCATCATGTTGCTCATTTCATCCAACATTACCCCATGTCGGGCTTGCTTGATACCTTGTTGTAAGACCCCAATTTTGACCCTAAGACCCCTCATGCAATTTCATCATAATCATTAGCATAGGGATCATACCTTCGCATCCGCCTTACCCCTCCTTCGTTGGGTTTGTTTTGGGAGAGATCACCAAGCACTATGTGATTGTATCATACTTGTATATTATCATTTTAATAACCAAAATACAAAAATATGTCTTTGCATTTGCCTAAATCTTTTGTAGGTAGGGCATGATCTCCATTGATCTATCAAGTTCATATTTAGGGTTTAAGACCCTCATGACAAAAAGCACAACCATGAATTGATCCAAGAGTGGTTATGAGTATCATATATGAGTTCCATTGATTCCTACATGTTATATTGATCATGTTTTCTTCAAGAGTTTGAGGGTGATTTGCCTTGGAAACCCTAGTTTGGCTGGGTATCTTGAGTAACTTCTCCAACAAGCTATCTCACCATTTGATCAAATTTCTCAAGCTACACTTAAAGATTCATCATCTTATGCGTATATGATCTACCATGAGCCAAAAAAGTCAATAGAATTGAAGATTAGCAAGTTGGTTGATGGTGGTTGGCCAGATGAATTCATCTAATCAAAACTGGGTCTCCCTAGACCCTATCTCCTACAATTTTCACCATATGAAAATGATTCCAAGAGAAAAGTTACTCTAAATGACATTCCAAACAACTTTCACGTTGATACCTAGAGCTAGTTTTTCTTGGAAAATCATTTTATATGTTGAAACATTATAGGTCATTTTATCTAAACTCTAATTTGAAAGTCAACTTCCCAAGGCCATAACTTGCTCAATTTTTATGAGATGAAAGATTTCCAAGTTGCACAACCAAATTCAAGATATCTAATTCAACTTTTATGTTTGGAGTGAGATCTAACTCAACTTTTATGAGCATGTGATATGAGGCTACATTATAGGTCACTTTTGACCTATACCATTGAACAAGTGATTTTTCCAAACTTCAAAAATGCATAACTCTATCATTTCAAATACAAATGATATTAAATTGGTGACCATTTTGAAGGTAGTTTAAATATATACAAGTTTGATGAAGACACTTTTCTCATTTGAAGCTCACATAAAAAGTTAAGCAAGGTGGAATATTGAGATATATGGCTTGACACTTCGAAATTTTTTTGATATGTTGAAATTTCCAAACTTCCACCTCAAAATTATTCATGTTCCAAGCTCCAAATGGAAAAGTGTTGAACATGAAAGTTGTTCCTATTGATCCAACCTTTCCAAAAAGTCCAATTTCATCCATTTTGGACAAGAATTGCTAGGGTTGCGCATGGCATGAACATTGCATCATCAAGTGGCAAAGATCAAACTTCAAACAGCTGTGTATAATTGCCTTGCATTCCAAGCTGATTTCAGACATGTTCACACTCAATTATGGATCAAATGGAATGATCTCATGGGCCTGTACACGCCCATGCACCCATGCATCACTCATTGCCAATTTTGGAAAGTCATTTGGAAGATGCAAATATCACATGATCCAGCTATAAATAGAGCTACATATGCTCATAATTCAACATACATTCGCGCCAGCTTTGATCCTAAACCCCTAACCCTTCCATTTGAGAGGATAATCCTGAGAATTTCCATTGAAAATTCAGTTGAATTCTCATTGTTTTGAGATTCAAAACTCCATGGATCCAAGACCTTTTGTGCATTACAATCTACTTCTGCAAGCTTACTGAGCAAGATCAAGCACAAGTCAAAGCAAGAACAGTGAATCCAGACCTACATTGAAGGTATTTTCTAGAAAATTTCATCTCTTCGATTCTCTCTTAATTCCACTCAATTCTCTTGGATCTTTGGTTGTCTAAAGTCCTACCAATGTAGGCAAGAAGATTGAGTTGCTTAGAGGTCAAATTGAAGCAACTCAGTTGACACACCTCAAAATTCAACTCCTCACATCTTTCTATATATGTGGAGTTAGTTAAAATTGAGGCCAGATTCGTGTTCTACGCCATTTTTTCTTTCATATCATATCCTCCTTTTTCATTTTCTTGATGGTGATGAGTGAACCAGTCCGGCCAGGGTCATCGGAGAAGATGACCGGCCTTTGGACGCCGGTGATGTGTTGGCATGGTTCAGAGCCATTGATCCTTTTCAAATTGTTTTAATCTCGTGCGTTGTTTTTAAATACCAAGCATGTGTCGCGTTGACTCAATTCCACCATGGAACGCGCGCTGGTGGCCACTTGATCAGCCACCTCAATTAATGAGGGAGATCAAGTGGTCCACGTTTTTTCTGATTATTTGAATTTTATTTTAATTGCTTTATTTTCATTAATTCATATTAATTTTAATATTGATCCAAAATATATGAGAGTTTCACCAAAAAATTTCAAATAATTTCCTCTTTCATATTCTGAATTAAAATTATTTTTTGGATCATTATTAATATTTTTCATGATTTAATTGATTTTGCATTTGTTTTTAATTGTTTAAAAATACTTTTAAGTCTTCAAAAATTATGAAAAGTTTTCTCTAAGGTCCTTTGACCTTGTTTGACCTATGATAAATCTCATGGCCATTTATTTGGTGTTTTGATGAGGTTTTAGGAATTTGACAAACCATATTTAATTTAAATGTATTATTTTAGTATTTTTAAGTTGAATAAATGCCAAATAATTTTGTTGACCAATTGTGATGACTTGTTTGTGTTTGACTCTTGTTGTTGGGCCTTGGTCAAGGTTGATTTGACTTTGTCAAGTTAATATCATTGAATTTAGGGGATTGATGGGATGTACATTCCATCTCCCAAAATGAATGGATGATATTAATTTGGTAAAAGTTCTCCTTTGATCAATTTGAGTTTTCATCTATTCCCATCCCTCTTCATCTCATTCCCCTTCTTTATGCATTCATCTCATTGGGCTTATGATATCTGAAAGTCCTAAAGCTAGTTGATTGAAAAATTAACATGAGTACGGATGAGATTAGGCCACACCTTTTGTATATCCTTTTTGTGTGTGGTATGTTTCATGAGCATAGTCCATAATACTATGTCTCTAACATGCATTAACATCAAAATTCTATTGCCCGACCTCAAATAGTTATGACTTCTACATAAGTCCAATTACGATTGCTTAATATAGCGCTAAATTTGTGACATAAAAGGCATAGCATTCTAGTTAGTGAGATTGTAAGTCTTCCCTCTTTCATGGTATTATATGGAAACTTGGCCTTTTTTCCTTCCTTTGGAAGATGTCTTGGTTCAAAGATCCATGCTCGTGATAAGTGGGTTGAGTGTTCTCCAAAGAATGTCTTAAAATGAAAAGCAAAAGCAAAACAATACTAACTTCTAACTCATTAACAACTAACTTTTAATTTCAAGTCATTTACTTTAATGTCATTTAATTCTTGCCTTTATTCATTTGCCATTATTCATATCATTCTAATTGTTTATGTTAATGCAATTTTCACTTTGTCCACTTGGACCATATTGTGTGATATTTCTTGAATATACTTTGCTTGTTTATGTGGTCTTTGACCATTAATGTACATAATAATAACAAAAACCCTAAAAAAAACTTTTGTGTGGACTGTTGGCTTGATCTTGGACAAATGGACTTAGAACTTAGGCAACTTTCCTATGCTAAAGGACTTGGTCAATGCCAACTTATTGAGAAACCAAGTGCTTGCAATTTGAAATTTCATCTGACACATCATTCAAAATCCCTCTGAGTTCATCTACAACAATGATCATTGTGAAGTTATTATTTTGAACCTGTGACTTGTGGAATTCATCTGTTACATGGGCTAAGTTGAAGAAGATCATGGAATGGCTAAAGCTTGGATGTGGCTATCTTTATTTGATGCGTTTGCTCTTCAAGATAATATAACTGTGCATTTGTGTGTTGCTTGATTCTAAAAAGTCCAAGGGAATTCTGGGTTTCTATTGACATTCTTGTCTATTGGATTGCTACCCATTTGGTCAGATCTTTTTAACTCTTAACTTTTAATTTTGTGCATAGGATTAGTCTCTTC
Organism: Lathyrus oleraceus; assembly: GCF_024323335.1. NCBI lineage: Eukaryota > Viridiplantae > Streptophyta > Magnoliopsida > Fabales > Fabaceae > Lathyrus > Lathyrus oleraceus. Next base: position 630,925,121 of record NC_066583.1, on the reverse strand, counting down.
ATCTTCTCCCCATTTCTTTAATTTCAAAGTCCCTCCCTCCCTTTTCAAAATCTTCTTTGACTGAACTCATTTTGTTCCAAACTTTGACCACTTTGCGAAAAGATAGAAACTTTGGCCTTATGCCATTGCATTTTCAAACTTCTTTTCTTAAATCAAATTTGTAAATAAACTTAACTATATTTGACTTAAACTTTCAAAAATCCAAAAAGAATTAACTCATTCAAACAATTTTTAGGCCTTTGTGCCTTTCAAACTTAATTTTTGTTAAAAGCAATGCATCTACTTTGAAATTTGTATCACGAACTACGAGGTTTTGATCCCTCATTTTTTATGTTGGTACGTAGGCACAAGACCGGAGGTCTTGCCAAACACAAAAATATAATTAATGAATTCTTTTCTCATCCCCCCATTCTATTTGTTTGTAAACATCATTTTTGTCCCAAATACATATGCACACAAAAAAGGGCTCCCTAGGAGTACCTAGGACACTTTTAGGGCTAACACCTTCCCTCTGTGTAACCAACCCCCTTACTTGTAATCTATGACATTTTATTAGTTTTGATTTGAAAACTTCTTAATTTTGGGTTTTGTTCATACTTTTTCCCTTTTCCCTTGGAAACAATAAAAGCGCGGTGGCGACTCTTGTTATTTGATCTCTAGCTTATCCATAGCTTGATGATCATGAATTTACCGCTACAGAAATTAAGTGGCGACTCTGCTGGGGAGTAGTCTCCAGTGGGTTTAGCCTACTTTTTGTGTGTATATATTTGTATATATGTGATGTTTGTATATATGTATGTGTGATATAATTTGCTTGTTTTGCTTGGTGATCTCTGAGTGATGAGATAAGTTCTAACCCGAACTTGAGTGTAATTAAGATAAGAGGATGGTATAGTCATGTTCGACTTGTGTGGAGTAGTCCTTAACAAGTTGGCTTGAGATCCATCTGCTTAGTGGAGACTCTTTTAGATTTGGAAATGTCACACAAGTATTTATGGTTAGGCATTACTATCTCTAATTTGGGTCCGAGAAGCTGAGGACCGTAGAACATTTACCCCCTCTTGGCCTATTTAGGACGTAGTGCGGAAACTGTTCAAGTGTAGACTTGATAACAGTTGTTACGCGACACTACACTCAAACGAGTTTCTCTTGAGAATATTATGGGTCGATGAGTCAGACATCTTACCCTGTAATATCCGATAGACGGAATTAAGACTCTGGGAACTTTTTAGAACATGATCTACAGGTTATTTATTCTTAGTTCACTCCTTTGGGATGGTTCTTACCCAGACTTCATGCTCGTGACTTGCAACAAACCCTTGATTCTTGGTTGATCCAATCAAGTCTTGTCAATATCAATGGAACTTGGGTGTTGATAAGGTGTAAACCATAATCCACCAAAATGGATGATTGATCTTGACAAATGACTTGATTCATCCCTTGACCTTTGTTTGCCTTGTGTGTGATCCCTTATTTTTTATTGTTGCATTCATGCATTCATGCGCATCATAACATTCATCACACGAAAATTTCAAGGAACTAAGGTATCATTTGCAAATATTTTCAGACCATGGATTGTGGACGAAGGAACACTAAGAAGTACAGTTTTAGATGTCCCGATTTGAAAGAGTTAAGGAAGCTAGCATCTTTTGTATTAGATCCCTTGGACTTCAAACAACGTCATGGGAAGCTATTGTCTATCTTATCTGCTGATGTGGTTGAAGGACTCTTAAGTGTATTGGTGCAGCTCTATGATCCTCTCTACCGTTGTTTCACTTTCCCAGATTTTCAGCTTGTGCCTACCTTGGAGGAGTATTCTCATCTTTTGGGGATACCTGTTTCTAGTAGAGTACCTTTTAGTGGATTGGAAGAGATTCCCCGATCTAGTATTATTGTTGAAGCTCTTCACTTGAAGAAGTCTGAGATAGAGGCTCGTTGGGTGAATAAAGGAGGATTGTTTGGGTTGCCATTTGATTTCCTCATCAAGGAAGCTACTGCTTTTGCTCAAGCCGGTAGGGTGGACGCTTTCGAAGCTATCTTTGTGTTGCTCATCTATGGATTAGCTTTGTTCCCTAACATTGACGGTTTTGTTGATGTTAACACCATTAGACTTTTCTTAATTGGGAATCATGTGCCTACTTTGTTGGATGATATCTATTTCTTTTTGCATCTAAGGAATTCTAAACTCATCCTGAAAAAATTGTATTTGATTATTAAGATCAGCCTGTAAAATCTATACTCAGTTTGTGAGTTCAGCCCGTGGAAAAGCTCTCTTTTGGTTGGGGGATAAGTCAGTGTAAAATCTCTCAATTTGCTTGTATCAAATGTTCGTGGGCATAACCAGTAAACGCTCAATATTATAGTGAAATCTCAAGAAGATCTCTTGAGGACAGGACAAAGTCAACGTTCAACCGTACCTGGATAATTCTCTAGTGTCATCTCTTTAATCCTCATCTTTTAAATTATTGTTAATTACTTTACTGTTTTATTTCCTGTTGCTTTTCTCTCTGATCTTAAAAATACTAACACAATTTGCTTCTTAAATAATAAGATCTTTAAATTAATCGTGAGTTTTAAATACCATAATTCACTCATCCTATTGTGCTCAAAGTCATTTGTCCAACAAATTCAACGAGTAGAAAGAAAGTGGAAGAAGTTTTCGTTTCGACAATTCGAGAACACATTAGAGTGAGGAAGGAAAACTAAATAAGTAATTTTGTGTGTGTTTTGGAATCAAACACGTGTATTTCTTATATAATGTTGGAAACTAATTTTAGTGTGTAGAGTAAGCAATATGAGACATATAATTTTCTCAATTAACATACAAAACACATAGTTTTCTAACAATGCTAGACTTAAGTTTTTTTTTTCAAATTTATCCCAATGTTGAAATTTAAACATGTTCAAACAATCTCCCACTAGAATTAATAAAAAATATTTCAAAATAAATATTTTTAAGATTGTGCATAAATAGAGATGTCTACAATTATAGCTTTTAGATAACAAACAATATATGGTTTAAGATTTTTTTTGAATCGTATCCCAATATTGGAATCTAAACAAGTTCCAAACATATTTTGTAGATTGGATGACTTCACAAAAATTTGAACTCTAGTACTCACTTTTTTTTTTTGAGTATATAGTAATTTTGATTCATTTATTTATAAAATATATATGTTGATATTATATTTTATGTAATCTAATGTAAGATTGCCTTAATCTAATGTAAGATTGCCTCGAATAAATAGATTAATATACTCTTTCAATCATGAATTATACGATATTTTAGATATTTTATATGAATTAAAAAATATATTTAATTTTATATGAAGAATATAAAATTTTACGATTATTCTTTCATCAATTATACAAAAAAGAAAAATTAAAAGAGTTGAAAAAGATATATTAAAAAATATCATTATTTAAACATTAAAATAATTTATAAACTAATTTATTTTTGCAAGTGACGTAATATATATATATATATATATATATATATATATATATATATATATATATATATATATATATATATATATATATATATATATATATACTCTTTTGAATCCCTAATATTTCATGCATTTTTACAAAATAGATTTTTGATTACTTGACTAATTAGTAAAAAATAATTCAATGCAAGAATCTGACTACTCCCTCGTGTTGAAGACTGGTTGGTGGCCTAACCTAACAATTCGAGATTTTAAGGTCATGAAAATCCTCCCTTTATCTCAATTCAATGTGAGATTGTTAAAAAGAATGAATTAATCTATAGGACTTCGAGGTAAATGAGTTTGTCTCATTTTATAATTTTTGGATTATTTTTTATTAGAGGTTAAAGATAGTGCATTGTCAATGTAAAAAAATATTACATTAACATCCAATCAAAATATTTTATATTGCTAAATCAGAATAGTATTTTAAAAATAAAAATGTGATGTGGCGGGATACACGAGTCTCATTGATTGACAACGTACTGGCAGTGCATAATCTTTTTTCTCTTTCTATTATAGGTTTTTACTTTAAAAAAGGTGACCCTATAAACTATTGATAGTTCGGTGGTTTTTCAACTTAATTAAAGGTTAAACCTCCTTATCAATCATGAATATTACTCCCTCTGTTCCTTTTTAAATGTCTTTTTTTTGGAAAAAAATTGTTCCTTTTTAATTGTCATTTACAAAGTTCAAGGTAGTATTAATTGTATTTTGTCAAAATTATCCTTAGGTCATTATTATAAAGAGAGAAAAAGTAAAATGAATGTAATAAATAATGAGTAATGATAACTTGTGCCTCAATGACACAAGTTAAGAGATCAATATAGAAATAAATTCTTGGAAATTGTGGATTAAATTTATTAGAAACTTATAACTAATAATTTTATTTATTTTTTTAATACAAATTTTTTATTTGTGGGTTTCTTAACATATGTCCTTGGGGCACAAGTTAACATTATCCATAAATAATTAAGGGTATTATAGGTAAAATGAGAATTATTGTTGAAAGAGAAGCAATAATAATTAACTTTATTGATATGTGTACAAAGTCAAAAAATAACAATTAAAAAGGAACCGAGAAAGTAATTAATAATTTAGCTATGGAAGTTCAGTTGATTCCAACTTAAAACCCACCACATGAATCATGATCACTTAATAATTATTTTATTTCATATGGCAATAACTATGCCTTTCTCTTTCTCTTTCTCTTTATATATATATATATATATATATATATATATATATATATATATATATATATATATTAATTATTGACTGAAAAAAGTACAATAGGTAGTTGGGTATCCTAATAGCAATGACCCACACTTGTCATCATATTAATGATACATTATTACATAATTAATTTTCCTAACGATTATACTAGGATATTCATATTATCTTAGACTAGTAGTATTTATATTTGTTGTGTCGTGCACACACTAAACAAGACCAACCAGAAGAAGCCACTTAGAGGTTTCAAACCAGAGTGAGTGTTTTTCTTTGTTCTTCTATGCCCAATGGCATCACTTGGTGCTGCCAAATTCCTGCTCTGTTTCTCAATAATATGGCTCATCAACTTCCTACCTTTATGCCAAGGTTCTTTCCCCCACCTTCTATGCATTATTTGTCATAGGTTTATTAGTTGAAATTGCATATGTGTCTCTGATTGTTAGGTTTCTTTTGCTGTCCAATGTTCTTGGAACTAGAAAATGTAGTACATGTGGCACAAACCTATGGTGGTTTACTTCAAGAACATGTACATAGATAAAGACATGAATATGATTGAATTGAATCTAAGACGACAAAAATCAATTTGTTAGTTTTTGAAACACGTTTGACTTTTTAATAGTGATTTATGTTTAGATACCGTCACTACATTAAAACATGTTTTGTGATGAATGTTTTGAAGTTGTGTTTTCAAACTTCAGATAAAAATAAATAGATTATTAATTTTAAATATATATAATTTTTTAGTTAAAAATGTAGAAAAAGAAAAATTATTATTAATAACAATAACAATAATAGTAATTATTTTTCTAATAAAATTTGAACTCTATTATTTGAACTTACAAAGTTAAGTTTTTTTATAAAATATAAGTTTGTTTCTAGTATTTATTTCCATATTTTGTATCAGTTTCTTTGTCGTAAATCTCTACCTCGACCGGAAACTAATATAAATTATATGAAATTTGTTTGCAGGTAAAGATAAATGGAAAAATATGAATGAATATAAGTATCCATTTATAAGAAAAGCAAGTTCATTTGAATCTCGACCATCAGTTTCAACCACCAACACAAAGAATGGTTATGACTACATAATAGTAGGTGGTGGAACAGCAGGGTGTCCTTTAGCTGCAACACTTTCAAAGAAATTCAATGTTTTGTTACTTGAAAGAGGGGGTGTCCCTTTCACAAACCCTAATGTTTCATTTCTTGACAACTTTCATATTACATTGGCTGATACTTCACCAACTTCAGCTTCACAATTCTTCATTTCAACGGATGGAGTTTTTAATGCAAGAGCTAGGGTTTTGGGGGGTGGTAGCTCCATTAATGCTGGCTTCTACACTAGAGCAAGCTCAAGGTATATTAGTACTACTTATTTCAATATTTAGTAGTATTCAATTTTTTATTCTTTAAAGATAAATAAATGGAATATCACATATTCTAATTCATGTTTTTTTACATAATATTTTTAATGATTTATCAATTTAACGGCACGAGATTTTTAAAGTCTATCTTATTATCACAAATTTTGTAAACAAATTTTTTTAAAATAGTTTATTGATTTGTTATAGATTTCTGAAAAATGAGAATTCGAAAGAATATAAAAAAATTTATAATAAAAAATTGTATTGAATTGTTTTTATTAAATATTATTATTCATAAGGATTTTTTTAAAAATAATTTTTGTTTTGGTATACAAACATGAAGCAATTTAGAGGTGTGTTTAATTCAAATATAATTTATTTATTTTTGCATAATTTAAAAATAAAATTGAATGAGGTAAGATACATGTAGGTCTTATCATTATAAATATAAATATCTTTGTCTCCTTTCAACCATCAAACATAAATCTTGTTGAGAGTTATTATGTCTGACTTTGATTTTCTCTGGTATCATTAATATTTTCATGCTGTATTTTTTTTAAAAATGATTATAGAAATATACACTATTCATATTTTTTTTATTATTAATTTTTTAGACTCAAATTTTTTCTCTTAACTAATTAACCATATTTTATTAATGTGAAAGACATATATTCAAATATATTTTAAGTGAAGTTATTGTTGTTAGCTGGACCCTATGAAATTGTATTTATATTAATAACATTTATTTATGACTACAATTATATTTATTTAAAGTTCTCTTCTCACATTTCTTCAATTAATTAAATGCTGGTTCTTGTGGTCCTCTTTTGTGACCCTATGCTCTTATTATGCCATGTAAGTGATTAATTAGATGCAAGTTTCAGAAAAGTCTAGGACCATTTTGATTAATTAGAACATTCAGAAAATTATTATCAAGAATTATTATATGTTTTTTTTCTGTAACATTTTCTTTACTGTAAAATGCAGATTTATAGAGAAAATGGGGTGGGATGTAAAGCTAGTAAATGAATCATATCCTTGGATTGAAAAGCAGATTGTTCATCGTCCAACATTTTCACATTGGCAAAGAGCATTGAGAGATGGTCTTCTAGATGTTGGCGTGTCACCTTTCAATGGATTCACCTATGAACATAAATATGGAACCAAAGTTGGTGGAACCATTTTCGACAGATTCGGTCGACGACACACCGCTGCTGAATTGCTTTCTTCTGGAAATCCTAACAAACTCACTATTTTGATCTATGCCACTGTCCAAAACATTGTTTTTGATACAACAGGTAAACACATTTTCGCAATATTCGATGTTGTTTTCATCTTTGTCGTAATGTCTCTTGTATCTGATATGATATATATGATGTTCTTACACAACTATCAACTGAAATTAGTAGTAATGTTAGTGTATATATTTATTGTTGCAGGAAAAAGACCAAAGGCTGTAGGAGTAAATTTCAAGGATGAAAATGGGAAAATGCATAAGGCAATACTAGGAGATGATAGGGAAAGTGAAGTGATTGTGACGAGCGGCGCGATTGGGACGCCTCAGATGTTGTTGCTTAGTGGAATTGGTCCGAGAGAAGAACTCGAGAAGTTGAAAATTTCTGTGGTGCTTGATAACAGATTTGTTGGGAAGGGTATGGCTGATAACCCGATGAACACGATATTTGTTCCGCTTAAGAAACCGGTTAAGCAGTCGTTGATAGAGACTGTTGGTATTACTGATAAGGGTGTGTATATTGAAGCTAGTTGCGGGTTTGGACAGACGAATGAAAGCATTCATTGTCATCATGGTTTGTTGTCGGCCGAGGTATGTTTGTCATCGCTTAATTTGCATGATTGTGTGATTTGAATCGATATCGAACAATTTTGCATGATGTTATGATGTTATGATAAACCAGATTGGCCAGCTTTCGACGATTCCACCAAAGCAAAGAACAATGGAAGCGGTTAAGGCTTTTGCGAAGAACAAAAGAGACATTCCAATTGAAGCATTCAAGGGAGGTTTCATCTTATCGAAAGTTGCCAATCCATGGTCGACCGGTGATCTCCGATTGATCAACACAAATGTAAACGACAACCCTTCCGTTTCCTTCAACTACTTTAGTCACCCTTACGATCTTGATCGTTGCGTCGAAGGAATCCGGTTAGCCTCAAAAGTTGTTCAGTCAAAGCATTTCACAAACCTCACTTTGTGTGACAGACAAACTACAGAACAGTTTCTTAACAACACTGTGAAGGCTAATGTTAACCTTATACCAAAGCATGTCAATGACACAGAATCACTTGAGCAGTTTTGTAGAGACACTGTGATCACTATCTGGCATTATCATGGTGGATGCCATGTTGGGAAGGTTATTGACTCGGATCATAAGGTTCTTGGCGTTAACAGGCTTCGTGTCGTAGATGGCTCGACGTTTACCGAGTCGCCGGGAACTAATCCTCAAGCTACTGTCATGATGATGGGCAGGTACGTACACCGGGCTTACCGAAAGCATCGATGACTCCATTTTCATTAATAGTTTATCGAAATAAGCCTAAAACAATTTATAAATAATGATCATTGATTCATTACCTATTGCATGCTAATAGTATATTTGTGTTTGTGACAGGTATATGGGAGTGAAGATTTTAAGAGAAAGGTTAGGGAAATTTGCTGGTGTTTGAGACATGTTAGGAGAAGACTAGAGTATTATTAGTTTGACTTGAATTAGTGTATCTTGTTCTTTTTTTTGTTAATGTTGAGTGAAGAGTGATAATTGAACAATGAAGAAAGTTTTTGTGTTTAGAAGTAACTCTTGATGGAATTGCATGTTTGAACTTTGACCCATGTATTTGTAATATTGTGTAATGTAGTCTTGGCATTATTAGTTTGGCCTTTCTGTTATTGCATTCTTGATTTTGTTTATGTGCATCTCTTAGGGGACTATGTTGGGATCTAGTTCCTTAGAGGCTTTATGTTTTGTTTCCTTAGAGACTAAATTTTACTTATCTTTCTACCAAATTCCAATGTTCTTTTCTTTAGAAATCACATGGTTGGTTAATGACAATAAGAAAAGACCAAATACTTGAAACATTGAGAACCTCATGTTCAAAATTAAGTAGGAATGGATAACTATGTCAAATTAAAAATAGTTAAATCTTAAAGAAACCTATACATTTTTTCTACAAATGAAATTATTACATACACCCCTTCTTACTAGAAAGGAGTCGACTCGTGTTGAGCCCAATAAGATTGAAAAGGCTGGGACCGTAAACACAAAGCCCAAATATATCACCAAATCAAATGTAAAGCTCAACGAATATGTGATGGGAATTTTTTATCTCACCCTATGTGATTATGTGATGGAATAACACCCTATGAAAATATAAAAATACCCTTTAAATTCTAGAGATGCATCTCCAAACGCATCCAATACACACACAACTTATTTGTTTTTGAGCTGCAGTCTAATTTTTTGGTTAAATTTACTCCGGAAATATATTTCTGAAATACATTTCTGAAAATTGTAGGATGTGCTTTAGAACGGTAAGATGTGCTTTGGAACTGTGGGATTTGCTTTAATGTTAAGGTTGAGCGTCATGCTTGACTTGATTAGGGTCTAAAGGCTTCCTGAATTTTGATTTGAAATGATGGAGACCAAAGGATTTAACAAACATGGGACAATTGTTTGCAAAAAAATTCCTATGGTTAAATAGGAGTATATATAGTATATATTTCTTGTCGAGAGCGTTTTATTTCACTAAATTTTGATTTGAAATGATGGAGACCAAAGGGTTCTACAAGCTATTTTTCTATATTATATATGAGTATATTTGATATGTTGGTTGTGGAGGCATTTTATTTCTTTTCTTTTCCTTTATAGAGATTTAATTTGTCTGATTAAATTATTTTACTGATGGCAGGTAGTGAGCCGAATAAATAGGGTTACTCAGCAGATTAGAAGAAAATATTTGCTCTCTTCTTTGGAACCAATCAAATGTATGTATTCAAATCCACATCTCATTTGATTTAATGTGTCCCTGCTATGCCTTCACATTAATATGTTTGTATATAACTTTTAGAATCCAATATATACTGTTTGATGTCAAAACTACAGGTTCCAGAAATGTATTTTCGGAGATATTCCAGAAATGTATTTCCGGAATAAATTTAATCATAAAATTATGGTGTGGTTCAAAAACAAATGAGTTGTATACGCATTGTGTGCGACTGGAGATGCATCTCCAGAATATGAGGACATTTATGACTTTTCACGAGGTTCCCTAGTAAATTATAGGGTGCATTAAGAAATCGCCTTATGTGATATACAAGTGATACTAGTTGATGGTTCTAGAAGACAATCTTGCACTAGATTCAGGTTGTTAGGTAGGTGAGTCAACATAAAATAATCTCTTTTTGATGCGTTAACTAGTTTGTTATAGAGTATTATATTATGTTATTTCTCTTATATACACTACAAAAAATAAGTGATGTAGCCAGAGAATTTTGCGTGGGGTCATCCATAAAAAAAAATTGACATTGTTGTAGGTTAACTCCTCGCAATGCAGAAAAAAACATAATTACGAGGGAACATCCCTCACAAAAGAGCGGGAAAAAAAACAAGTGTACAAATGGTCACCCCTCATAACACTTGTGGAGGAAAATAAAAAACATTTTGAAAATTTTCCGGTGGTTCAATGGAAGAAGGTTTGCAAGGGTCGCCCCTAGCAAAAGTTGAATGTTGATTTTGCGAAGGGGGGCCCAACAAAGTCCCACGTGTATTCATAATATTTCAGTCTTTTAGACCGTTGGCGGCGTGACAGACGAGGTAAAATGGTTGTGAGGGGTAACCCCAACAACATTTTATTGTCGCAGATTATGAGGAGTAGCCCCTAGCAAAATTTTATTTATTTTCATTTAAAAAAAATTCTCTTTCTCCGTCATTCACAATTCAAAAAATGTTTTCTCTTCATTCTCGCTCTCAGCCCTTCATCCTCATTCTCTCAACTCTACTATCTCCTCTGCAACTCACGCTTTCATTTTTTTTACTTTTGATTCTCAAATCCTCATCAATATGTCTCATTTTCTCAAATACATATTTAATTGCTTTTATTTTTTTAATTAATTTTTTAATATAAATATATTATTAATTATATATTAATATGCTTGCGAGTGTGTTGTTAGCTATGGTTAATATTATTAGTTAAGGATGAATATGCTTGTAAATATGTTGTTGATTTTATATTTGCTTTAAATATAATAATAGATTACTATGTAATTAATATTTTATGTAATAAAAAAATATCGTTACTTTTTTTAAAAATAAAATTTATTTTGAATTTTTTTAAGAACAATATATACTTAAAAAACAGTATATATTTTAAAATAGTAGATATTGTATATATTTGACAGAAATTTATTTAACATTGAATAAAATATATCTTGTTTATAATAAAACAATATGTATTTTTTAAAAAATTTATAGTTTTTTTATACTGTTTATTGTACTAGTAAAAAAATATAGGTGTGCATGTTCTCCCTGTAAGGGCAGTGGGACTCAAAGACCTTGGTAGGTTTATAACACAATATGATGGTTAGAGTTTACCTACAACGGCGAGAAGCCTTGTACGGTGGCGTTTTGAGGTAGTTTATGAGTCTTGCTCACGTGAGGTGAGAGACTCTACAGATGACCGATGACGCATGGGAGCAAGCGTATGATTATGACCACTCGTGGTGTTGTGACTTTAGTAAGCGTTATGCTCTTTTGGGATGTAAAGAATGATTTGTATGGATTTCGATATGTCCTTCTCTCCTACATTGGAGATGTATTTATAGAGGTCTCTATGGCCTAGGATTCTCTTGGGAAGGGTCACCTTCCACTCAATCAATGGTGGATCATTTAATCCTTATTTCCCAAAAAGTTACATGTCAGTTATTGATCCTGAATTCTCTCTACCCCATAAACGTCTTATCCCACATTTCCTACTATCGGACGATAGGAAATTCCTGGGGAGAGGTAATGCCTTCATTTGGGTGACATTCCCATGTCACCTTTCATGAAGCGGTCTAAAGTCATCTCCATAAGCAAAGCCCTTTAAAATTATAACACTACATATTCTCTCAAGCACGAGACCTTTGATAGAAGACAAGGTGTTTTAAGACCAGATCTCTAGGGAAGTATCATGAGAACCTGCATTCCTTATAAGTTCCTCAGGTGAGGCGTTCGACCTACATGATTATGACTTAGAGGTGGATAACGACTGAATTGCTTACAAAAACTACAAAAGATGTATTTAAGAATAAGCTCAGATGTTCTAGTTTACATGTTTTGTCCCTTTTATGTTTTTGGATTTGTTAAGGCTCAATAGCCTATTTTATATTTGTACTGTTAAGACAAATCTAATATTGTGCATCTCTGAATGTTGTTCATACAAACACACTAACCTTTGCATGATTAACTTTTGGATTCTTTTCTGGTGTGTTAACCCTTTAACAAATTATGGAGAGAAAAAGGACTAGGAAGTATTGCTAAGTGTTGAAGTAACACATGTTTTTGTTCGACAATGACCTCCTGGTAAGTACTAATGTTGTGCTTCATGTTGGAGCACCAAGCATGACATTTGATCCTGGTCCTTGTATCTGTGAAAATAGATATATCTATATTAATAGTATTCATTGCATATTACTAATTGGTTGTGTGTGCATGACTAAGTATGTGAATGATTGCATACTAATATATGTTAGTTAGAAGGATTGTATGCTACTAACTATGTGATACTAGATTCAGGCACGACTAAATCTGTGAATGATTGCATGATTGTTTGTTTGGTTTGGAGCAATTAAATGGATTATATGTAAGTATCTGAATGTTGATGCTTCTGACTTCTGTTGTTGGTGGTGCTTAACTTTGATACATGGAAGTTGTTGTTGTTTAAATGCTCTGAAGATTTAGTACATCTACTGGCTATCACTTGTTGTCATGGAAGAAGTACTATTTATGTTGAAGAGTTATTTTGCCACAATTCGCCAAAAGGGAAGATTGTTGTTCCTAGTGGATTAGTTCTTTGGGTTGCTTGTATTTAACAAAGCAACACCTTGGAGAAGTGTCCAAGTGTTCAAGATTGGTCTAGCTTTCTAAAGTTGTATGGAACTGTAAAAGCGACACATGTTGGGCGCGATGCTCCAACATGTTGGTACAACTTCTGGGCTTTATGCAACAGGTGCCAGAGTGTCGCGTTTTAACATAATCTTTTGAGAAGATTCAATTATTTTTTATTTATTGTTTTAACAATATGATTATATGATTTCTTGGACAGCTTTTGAAGATCAAATCATATTTAAAAGATATTTAAATTTTAATTTGTAAGAAAGCAAATCATATCTTTTTGTTGGAGCTAAAAAATAACTGCAGATTCTGGACGAAAATAACTGTAGATCCATAAGGAAAAAGTCCAAAGTTATTTTTCTATATAAGGAGCTCAAACCTACATTGGAAAGAAAGCCTTCACATTGAATATTTCATAGTGACGGGGTTTAGAAGAGGCCTTGTTATTTTTATGTACACCTCTATGTTTCAGTAACTTGGCATATAAGTTTGTCTAGTTGAGTTGTAAATTCAACATTGTTATGTACACCTCTATGTTTACGTAAATTGGCATAGAAGGTATGTCTAGTTGAATTGTAATATTCAACATCATCCATCTTGTTAGATTAAAGTTGATCCTAGGGTTTAGTGATTGTTATCTCCTATCACGGGTTATGTGATAGAGAAGAAAGTGAGTAGTTCTCATGTTTAGGGGAGACTCTAAATAAAAAAAATCATTTGTTAGTGTTAGGAAGTGGCGTTGAACAACATAAGATTTGTTGTTGCTTGTAAGTCTAATTATACTAAGGTACTAATAGTGAATTTCCTTTCTTGGGACTAGGTGTAGTTTCACCGAACTGGGTAAACAATTGATTGTATTCTTTATTGTTTTCTGTTTTATCAAATAGTACTTGTTATTATAGTGGTTTTAGTGTATCTTATCAAACTGATCATTGAAGCATTGAGTTAGACATTTGTCCCCTGAGGAACAAAACTTCAATTCGTCTTCCATTCCTTTTTAGTCTCCACATGCATAATGTTTCACCATCTAAATAGGGTTATATTATTATGCCAACCTTATTTCCTATGTCGGATACATTTAAATCCACACAAAAAGTTTTGATTAAATCCTTGTCATTATAAAGGGAATCAATGCTCGTCACTTCATCACAGAAAGTGGCATATTTAGAAGTTGTGATCACCATTAGTGGATTTGTTTGTCTTGAGTAAAGAGACATTAAATCAATATTTCTAGCATCATCGATATCACTTCATAATCTCCTAACATTTTCTCTTCCACAAACCTCCATTCTATTTTACCATAGCCATATTTTACACAATTTAAACAATGGGTCCATGAATCACATTGATCATAATCATACTCTCTAATGAAAACCATACTTATATTAAATAAAAAATAAAATGGAATAAATAAAATGTTTGAGCACGTGAGAAGAATTAGAGTTAGCACAAGGGAGTTTCTTCACAGAAACTTGGGAGAGGACAACATGAGTGGTAATGGAAAAGTGAAGGAATGATGAAAATTTTGTAACCAAGGATAATGAGTGGCCAACAAATCCTTATGCTTTATTAAAATCTCTAGTCTATAGGGTCTGAACCCCTAGTCTTTCAAATGCACAAGTTCTCAAGAGTTGCAATCCTTGCATTAGGGTAAGTGGAATATAAAGTGTTTACAATGTTCATTCAAATTGATTAGGTAAGGAATGAAGTTGGTGAGAGGGGTGTTGCTAAAGCACTCCGCCATTGACAACCTCATGCATGGGGAACTGTGTATCGATATGTCTATAACTACCACTGTATATTCGATTTTCCTTCTAAATTTAAAGCATTTTTCCCTTATAAGGTTCATGTTTGGGGGATTGTGCCTCTATACATGTATACCAACTTCTACAAAGCCCTTCATTATGGTCTGATCTCAGTTATGTGTACATAGAGGTCAAAAAAAGTTAAAAGATGGAATGGTGGAGATGGCAATGGACAAAGCTCAGTAAGGCAGACCCAATTTACATCTAATATTAGGTCAAGATTTGATTTTGATGTCAATGGTTGATATGCATGTCATAACTAGCAGTTATGAAGAGCTTTGCGTGCAGATGGTTGATCATATTTAAATAGACACTACAACAAACAAGACCTTAGACAGCGCTTTTTTTAGCCTTAGACAGCGCTTTAAAGCGCTGTCTAAACCTCCGCTGCTAAAGGTTTAGACAGCGCTTTTTTAAATCTTAAAAGCGCTGTCTAAGCCCCCCCCCCTTAGACAGCGCTTTGGCCAAAAGCGCTTTATAAGACCCTCTTATTTTAAATTTTTTAGGTATACCTTAGACAGCGCTTTTGAAAAGCGCTGTCTAAGCCCCACCCCCTTAGACAGCGCTTTGGCCAAAAGCGCTTTCTAAGACCCTCCTATTTTAATTTTTTTAGGTATACCTTAGACAGCGCTTTTCAAAAAGCGTTGTCTAAGCCCCCCCCCCCCCCCCCCCCCCCCCCTTAGACAGCGCTTTTGCCTAAAGTGCTTTCTAATCCCCCCCTTAGACAGCGCTTTTTACAAAAGCGCTGTCTAAGGTATACGAAATTTTTTGAAGCTTTTGTTTTAAACCACATTTTTTCCAGGTTTATAAACCAGAATTTCTACCTGTTTTCAACCAGATTTTGACAGACAATTATCACATTTTATATATGCCATTTTGGCCTTTTTTTCTACCAATTTTTGGCTAACAAATATATATATATACCAATTCAAACCAATTTTGCCTTAAATGTATCAAAATATATACAAATTTATGTACACATTTACAAGTCATAACATATACTACAAATGTACACATTAATTACACAAATTTATGAACAAACATTGAGCTTTATCATGAATTGACACCACTCCTCTTTGATTTCGTCCACTTGATCCTTTGTATAAAATGCACACTTGAATTCATCAAAGTACTACATAATAATATCTCGCATAAACCTCAACATGAAATACCCGCAATCTATTTGATTACGTTGTTGAGGACACTACATATGAAAAAAAATATGGATTATAAATCCTAAGTTTTATCAAGTGTCATCACTAATATAATAAAAAATGTGGTAATTAAAAATATACCGCCACTTTAATCCATGTAATGGAGTTGGCGCCCCTCCTTGAGGTTTGGATATCTCGTTGGGCCCTATCTCCTTTTAGAAAAAGATATTTGTTTCAGTTTTTCCAGTTTTAAAATGCAACAAAGTTAATATGAATTCAAACTTTCACTGTTTGTTCCATACATGAGTTACGGAATCAAATTGTATCAAGTTACGGCTTGACTTAAGATAGAGATTGCAAATTCATTCCAAACAATGACTTACTTGTGTCTCTGCTTCTTGTCTCATCCGACTATACCGCTGAGCAAGATGACGAGCATCCTCCAAAGGTGGGCCGATGATCATTTGTCTCAAAGGATCCAAAACCTGGAAACTGAAACCATTTGATTCATGCTTCTCTCCTCTAATTTTACAATAATGTGAGTAGTAGATTACCTCCCTCAAGGATTTCAAATATAAAAAAGGCCTCTTATGGTATCAAACAAATCAATATCCACGATATATATTTGAACATGTGCAGAAGAGTGTCGAGAAAGGTATGTAATTATGTATGTTCGATAAGAATTAAAAACAGGGGACCATATAGGTTTTCAAAGTAAGAGGTCACTGCGATATTTCAAAAGCTTAACAGATGTTGGTATAATTTAACCTGACATAAAAATCTTTTTTGCAAAAGCAATTTGACAATTCTAAAAGATCACATGTTGAACTTCCATTAAAACTTATACACCAAGACAACATATTAAAAGTTGACCTGGGAAGATAAAAGTCGGTTCAATTCTTCGTGCTCCTTTTCTACATGCTTGCGAGCATCGCCATAAACTGATGCTGCTTTAGCCAATATGTTGTCACTGTTGTTCTCTGCTCCGTATCTACAGCACTCCTCAGAAAGTTTTGTTCCTGTCTACCAAAACTATTGTTAATGAGGATTTACTCACAAACCACTAGTGAATAAACAAAACTGTACAGTGATTCTAATTCCAACACATGCCATCACGACTCATCAGAGTAAACTGAATTTGCAGGAAAAACAAACAAAATCTAACTTTCACATGTTTCAATATGCTTATAAGCTATAGCCGTAAATGTTTCTGCTGCTTTAACAATTTCTTTTTGGAAATCCTGGATCAGATGATAGTTTTGAGCATGTCAATATGCTTATAAGTTACTAGTATAACCTATAGCAAGCTAATGAATAATCTAGAAAAGAACAGAAAACGTATACTCTGCCGGCACGGGTAGCTCTGTACAACTTCTCCATATGTTGATGTCTCTGCAATTCAACCTCATCAATGACCACAACATCTGAGCTCTCGTAACCGCTACCGCTGAACTGTTTAATTACAGCCTGGTAAAACAAGTAAATAAACTTAGATCACAAACTGAATCTAAACATCAAGCTCTACAGCAACAAAGAAACAATAATTCAGTTCAAGAAAACAAAACACCGCATCTTGATGGACCTAAATCCAACTCATACAGCACCAATTTCAAATGCGTGTCAGAAAAATGAATCGCAATGAAAAAAAAATCATTGTCAATTTCAGCAAGGCAAACGTAAACCCGAACCTGTTGCTGTTTGGCAACTTGGTCTCTTAGCTTGCTAGCTTGTTTCCTGAAAGCGGCCATGGCATGCAATTTTGTATTCTGACGTTAATGGTGCAGATAGAAATAGAAATCGGATCCAATGTTATATGAGAAACTCAATCAAAGAATTAGAAATTGATTTCACGCGCTCGCTAGCTACTTACACTAAGCTTCCAAGTCTCAACAGAGTGAAGGATTCAGTTTCTTCTTTTGAAAAAGGAGACAGCGAATGAGTGAAAAAATTACAAAAATATAAATAAAATATAAATTGTTCTTTTATTCTTTATTCATTTTCTGTTTTTTAATTAATAGATTTTTTTAAGCAATATAAAATTTCCAATCAAACAAACATTAGCACAACAGCATTCACAACAAAACACTAATTACAAAACTCATAAGCTAAATTGAGATTGGTGAATCAGCTAAAAAGGAACAAGAAAACAATCACCTTTGAGTTTATAAGAAAGCTCTTCCGAAACAAGAGCACCAAAACCTGTATAAGTAGTAGTAGAAACAGAGTATATCTTCTTCTTAGCCTCTTCCTCACTACTACAAAAAAATCAAAACAATAAAAATTAGAAACCAGATTTAAAAAAAGTGCTAACAAAGTATGAGAAAAAGTGAAACCAACGAAACCTTCCGAGAACTTGAGCTAGGGTTTTGACATAGCTATTAACCATTTCATCTTCAGAGGGTTTAGGATTATCAGGAAACTCCATAACAATGAGCCAGTGCTCGTAGTCACAGCCATCAAGAAGAATCGTTTCCTTTGGAGGACGGTTGCTCCAATTTGGGGATGGATCGTTCAACGGAGAATAACCCGAACCCGATGATTTCAACCGAACAGGGAACGAGTGAGGGACGGGTAGGGTTTGTTTGGGAGAAGATAACGCAAAAGCGAAACGTGTGCGGCTGCGAGAAGCGATTCCAGATGATGATGAAGAAAGAGCTCGTGAGAGAGTGGAGGCTAACGTGCGCCTGGCATTGGAGTACACCATTTTCCGACTGCCACTGCTACTTACCAGCGATATGTAGTGTAACCTATTCAATTTTTAAAGAGAGAAGGTAAGAAGTAAAATAATTTTTTATATTAATTGTCTTTTTTCAAAAGAAAAGAAATTGTGTAGAGAAAAAATGTTGTTTATTTTTAAAAATATTGCAATACTCTAATATTTAATTTTAATTAGACCTTAGACAGCGCTTTTGTGGAAAGCGCTTTCTAAGATATGCCTTAGACAGCGCTTTCCAAAAGCGCTTTCTAAACCCCCACCTTAGACAGCGCTTTTGGTTTTAATTTTTTTTTTAATTGAAAGACTTTAAACAGCGCTTTCTCAAAAGCGCTGACTAAGGTCTATATTTAAAAGCGCTTTCTAAAAGCGCTGTCTAAGGGGGGGTCTTAGACAGCGCTTTCTAAAAGCGCTGTCTAAGACCCCCCCCTTAGACACCGCTTTCATTATTTTTTTAGAACATTTTCCGTGTTTTATTTTTATTTTAACCTTAGACAGCGCTTTCTTTTAAAAGCGCTGTCTAAGATGCGCTGTTAAAAAACCTTTTTGGCGTAGTGAGATCATATAATCATTAAGTTTAGATAAGAGAAAATAAGTTAATAATTATCAGGATCGTTACAGAGGTTTCATTAAGTTTTGGTTGTATTATCAGCTTAGTTACAAAGGTGCATTTTTTATCGGTACAATGCTCAACTCAATTTTAATCATCAATAAAGATTGACTTAGTTAATAAAAAATTGAATCACTCGAAAGATCGTAAATTTAACTCTTATTGCCAATATGAGAACTTCTTTTAATATTCACTAAATTTACAACTTTTAACAAGAATATTCTACCTTTATTTAATCTTTTAGCTTGTGTCATAAAAGCACATATTAATATTATCCTTAAGAAAATGAATGCTCAACAATATATATATATATATATATATATATATATATATATATATATATATATATATATATATATATATATATATATATATATAAAAGAATAAAATAAACAAAATAAGATAGAGAAGAAAAAATAAATATTGAATAAAAAAATAGCAAAAAGATAATATAAATCAAAATAAAATAACAAGGGAAAACTACCAAATAAGACAATTAGACATGATGATGAATTGGAGGAAAACTAAATTAAGCATTGGCAGGTACAAAATCAATTTATATGACCTGAAATTACATAAAAGTTGAAAAAGAAAGAATCAAGTTGCAATCAACTAGCCATTACTATTGACTTTTGGTGTGTGAATGATTAAAAATATACTACTATAATAAGTAGCTGGTGATTGGTAGTTACAATTAATACTGAATATAAACTTGTAAGTTAATTAATTATTTGTGTTAGGCTTTTGAGTAACGAATAATTTGGTAATACAGCAAGTTTGTATGACAGACCATGGGTCATGATAAGGACGTCAGAATAATCGTATTGTGGCCGTCCGATGTGAGTTCATGATGACCACTCATAGACGGCATCAACAGAATTGACTCGACCATAGCATCATTCATTTTCACAAGTTTTCTTTTAGCATGTTAGACAAGAATAATAAAGTCCTTATATCACATACACTTTCTTATTTAGTCATATATAAATAAAATCTACCTAATAAATACCCCATAATAACTTTCACGTTTCCATTTAAAACAAGTATTCAAAACACATTTTCCATATTCTAGGGTGACGGATCTAACTAAAAACATGCTCGTTTTATACATGCATAATTAATAATCAAATTCTTAATTTAATTTAATGTTACAATTTAGTTTGTTAAGTAAAAAATATTATTCCTTAACTTTATTTATGTTACTTTATTTGATTTTTCCTGTCAATTTTTATAAAAATAAAATTAAGTTCTGGTGACGTGATGTAACCTAAGGTCATTAGTATAAATCTGAATTAGTATATATAGTAAAAATGGATACACTGTTTAAATTGCGAGAGTTTTATTTTTGGAGGTTGCTATTGGTGCACAGAAGGAAGAAGATGAAGATTGAAGAGAGAGAAGAGAGAAAAATTGTAACTAATTTTTTCTACTGAAAATGATTACATTAAATTTTGTTACAATTGAAAACTCTCTTTTGCTTATATACACACATTCAAACTAAATGAAATTTTAATGCACACCAAATTAAATCTAACTTAAATGTGAATTTGGATTACACTTTAACATCATCCCTTAATCCACATTCAAGACTAAAATCAACAACATTAATTTCATGCCTCAATTGGATAAAATGTTCAGTCTTGATAGCTTTAGTTTGAACATCTGTCAGCTGCTCCTGAGTACTACAATGAACAACTTCAAGCACCCTATTCTGAACTGGTTTCTCAGAAAATGACACTTTGTGTCAATGTGCTTGCTTACTCCATGCAACATTGGATTTTTGGCAAGACTTATAGCTGATTTTTGTCAATCATTAACTTCACATGCTTGCTCACCTTGATCTTCAGATCCTGCAGCAAGTTCAGAATCCACACAGCTTGATAAGTAGACAAAACACCTGCAATGTACTCAACTTCACAAGTTGACAATGCAATCACTGGTTGCTTCTTGCAGCACCAAGAAATGAGATCTCCCATATACTTAAAGAAATATCAAGATGTACTTCTTATGTCAACTCTATCTCCACACCAATCATATTCTGAATAGCACATCAACTCTGAATTAGATTCAACACAATAAGGGAACAAAAGTCCATACTTTATAGTCCTCTTAATAGATCTCAGGATTTTGATAGCAGCTTGGTAATGTGACCATTTTGGTATGTTCATAAACCTACTCATCATTCCAACTGCATAACAGATATCAGGCCTAGTATTACAGAGATATCTCAATGAGCCCATCAACTATTTAAAAGTTGTAGCATCCACATCATCACCCTCAACATCAGAATCAAGCTTGTGATTTATTTCAACAGGTGTGATTGTAGGCTTGAAGTTTGTTAGCTCAAATCTCTTCAGAAACTCAAGTTCATACTTCAGTTGATGCAAGATTATCCCCTTATCTGAGTACATAATCTCCATCATTGGAAAATATGTCATATTTTCTAGATCAATCATCTCAAACTCCTTCATCATCACCTTCTTGAATTTATCTATCTCATTTGAACAACTCCATGTTAGTAATATGTCATCAACATAGAGACACACAAGAATCATATTGCTATCAGATGTATGTTGAACATAAATATCATACTCCATCTCACATTTCCTGAATCCTTGAAGCTTGAAAAATGAATAAATTTTCATATTTCAAGCTCTAGGAGCTTGTTTCAGTCCATACAATGCTTTATGCAACTTGTACACAATCCCTTCCTGATTCTTTTTCACAAATCCAGGAGGTTGTGATACATAAACTTCCTCTTGTAAAATACCATTCAAAAATGCATATTTTACATCTAAATGTATCAGAGACCAATTTTTATTAGTAGTTATAGAAATCACCAGTTTGATAGTTTCATGTCTAGCTACAGGAGCAAACACCTCAGATTTCTGTAGAAATCCTCTAGCTACTGACCTTGCTTTGTGTTTGCAAATTGATCCATCTAGCTTAAGTTACCTTGTAAACCCATATCACACTGATGGATTTCTTTTCTTTGGAAGCTCAGTCAACTCCCAAGTCTTGTTTCTTTCTATAGCCTCAAGTTCTCCCTTCATGGACTTCAGCCACACTTTCTCCTTGAGAGCTTCTTCAGTTCTAACTGGTTCAGAGTCTACCAATATGGTACACTAAATGATTTCCCTTTCATAGTCTATCTCAGTATCTTACAACATGTCAAACACTGCAAATATTCTTGGTATTTGTTTGACTCTTTGTGGTCTTTGATCTTGTTCAGAATCTTCTTCAGATGTTGGACTACCTTCAGAGTATGGTCCACCTTTAGAGGCATGACCACCTTTAGAAGCATGATTACCACCAGAGTCCAGATCGTCATCAGAATCTGGATTAGAATCAGATTCACCTTCAGATTCGTATTCACCTTTAGACTCTCCTTCAGTATCAGAGTCACCTTCAGAATCTAACTCATCTTCGGACTTAGAATCTCCTTCAAAGGAAGATTCTCCTTCAGAGTCTGAAATTTTCTTCAGAAGTTAACTCAGGTGTTGACATTACACAAGAGTTGGATTGAGACTTGTTCCAATCTCATGCTTCTGATTCTTTGACAATGGCATCTCTGTTGAATTTAACATTGTTAGTAATTGGACAATAGAGCTAAAGCACATGTACTATGGTACCATACAAGCAACATGACTCTGCTTATGTCATTCAACTTTCTTCTCTTAGCATCTGAAACATGTTTATAGTAAACATAAGCAAACACCATCAGATGGCTCACACTTTTCTTATATCTAGTCCACTTCTCAAGAGGAACAATTTCCTTCAGCTTCTTGGTTGGACATCTGTTTAGCACATATGATGCAGTGGTAACAACTTCAACCCACAAGGTGTGGGGGAGTTTCTTCTACTTCAACATGCTCATTGTCATATCAAGAAAAGTTTTGTTTCTTCTTTCAACAAGACCATTGTGTTGAGGAATATATCGAGCAATAACTTTATGCTCAATTCCATTCTCCTCACAGAACCTTCTGAACTCTGTAGAGTTGTACTCACCTCCACCATAAGTTCTAACAATTTTCAGCTTCTGACCACTTTGTTTTTTAGCCTTCACCTTGAACTTCTGAAACTCAACAAACACCTCATGCTTAAGCTTGATGAGCGTTACCCATGTCATTCTTGTGAACTCATCCACAAATGACACAAAATACTTGTTTCCTCCAAGTTAAGGTACTTTAAATGATCAACATACATCAGAATTCACTACTCCTAAAGCATGTTTTGCTCTTGGAGCCACTTCTGATGCAAATGGAAATCTAGGTCGCTTGCCTTCATGCATATCTCACACGACTTATTAGGCTTCACAATCTTAGAATGCCATATACCAGCTTTTTAGAACTCAGATACCATAAGCTTCTAAAGTTTAGATGCCCAAATATCATGTGCCACAACTCACTGTCACCTTCTGCACTAAGGCATTTAGTTTCAGTTGTTACCACATTCACCTTGAAGATTATGTTGCTTCCCTGTTTATACTCCATAAATAGCTTCTGATCAAAATCATGCGACTTCTAGAGATTGTCCTTCATAATAACTAAGAAACCTTTCTCAATTAAATGACTTACATTCATTAGATTGCTCTTCATGCCAGGAGCATACCAAACATCTTTGATTAGAACAATTTTTCCATTCTTCATTTTGACCTTGACATTTCTCATTCCTTTAACATTTAGATATGTTAGTTGTAATTTTACGTGTCGGGTTTTTGTTATCGTATCCACAGGGATTGTAAGATATCACCGCCGTTCGATGGTTGTATTAATCTTAGCTCAATGTAACAATAGGGTTTTGGTTGGTTGTCACGTTATCTTGCATAAAAAGGTAATAAATTGCGGTAAAAGTTTGATTTGAATAAATGAGAAATATTGCCAAAGTTTGGGTTCGATGATCACTTTGCATGTATTTGTTGATAAATCATTTCACAAAGTCCTCCCAATATGTTTCTCTCGAACACATATTGTGAGTTTTCCCATTTTGATTCATTGTTTCTCTCGAACACAATCTATCAAAATGACAACTTTTTGGTTCAACCTTATGGTGAACAAAATCATTCATTACTATCTCTAGCTAACAAACAAGATTGGATGAAAACCTAGGTCAAGAGTTGGTAAACATCTCTCGATCATAAACCAACACAAAGAGTTTTAAATAGAAACAAAGTTTTCATCATATATTCACCATTAAAGAGTTTACACATGAAGATCCTTACATTTACACGCAAAGCTAGTAATCACCTACATCTAACCTTGACAAATGGATGACTTAGCTACTCATTTTCATGGTAGCTTGGTCGGCAAGTTTCGGAAGAAGGTTGATCAACATCCGAGTCGAATAATCGAGATTGGATGGGAATCCACCTTCTTTTTGTAGAAGATGGTTACAAGATGAAGAGAAATGAAATCTAGGGCATAAAAGATCCTAAGAACAATGCTGGAAAATATCTCTAAGAAAGTACAAAAGTGGAAAAATTAGGTAAAACTAAGGTATGGCTCTCAAAAGTGGCACTTGCTACTTATAGAGCTATACTGGGCTGTCATGCTCGCTAGGCGAGCAGAATGGCTCGCCTAGCGAGGGTCAAATTGAGGCACAAGAGGCACCTGCGCCCAGAGACACAGTCTATCTCAGACTGTCATGTTCGCCTAGCGAACAAAACCTTCGCCTAGCGAAGGGCACACTTCAACCCTCGCTCCAACGAGGTTGAGAGGTTTGGCTACTGGAATGCTCGTTGGGAACTCGCTAGAGCCTCGCCTAGCGAGTGAGTGCTGGCTGCGCTTTTCACCAAAACTGAACGAACTCGCTACCACCTTCGCTAGCAGCTCGCCTAGCGAATTTATTGATATTTTACTGGAGCTTTTCGCTGGGCGCTCGCCTAGCGAGTGCTTCGCCACAGCCCTCGCCTAGCGAGCAGGCTGATGAATGCTTGATTTCTTTGGTTCCTTTGCCAACTTTCTTGTGTCTTCATTTTCAATTATTTCATACCTTCTTCCTGCATAATAACACACAAATCAAAGGTACCAAGATCGTTTATCAATGTAATGCATTTCATATAAAACAAAGGTGGTTTTTGACAATTTAGCAAGGAAATGGAGTGAAAGATGCCCACATATGATAGCTCAAATAAGCACTTTTGGGCATCTAACAACTCTCCCCAACTAGATTCTTGCTTGTCCTCAAGCAAAGTATGCCCCTTGAAGGACAAGAGGATTTGCTTTAAGAAAAAGGTTTCTCCGAAGTTGGATAAAACGGCTCAAACACAAGCGACTCAGCATATACAAGTTTCCAACGGTTCGAATAAAATAATACACAAGAACTAAAACTTAATAGCTATGCGAAATATTTATCTATCTACAACAATATTATTCTGAATGAATCACCCTATCTCTCCTCTTCGAATAAGGAATGAAGAATTTACGCGTTTGCAACCGCGGGAATAATCTCACTCTCTAACAAATAATGAAGAAATCAATTCGATTCATACAATGTCTAACAATTATAAATGGTAATGTGGAAGCACGAAGATCACTAAGGGCTTTTCGGTTGAAGCTTGGTCAGGTTAACAAACAAGGGTCATTTCTAAGGCCATTGAAAACGAAATTGCCGATGCAAAAGAGACATTCACTGTACACATATTCACACATCTCGACTTCGTTCCATTTGTTTCTTATTTGAAACCTTCACAACTCTTATTTCACAATTCAATTTTTATTTTTCACTATTTTTCTTCCAAGCAAGCATTCATTTTCATTCTTTCTATTTTTGTTCTTTTCTTTCACATCATATTTACAAAACAGATGTTTCTTTTCTATATTTTTATTTTCAATGCTTGCTTGGTTTTTCATTTTTTTCCAAGAGTTGTGGTACTTACCGATTCTCCCCAACTTATTTCTTACTCACCCTACGTGAATGCTCTTAAATTTTTACGGCAAAAGAACAATAATCAAGATTTTCCGAGTTGTAAAAAAAAGATTTTTGAAATCTCGCTTTATTTCAAGCTGAGATTCAACTGTTTAAGCTCAAAGGGGTTAACGAATACTCTCTCTGCTCACAGGTAAGTTGTTTTTGGATGTAGTTGTGCTCGATAGAAACAAGTGCCTTGATCATTTCTAATTGCTTCCACATATTCACAATAATAAAAGACAAAGCATGAATCAAATGAATCAACAAAACTTATTAGAATCCAGCATTTAAGTGTACAATGGAGGTTTCCTCACAATTTGTGGTTTTAAGTTCTAGATGACACATTCATTCAATTATGTTGCAAAAAGACAATATTCAATTTACCAAAAAGAGTAAAGTTCTTAATGCATTCTAAAATTCTAGCCGGAGGTAACCATGTACCTTAGCCTCATTCACTTGTTTATTCTTATCATTGCCATCCAAGTTCGGATGCACCTTCATTGGGTACTTCTTTGAGGAGCAACCAATCTAGAAGGTTTGCCACTCAATCAACCAAAAATTTATTAAACAAACAAAATTAAAAACATAAATAAATAACATTACTGAAAATTTAAAATTTGTTCATGGGGGACAAAACACCCCAAAAGTACAAAACCAAAGTCAAAATACAGAATCCGAAAATACAATAGAAATAAACATAAAAACTGAAAAATACAACAACTTAACCCTCCAAGGGCTCAGAATCCTCCTCGCTACCGGCTTCAGAACCGGTAGCCTCATCATCCTCAGCATCATCATCATCATCAGCTGCAGCACCTGAAGACGCACCAGCGCCCGCCCCCTCACCATAGACAGGCCTGTCCACAGGCCAGTTGGCGTTAAGCAGAAACTGCTCACGCGTCATCAAGGCATGAGCACCACTTCCCTGCAGCTGTAACCGCTGCATAGAGTCGTGCATATCTATCATGGCTCTCTGGGATGCCGCCATCCATTCAAAACTATAATCACACACAGCCTGCAGGTAAGGATTTAGTCCAGGAGTAGAAGTACCAGGACCATCAGAAGCCCGGGTACTCTCTGTAGCTGCACTGCCTCTGGCATTCTTCGCTCTACAATATTTGGCCACGTACCGGTCATCGATAGGTGGCGGGATCCTTACCTGACCCCGAGACGGTAGTTTCACCTTTGCCTGAATGCACAAACTCATGATCAAGCACGGGAAAGCTAGGGGACAATTCACACAAGCCCCCGACTTTAGCCCGCTTTCGATCACGGACTTAAGCTCATTAGCGATGATCCTCGCCACATCGATCTGGACGTTGGAGAGGATACTGTGAACCAAATGTGCCACTGGGATCGGCACTGTAGACGTGTGGGACTTTGGATGGATGTTTGTTAGAACCAAAAGCAGTATCAGTTGAGCCATGGGAGTCATGTCCTCCCTGTGATACCTCATTGGAACCCCAGATGGGTTCAGCTCAACAGATTTCCCCCTTAATAGCAGGGCGGCAGAAATGGCTGGAACATCCCGGTGAAGCCGTAGGTCAGTGTGGTATGTGTCCCTCTCTTCAGCTCCCAGCTGGAGCGGTTCCCCAAGGACTCGGTTGATGGCATCCCGATCAAATGCAACTGGACGCCCGGCCACTCTAGATATCCAAGTAAAGGGCTCGTCGTCATCAGGCAGTGCGTTTGCATAAAACTCACGCACCGTTGCTATGTCATAATGCTCAAGTGGGGAAATTAACCGATCCCACTTCACAGTGTCCATCAACCCGGCAAATGCTCTGTTTGTGCCTTGGGGGTTGATGAGGAATCGCTTCTCCGGAAGAATTTTCCGTTTCTCCAGAGAAATGTACCTGGCGGCCTGCTTCGAGCCGACAAATTTGTCGTTATCAAACTGGATAGGTACAGACCGGGAAGTGTTTCCTCCCTTTCTTTTCTTTGACGCTCCAGACCTTGATTCCATCTGCAAAATATAAAAGGAAACAACACACACCAAACAGATTAGACAGCAAAACCATTTTTTAAAAGACTGTCAGGCTCGCTGCTGCTTCGCCTAGCGAAGTGGCAGCGAATGCTCGCCCCAGGTTCGCCTAGCGAGTGCTAGCGAACCTTACGGGTTTTTGGGGTTTTCAGCATGTTCAAAGAATATTTCCCAAAACCCATACTCTAATGGTTTCAATTTCAGAACCTAATGATTTATCGATTAAACAAACGTTCTATGGCTATTGGGGATTACACATTTACATGCAAAACCTAAAATCCCCAATTCCAAAACCTAAAATCCCAAATTGCAAAACCTAAACTCCCTCATGCAAACCTAAAGTTTCCCATACCACAACTCATCCTAATTGTCATTCAAATTGGAAATACAGAGTTCAAACATAAAGAAAATGTAGTAGGGCAAACCTTAGTTACAGTGATAGATTGAAATGTGAAGTGGAGTAGGGTTTGCAATCTCCAAATAGGGAACCAAGTTGTTAGTGAGAGAGATGCAAATGAGAGAGTGTGGAGAGCTCTGAAAAAATTTCCTCAGCAGAGTCGATAAACAGAAAAATTGTGTTTGGGGCAAAATGAGTGCCTTGATGAGAGTTTAAATAAGTGCTGTCATGCAGCGCTCGCTGCTGCTTCGCCTAGCGAGCAGCTAGCGAATCAGCTCGCTACTGCCTCGCCTAGCGAGTAGCTAGCGAGAATGACAGCAAATGCCTTTTCAAAGGCAGCAATTCATGTTCATACAACATGGTTTTAGCACTAGGAAACCCAACACAACACAACACAAAAAATAGTAAATACTTACAATGTTGGGGTGCCTCCCAACTAGCGCTTGTTTAACGTCGGCTAAGCTCGACGGCACTACGCCAAAAATGACTTTTAACAGCGCATCTTAGACAGCGCTTTTAAAAGAAAGCGCTGTCTAAGGTTAAAATTAAAATAAAACACGGAAAATGTTCCAAAAAAATAATGAAAGCGCTGTCTAAGGGGGGGGGGGGTCTTAGACAACGCTTTCTAAAAGCGCTGTCTAAGACCCCCCCTTAGACAGCGCTTTTAGAAAGCGCTTTTAAATATAGACCTTAGTCAGCGCTTTTGATAAAGCGCTGTCTAAAGTCTTTAAATTAAAAAAAAAATTAAAACCAAAAGCGCTGTCTAAGGGGGGGGGGGGGTATAGAAAGCGCTTTTGGAAAGCGCTGTCTAAGGCATACCTTAGAAAGCGCTTTCCACAAAAGCGCTGTCTAAGGTCTAATTAAAATAAAATTTCAGACTCCATTTCTATTTTCGTTCTCTGTTCTTTTGTTTTCCCTCCTGCGAACGTTGAAACCCTAACAGCGAAAACCATAACAGCGAACACGAATACACTTCCATTTTTCGGTTTCAATCATTGAACGTGTTTGAAGAATCGTACGTGTCTCGACATTTGGGTGTTGACTTCGTTTTTCGTTTCTACTGTTCTTCATTTTTTGCGGTATGTTCTTCAATATTTCTTCATTTCTTCGTTTCTACTGTATAATCTTGTTGAGAATGTTGAGAATGTTTATAATCTTGTTGAGAATGTTTATAATCTTTCGGTAGTTTACTAATGTTGAGAATGTGCATAATCTTGTTGACTGAGTTTAGTGTATTATTCTTTGTAAATAACTTCATCAGTATTTTTCATGCTCTGTTATTTTGTTTGGTTCAATGCTTGCTCTTTTTGTTTGTAAAATACACTGTTGATGCTCAATTGCCAACCCTAACTGAATGAGAAATAAAAAGGTAGGTAGGTAGTATTAAATTTCATACATTGTTTTGTTACAGTGTCTGTGTCTACTTGACTTTAAACTCTAAATATCATTTTGGATTTAGATGTTCAATATTGTTCAAACTTCATGTTTCCTTAGTGATTATACTTGAAGATTGAATAGGTAGTTTTTTTTCTTTTTAACTGTGAAAGTGTTGTTCATCTCACTTTCATTCTAAAGGAACAAGATTTCTCCCATAAAATGATTGAACGAACTCTAATATAGTTATAGGTATAGTTATAGGTATATTGTAATAGAAAAAGTTTGATTCTTGTAATATAAAAAATGAAAGTGATGAGGTAATTAAAGTTGGTATATTGGCGTATCGGATACGTTATTGAAGTTTATATTAACATTGGTTATGTATAGGTTTTTGAAGTTTAAAATGAATTGAACTTTATAATTGTTAGGATATTCAAAGATACTACCTTAGTTATGTATTTTCGTCTGGATTAATTGTTTACTTTAATAAGTAGGAAAACCATGGATAAAACATGGATCTGTGCCGATCGAATGACCAAAGAGTACGAGAGTGAGGTTTTGGAATTCGTTAAGTATGCTGTTCAACACGCTGAAAACCCCAGACGAATGCATTGTCCTTGCTTGCGTTGTTGTTATATTGGTAAGGTTGACGCACATGGATTGAAATCGCATTTGCTGAGGCATGAAATTGATCAAAGTTATCAGTGTTGGATATTTCATGGTGAGAAAATTAACGAGAATGTTGAATCGAGTGGAAAAAGTAATACGACCTATGCTTCATACGACAAAGACACGGAAACATACGATTGTGATCGAGTTGAAGAGATTGTAGAAGCACTGGAAGAAGATCTTCATGATTGTCCTGAAATGTTTGAGAGGATGGTAAGCGATGCAGAGAAACCGTTGTACAAAGGTTGCACTAAATTCTCAAGACTTTCTGCGGTATTAAAGTTGTACAACTTAAAGGCGGGCAATGGATGGTCGGATAAAAGTTTCACAGAGTTGTTGGCCCTTATGAGAGAAATGCTACCGGATGATAATGTTCTTCCTAATCGAACCTATGAGGCAAAAAAATGTTGTGCTCTATTGGCATGAGCTATGATAAGATACATGCTTGTCCTAACGATTGCATTTTGTTTCGTAACGAATATGCAATGTTAACTGAGTGCCCTAAATGCGGTTTGTCTCGATATAAGAAAAAATTATCTCCCGCAAAAGTCTTATGGTATTTTCCGATAATTCCGAGATTTAGGCGCATGTTTCGTAGTGAAACCGATGCAAGACATCTTACTTGGCATGCAGATGAAAGAATTATTGATGGAAAGTATCGGCATCCGGCTGATTCACCATAGTGGTCGAAGATTGATAATGATTATCCTGAGTTTGGATCAGAAGCAAGAAACCTTCGATTGGCATTATCTACTGATGGAATGAACCCACATGGTCTTCAAAGTATCTCACATACCACATGGCCTGTGATTCTTATGATTTATAACCTACCTCCGTGGCTATGTATGAAGCGTAAGTACATGATGTTATCTATGTTAATCTCTGGGCCTAAACAACCAGGGAATGACATAGACGTATACTTGACACCTCTGATCGAAGATTTAAAGATTTTGTGGGAGAATGGTGTGGAGGTTTATGATGGATATAGGAAAGAAAGTTTCAATTTGTGGGCGATGTTGTTTGGCACAATTAATGATTTTCCAGCATACGGGAATCTATCTGGGTATAGCATTAAAGGTCAACGTGCGTGTCCTGTTTGTGAAGACGGAACCGATACGATTCGATTGGAACTTTGCCAGAAGAATGTGTTTCTCGGTCATCGTAGATTCTTACATTCTAAACATCACTACCGTGGGTGGAGAAAAGCATTCAATGGAGACACCGAACATCGTAGAGCTCCACCCGCATTGTCAGGTGAACAAGTTTTTGAAAAGGTGAAAGATGTGCGTACTGAGTTTGGCAAGCCTTTTGCACATAAGATTGTGAAAGGTGGGTGGAAGAAAAGGTCGATATTTTTTGAATTGCCATATTGGAAGTCTTTGTACGTGAGACATTTTCTCGATGTTATGCATATTGAAAAAAACGTATTTGAAAGTGTTATCGGTACATTACTCAATATAAAAGGCAAGTCTAAGGATGGCCTTAAAGCAAGGGAGGACATGTTAAAAATGGGAATGAGAACTGAATTAGCACCCGTGAAGAAAGGAAGACGAACATATCTACCACCTGCAGCTTTTACTTTATCTAGAAAGGAGAAAAAAAATTGTGTAAGTCTCTGAGTGAAGTTAAGGTTCCAGAAGGATACTCATCTGATATCAGAAGACTTGTTTCTATGAAAGACCTCAAGTTGAAGAATTTGAAGACACATGATTGCCATGTTATAATGGAACATTTTCTACCGATAGGTATACGTTCTATTTTGCCAGAAAAAGTAAGAAGTGCCATAACTAAATTGTGTTTTTTCTTTAGGTCAATTTGTAGTAAGGTGATCGATCCCGAGATCTTACCAACACTACAAAAAGAGATTGTAATTACCTTGTGTGAGCTTGAAATGTATTTTCCTCCGTCTTTTTTTGACATAATGGTTCATTTAGTTGTTCATCTTGTGAAAGAGACACAGTTGTGTGGACCAGCTTATATGAGATGGATGTACCCTGCTGAACGGTATATGAAAATATTAAAAGGGTACGTGAAATCCCGAAGTCGACCAGAGGGTTGTATTGTTGAACGATACATTGTTGAAGAAGCTGTTGAGTTTTATACTGAATATTTGTCTAACGTTCAATCGATTGGACTCCCCAGAGCTCAGATTTTCGACAAAATGGAAGGTAAAAAATTAATTGGGAATAAAATTGTGACAATATCAAGGGATGAACGGGATCAAGTTCATTTGTATGTTCTGCACAATAATAATGACGTTGGGCCATATGTTGAAATGCACAAGGATGTACTCCGAAGGTTAAATCCGAAAAGAAATGAAAATTGGATAGTTATAGAGCACAATCAAAGTTTCATACAATGGTTGAAGGATCATATTTATTTGAAGCGCTCTTCAGATCCTTCTTCGGTAACAGAAATGTTGAGATGTTTGGCATATGGTCCAAGTTTGCATGTGTTTTCTCATAGCGCATATTCAATTAATGGATACACATTTTATACCAAAGAACAAGATGATAAGAGTACTATGCAAAATAGTGGTGTCACCGTGCTAGCTGAAGCAATGCATATATCAAGTATGAAGGACTTAAACCCCAAATATGCAAATTTGTCATATTTTGGAGTTATTGAGCACATTTGGGTGTTTGATTACGAGAAGTTTCAGATTCCCATCTTTGGTTGCAAGTGGGTGAATAGTAGTGGCATACGAATGGATAAGTCTGGATTTTTGCAAGTTGATCTTACTAGGGTGGGGTACAAAGATGAACCTTTTATTCTAGCATCTCAAGCTAAACAAGTATTCTATGTGAATGACCCGAAGAGTACAAAATGGTCTATAGTGCTTTTCTCTAACAAAGTGACTGATGATAGCGGTGTCGATCAATGTGATATTGATGTTGAGAATGAGTCATGCATTAGACGGAATGAGTTGAATAGAAATGATGAAGTTGAGGATCTTATACCGGATGAGTCATATATAAGAAACGATCATAATGAGGGAATTTGGATCAATTCATCCGTACGCATTGCTAAGAAACAAGTGATTAATATTCCAACAAAGAAAAGAAAGAGATGTTAGTGACTTAGGTAAATTATCCATGGTTTCTTTATTTATTTTTTTTCAATTGTTTTGATTATAAGTTATATGTGATAATGCATGATTTCATTATATTTTTGTTTTCAATTGCTTTGATTATAAGTTATATCTGATAATGCATGATTTCTTTATTTTTTTGTTTTCAATTGCTTTGATTATAAGTTATATTTGATATTTGATGGTTTCCTTGGTTTATTACAGGTTAGACATGGCTGATGACCAACATGAGGAAGTTAGTAAAAAAGTATCCGCGGAAGAAGAAATTCGAAGAGGCATCACAGTAATGAGAAGGGTGGTCCAAGGAAGATCTCGAGGCATCATACTAGATGTCTATTGGAACAACCAGGGACAGCTTATAGAACCTAATGGGCATACCTTAACTAGTTTTATCGGTGCACTAGTAAGGAATGAAATTCCCATTACATGTGATGATTGGAGAAACAAAGAGCTGAATGAGTCCAAAGAAAAAATTTGGAGTGAGATAAAGGTACAATCATTTGGCCCTTAATTATACGGTATCAATTATGTTTTTTCAATTACCGATACTAACTATCAATCTGTATGTTTTTCTTAGCGATGTTTTAACATCGAAGAAGAAAGAAGAGGTTTTTGTATGAAATTGGCCGGAAAGCTTCTAAGAGGGTTTCGGACATTTTTATCATCCAAGTTCCTTAAGGATGCGGATGGTAATTTTGTGGATGCGGAGCTTCCTAAAAAATATGAAAGTTTGATATCGGCTGAAGAATGGGAAGCTTTCAAATCCAAAAGACAAGACCCGGTTTTTCAAAGAATAAGTGCTACAAATCGGGAAAGAGCATCAAGTCCTGCATATCCGTACCGAAAAGGACGTGTCGGATATGGACGCTTAGAACAATCCATGGTAAGTATTTATAAATTGCGATAACAAATTTGTTCATCATATATTAGTTTTATCTGATCAAATTGTATGACTTAATGTGTAGCTACAGAAGGAGGAAAGTTCAGAAACATCTCTTCCTGCACATGTTTTGTGGAAGGAAGCCCGTGTGGGCAAATTTGGAGTTCCTCAAGAAGAAGTTTTACACGTATACCAGAAATGTGTAAGTATAACATTTTTTCATTAATTGAATAACATTTTTATACACAAATATTTGACAAGTATACGGTATTCATCTGATTTTTCAGGAGGAGCTATCTCAGTCTTTATCTCCCGATGATACTAAGGGCATACTTAGTCGGGCATTAGATGTCCCTGAGTATTCTGGTCGGGTGAGGGGTAAGGGATTTGGAGTCACTCCGACCTCCCTGAGTATTAAAAAAGGAAAGGCTCCTAGTAATCGGGAGCTTCATGCAAGATTGGAAGCCATGCAAGCTGAGCTTGATGCATTGAGGAGAGAAAGAGAGGCTAGCGCCTCAACAGTATACAGAGATGCTTCGGACAAAGACAGTATCAACTGTACCTTTCAGCCGAACATTCCAGAGGTAATTACATATAATTGTCTTAAATTGAACTATTTGCTTAAATTATGTATTTGACATATATACACATTAACGATTTCTTGTTATTATTGGTTTTAGGGCATTTCCCATTGTCAGCTGTATTTGTCGTCACCATACTATCGGATGGTTGGCAAGGGAAAAGTGCATAACGTTAGCGGAGTATTACTCCACACTAGAGAGCTCCCTGCTGGATGTTTGAAGGTATCAGTTGATATTGCAGTTGAGCCGAATGCAGCATTACCATATCCTAGCGATGATTCGGATGCAACAACGGTGCACGAAGCAGTAGGTTCGTTTGTTGCATGGCCGACAAACCTCATATGCGTAGGATATGAGGTATGCTTAAAACTTATGTTAACTTTAATGTGTATATTCAAAGTTTAAAATTTATGCTTAAAATTTTACTTACATATTTTCCTTGGTTATGTTAAATAGACTCCCACAAAATCCAAATCAAAAGATAATGCGATTCCACGACATACCGAGTCCATGGTTTCAAGAAAAGAGGTAATATACAATTATATGACATATATTCATGGAAGTTGTTACATTCTTAATTTGATCTAACTATTTATATGACATGTAGCTTCAAGAAAATGAGGTTAGCAATGCCTCCGCACAACAAAAAAAGGAGGTTAGCAACGCCTCCGCACGGGTAAAAAGTTCTGGTGCTAAGAAGACCGTAGCTAGGAAAAAACCTACCACCAAGTATAGGTCGTGCCTCAGGACATTTCTAGAGATGACCGATATACCGACCGGAGGTGTTCGGACTGTACATATGGAGGTAGGGATTTTCGGCTTTGATTACGACCAAATGATTGGTAATGAAGACTTCATGCAAGTTTTTAGTCATGAAGAAATCGGCGTCACCGTTGTCAATACATATATTAGGTAAATCCGGTCTACTTTGTTTTATTAATTAAACAACTTATGTTAATGATGTTTACTTTATGTTAATCTGGTTTACTTTATGTTTCAAAAGAGGTGTTAATGATGTTTTTATATTAGGTTTTTGTATGACAAATTGATGCGCCCCAATGGTTTGGACGTGTCATTCGGATTCTTAGCACCCGCGACCGTCAACTTAGGTTTAATCTTAAGTAGACCGGATACCGTGACGGAGTACGTTCTTCGGATCCTCATGGACAATAAAGATGCGGAGAAGTTGTTTTTTATACCGTTTAATACCGGGTTAGCATTTCATTCTAAACTCATCTATTATAATTATTTTCCAAGTTACCATCTAACATTTGCCTAATCATTACAGTGGACATTGGTTGTTGCTCGCAATCAATCCTATCCGAGAAATTGTGTATTATCTTGACTCGTTAGGAAATGATTGGACAACATACCCGGATATGAAGGTCCTAATTGATACGTAAGTGAGAATGTTCAAAATTTTTCTTAGTTTATGTGAATTGTTCTAATTGCTTCATTTTTATTTTATTAGCGTCCTACAAGCTTTTCGGGCCCAACGAGATATCCAAACCTCAAGGAGGGGCGCCAACTCCATTACATGGATTAAAGTGGCGGTATATTTTTAATTACCACATTTTTTATTATATTAGTGATGACACTTGATAAAACTTAGGATTTATAATCCATATTTTTTTTTTCATATGTAGTGTCCTCAACAACGTAATCAAATAGATTGCGGGTATTTCATGTTGAGGTTTATGCGAGATACTCTTGCTTTGGGCCGATTAAAGATTCCCACCGATGTATGTATTTCTAACTTATGAGTTATTTTTATATTTACACATATCTCATATAATTAAATAGTTGGAATTAATTCAAAATATGTTATATTATTATGTAGTACTTTGATGAATTCAAGTGTGCATTTTATACAAAGGATCAAGTGGACGAAATCAAAGAGGAGTGGTGTCAATTCATGATAAAGTTGTGTAATTAATGTGTACATTTGTAGTATATGTTATGACTTGTAAATGTGTACATAAATTTGTATATATTTTGATACATTTAAGGCAAAATTGGTTTGAATTGGTATATATATATATTTGTTAGCCAAAAATTGGTAGAAAAAGGCCAAAATGGCATATATAAAATGTGATAATTGTCTGTCAAAATCTGGTTGAAAACAGGTAGAAATTCTGGTTTATAAACCTGGAAAAAATGTGGTTTAAAACAAAAGCTTCAAAAATTTTCGTATACCTTAGACAGCGCTTTTGTAAAAAGCGCTGTCTAAACCTTTAGCAGCGGAGGTTTAGACAGCGCTTTAAAGCGCTGTCTAAGGCTAAAAAAAGCGCTATCTAAGGTCTTGTTTGTTGTAGTGCGGTGTGATGCTCACAGAGGAGCATCAAGCGGAATTGCACAGCTCTCGCGATCCACATGACCGCCGAGATAAACTTTCAATCGTTGGCCATTCACGGTCCAACTATCTTTCTTGTCCATGTCTTCGATGACAATAGCCCCGTACTCCTTCACCTCTTTCACCCGAAATGGCCCAGACCATTTTGATTTCAACTTCCCGGGAAACAATTTCAACCTGGAGTTGAACAATAGGACCAGTTGTCCGGGCACAAATTCTTTGTTACGGAGCTTCTTGTCGTGATACTTTTTTGCCTTTTCCTTGTACAACCAACTTGAGTGATATGCGGCATTGCACATCTCTTCCAACTCAAGTAGTTGCACCTTCCTTTTGTCACCGGCCAACTCATTTTCAAAATTTAAAAATTTTAGGGCCCACAAGGCTTTGTGCTCCAATTCAACCGGCAAGTGGCAAGTTTTACCAAACACCAATTGAAAGGGAGTTAGGCCAATTGGAGCTTTAAAGGCCGTACGGTAGGCCCATAATGCTTCGTCCAATTTTTGGGACCACTCCTTTTTTGAATTAGACACGGTTTTTTCGAGGATTCTCTTAATCTCACGATTAGAGGCCTCAGCTTGCCCGTTAGCCTGTGGGTGATACGGAGTTGTCACCCTATGCGATACACCGTAATGTTTTAAAATAGTTTCCAAAGGTGCATTACAAAAGTGTGACCCTCCGTCACTTATCAACACTCGGGGGGTTCCGAAACGGGAAAATATGTTTTTCTTCAAAAAATTTATCACCGTTTTCGCATCCGCCCGAGGTGAGGCAATCGCCTCAACCCACTTAGAGACATAATCGACTGCGACAAGCATGTACTCGTTCCCATAAGAGGGTGGGAATGGTCCTACGAAATCTATGCCCCAACAATCAAATACTTCCACTTCTTGGATATTTTGGAGAGGCATCTCATCTCTCTTACCAATCCCTCCGCTTCTCTGGCAACTGTCACAACTTTGCGCATGGGTATGTGCGTCTTTGAAAATAGTGGGCCAATAAAATCCCGATTGAAGAATTTTAGTGGCCGTTCTAACCCCATTATAGTGTCCGCCGTAAGGCGAGTTGTGACAATGCCAAAGGATGCTCTGCGCTTCATCGCCAGTTACGCATCTCCTTAATAGGTTATCACTACCCAACTTAAACAAGTATGGGTCATCCCAAACATAATACTTGGCATCCGAAAGGAACTTCCTTTTTTGGTTCGAAGTTAGGTCGGAAGGCACAAAACCACTAGCCTTGTGGTTCGCAAAGTCTGCAAACCACGGCCTAACTTGAACTTTAAACAGTTTTTCATCAGGAAATTCTTCCCGGATTTCCTTTTCAGACGCGGTAACCTCCACATTCACTAAGCGGGATAAATGATCCGCTACCAAGTTTTCCGACCCCTTCTTGTCTTTGATTTCAACATCAAATTCTTGTAACAAGAGGATCCAACGGATGAGCCTTTGCTTCGAATCCGGTTTGGTTAGCAGATATTTAATCGCCGCGTGGTCGGTATACACAACGACTTTAGACCCTATAAGATAAGACCGAAACTTTTCTAGCGCATACACTATTGCAAGTAGTTCTTTTTCCGTGGTGGCATAGTTTATTTGAGCCTCGTTAAGAACCTTACTTGCATAATGTATCGCATGAAATTTTTTATCTTTTCTTTGGCCAAGTACCGCTCCAACTGCGTAGTCGCTCGCATCACACATTAGTTCAAAATTTTCATTCCAATTGGGAGCGACTATTATTAGAGCGGTAACCAATTTTTCTTTTAAAGTTTCGAAAGCTTGCAAACAATCATCGGTCAAGAGAAATACCTGGTCCTTAGCGAGCAAATTGCTCAAAGGCTTAGCCACCTTTGAGAAGTCCTTGATAAAGCGCCGATAGAACCCGGCGTGCCCCAAAAAGCTACGAATGCCCTTCACATTCACCGGAGGAGGTAATTTTTCTATCACTTCAACCTTAGCTCTATCCACTTCAAGCCCCCTTCTAGAGACTTTGTGGCCTAGCACGATCCCCTCGGTCACCATGAAGTGACACTTCTCCCAATTAAGCACCAAATTGGTCTTCACACATCTTTCCAACACCGTTTTCAAGTTTGCCAAGCATAGACTAAAGGTCCCACCAAATACCGAGAAGTCATCCATGAAGACTTCCATTGTTTTCTCTGGCAGATCGGCAAAAATGGCTTGCACACATCGTTGGAAAGTCGCCGGTGCATTGCACAACCCAAAGGGCATTTTTCGGTATGCGAACACTCCAAACGGACACGTGAAAGCCGTCTTCTCATGATCAACCGGGTCAAACGCAATTTGGTTATACCCGGAGTAGCCGTCCAAAAAACAATAGTATTGTTGGCCCGATAGTCTTTCGAGCATTTGATCCATAAATGGGAGTGGAAAATGGTCCTTTCGAGTCGCGGTATTCAACCGCCTATAATCAATACACATTCTCCATCCCGTTGCAACTTTAGTAGGGATCAATTCGTCCTTGTCATTTCGGATTACGGTAATTCCACCCTTCTTCGGAACCACGTGCACAGGACTAACCCACGGACTATCCGAAATCGGGTAAATCATCCCCGCATCCAACAACTTTACAACTTCCTTACGAACAACCTCCTTCATGGTAGGATTTAAGCGGCGTTGTGGTTGAGCTACCGGCTTGAAATCCTCTTCCATCAAAATCTTGTGCATACAATAGGAGGGACTAATTCCTTTTAGATCGGAAAGAGTCCAACCCATGGCTTCTTGATTTGTTTTTAGCACGGTGATCAGACGGGCTTCTTCTTCATTTGTCAAAAGGTTGCTTATGATGACCGGCTTTGCCTCGGTCTCATATAGGAATACATATTTCAAAGTAGAGGGTAGTATCTTCAATTCAATAGGCGCTTTTTCGTCCATAACCTCCTTCTTCAAGTTTTCCTCCTCTACTTCCCATGGTTGTAGGTCGTCTAAACTATCAAGTTCCTTTAAGCATTCCTCAAGAGCTAGCTCTTCTTCAACAGTGAAAACCTCCAATGAGTCGTCAAGAGCTAACTCCATAGGAGATATCTCATGAATATGCTTTGAAACCTCCATAATAGCGTCTTCGATCACATCGATGCGAAAGCTATCATTTCTATCTTTTGAATGCTTCATTGCCTCGAATAGATTGAATGTAACTTCCTCATTTTGAACTCTCACCTTCATTAAACCGTCATCAACATCTATCATCATTTGCGCGGTCTTCATGAACGGTCGGCCCAAGATGAGCGGAGCATCATCATCTTCCTCCATATCAATAACAATAAAATCGACCGGGAAAAAGAATTTGTCGACCTTCACCAAAACATCTTGGGCTACGCCATGAGGATGGGTCGTCGACTTATCCGCCAATTGCAACGTCATTCGGATGGACTTAATCTCAATGTTGCCAAGTCTCTTGATAATTGACAAAGGTATAAGATTAATGCTTGACCCCAAGTCAATAAGTCCTTTCCCGACATAGACGTCACCAATTTTAACCGGCAATGTAACTCTTCCCGGATCAACCTCTTTCTTAGGAAGCGTCCTTTGAATAATGGCACTACAGCTCGCATCAAGGACGATGGTCTCCGGTTCCGTATACCTCCGCTTTTTTGTTAGTATGTCCTTCATGAATTTGGCATACTTGGGCATTTGCTCCAAGGCTTCGGCAAACGGAATGTTGATTTGCAACTGTTTAAAAATATCCATGAATCGGGCGTAATGCCGTTCATTCTCCCTTTTGGACGGGGCATGAGGATAAGGGAGGTTTTGGATTGGAGTAGCGCTCACTACCTCCTTTCCCTTTGCAACTCTAGCACTCTTCCATCTAGGCTTTTTCACTACCTCCCTTATTACCTCATCGCTTGTATTTTTCTCAATCTCCACACCTTTTTTCTTTTCAATTTCACCATTATTTTTGTTCTTTTCAACTTCTTCCTCTTCACTCCACTCTCCTACTTCACCATCAACATTTTCCTCCAATATTTCCTCCTCAATTTCTTTCTCTTTCTCACTTTGTTCACTCTCAACTCTTTTTTTATTCTCACTACCCAACTCCCTCCCACTTCTCGTCATGATCGCCTTACAATGCTCCTTAGGATTTGTTTGCGTGTTTGCCGAAAAGGAAGGACCGGTTTGTTGTTCCGCGAGTTGCTTGGCAAGTTGCCCAACTTGAGTCTCGAGATTTTTTATAGTCGCGTCATTGCTCTTTTGATTGGCCATTGACATTTGCATGAATTGCGTCAATGTCTCTTCTAACTTAGAATTGACGACCGGCGGTTGTTGAGATTGATACGGATTTTGGGGAGGGTTTTGACGGCTAGAAGAACCACCTCCATAACCTTGGTTATGATAATAGTTGCTTCTAGGTTGGAACCCTTGGTTCCCTTGGAATTGTTGTTGATTTTGAGGGTGCGGTTGATAAGGTTGTTGTTGTTGTTGTTGTTGTCTCGGTTGATAGTCCCGTTGATTGGCCATGTAGTTTACTTCGTCAAAACCGGGAGGTGGACAAAATCCGGTGTCATGTTCACCTTTACAAAGTTCACAACAAGCTATTTGTTTAGCTTTTGACGGTTCTCTTAACTCTTTGATTTGTTGCGTTAAGAGTTCCACTTGTTGTGAGATGAGCTTGTTTTGGGCAAGGATGGCATCGTTCGTCCCTAGCTCAAGCACTCCCGACTTCTTCAAAGAGTTTCCTCGACTTTGACTCTGAAGATCATTTAAAGCCATTCGATTTATGATGTTTGTGGCTTCTTCGACACTTTTTGACAATAAAGAGCCACCCAAGGTAGCATCCAACAACGTTTTGCAGTTTGGTTGAAGTCCATTTTTGAAGATATGGATTTGAGTCAATTCATCAAATCCATGCCCTTTACATTTCCGAAGCATGGACTTGAATCTTTCCCACGCTTCATTTAAGGATTCACTGGTTCCTTGTGAAAACACCGAGATGGCCGTCTTGGATTCCATGAATCGGTTATGGGAGAAAAATCTTTTGATGAATTTCTCTTCTAACACGTTCCAGTCTGTCATTACGGCTGGTGTTTGATCTAAGTACCAATCCTTTGCTTTACCGAGCAAAGCGTGGGGAAATAATCGTCTGAACAACGGAAGCTCCTGAGCCTGATCCACTCCGGCAGCCAATGCTATCTCATAAAATTTTGTGAGAAAAGCAAATGGGTCTTCATGGTCCATTCCGGTGAATGGACTTCCATATAATAAATTTAGAGTTCCCGTTTTCATCTCAGCTTGCCTTCCTGTGTGGTTGGCAAACTGAGCGGTGTTCCTGGGACTATTTATGCATGGAGTAGAAATAGGTGGTGGTGGTGGTGGCTCCATGTTTGGTATGAATGGTGGTGGATTTGTGGTCGAAGAACTTTCTCCTTGCTCTTGGCGTTGTCTAGCCTGTTGCCTCCTACGTCTCGTTTTGCTATTGAGCCTCCTTGCGGTTCTCTCGATCTCGGGATCAAAAAGAAGTTCGTCCATAGGGATTTGCCCTCGCATAAAACGTAAGTTGCACACTAAACCAAACAAATTACAAGCACAAGTCAAAAATTCACAAGCTAAAACTTAAACAACCATTGCGATGCTCGCAATATCAATTTACAATCCCCGGCAACGGCGCCATTTTGTTAGTTGTAATTTTACGTGTCGGGTTTTTGTTATCGTATCCACAGGGATTGTAAGATATCACCGCCGTTCGATGGTTGTATTAATCTTAGCTCAATGTAACAATAGGGTTTTGGTTGGTTGTCACGTTATCTTGCATAAAAAGGTAATAAATTGCGGTAAAAGTTTGATTTGAATAAATGAGAAATATTGCCAAAGTTTGGGTTCGATGATCACTTTGCATGTATTTGTTCGGTCAACAACCTTATAAACTCCTTTAGATGATAAATCATTTCACAAAGTCCTCCCAATATGTTTCTCTCGAACACATATTGTGAGTTTTCCCATTTTGATCCATTGTTTCTCTCGAACACAATCTATCAAAATGACAACTTTTTGGTTCAACCTTATGGTGAACAAAATCATTCATTACTATCTCTAGCTAACAAACAAGATTGGATGAAAACCTAGGTCAAGAGTTGGTAAACATCTCTCGATCATAAACCAACACAAAGAGTTTTAAATAGAAACAAAGTTTTCATCATATATTCACCATTAAAGAGTTTACACATGAAGATCCTTACATTTACACACAAAGCTAGTAATCACCTACATCTAACCTTGACAAATGGATGACTTAGCTACTCATTTTCATGGTAGCTTGGTCGGCAAGTTTCGGAAGAAGGTTGATCAACATCCGAGTCGAATAATCGAGATTGGATGGGAATCCACCTTCTTTTTGTAGAAGATGGTTACAAGATGAAGAGAAATGAAATCTAGGGCATAAAAGATCCTAAGAACAATGCTGGAAAATATCTCTAAGAAAGTACAAAAGTGGAAAAATTAGGTAAAACTAAGGTATGGCTCTCAAAAGTGGCACTTGCTACTTATAGAGTTGTACTGGGCTGTCATGCTCGCTAGGCGAGCAGAATGGCTCGCCTAGCGAGGGTCAAATTGAGGCACAAGAGGCACCTGCGCCCAGAGACACAGTCTATCTCAGACTGTCATGTTCGCCTAGCGAACAAAACCTTCGCCTAGCGAAGGGCACGCTTCAACCCTCGCTCCAGCGAGGTTGAGAGGTTTGGCTACTGGAATGCTCGCTGGGAACTCGCTAGAGCCTCGCCTAGCGAGTGAGTGCTGGCTGCGCTTTTCACCAAAACTGAACGAACTCGCTACCACCTTCGCTAGCAGCTCGCCTAGCGAATTTATTGATATTTTACTGGAGCTTTTCGCTGGGCGCTCGCCTAGCGAGTGCTTCGCCACAGCCCTCGCCTAGCGAGCAGGCTGATGAATGCTTGATTTCTTTGGTTCCTTTGCCAACTTTCTTGTGTCTTCATTTTCAATTATTTCATGCCTTCTTCCTGCATAATAACACACAAATCAAAGGTACCAAGATCGTTTATCAATGTAATGCATTTCATCTAAAACAAAGGTGGTTTTTGACAATTTAGC
Source organism: Lathyrus oleraceus (assembly GCF_024323335.1). NCBI lineage: Eukaryota > Viridiplantae > Streptophyta > Magnoliopsida > Fabales > Fabaceae > Lathyrus > Lathyrus oleraceus. The sequence goes on along the minus strand of NC_066583.1, from coordinate 630,880,355 downwards.
AAGGAAATGGAGTGAAAGATGCCCACATATGATAGCTCAAATAAGCACTTTTGGGCATCTAACAAGATACTTATCATCAACACATCTGATTTTTGTCCTCTTTCTAGAGTCAAAATTAATCAGCCATTGTTTGTTTCCAGTTAAGTGATTTGAGCAACCAATGTCCATATACCACTAGTCTACCAAATAATCATCATCAGATTCAGAAGCCATCAATAGCACAGATTCATCATCAAACTCTCCTCTGACTATATTTTCTTCTTCTGATTTCCTTTCCCTGTTTGACCAACAGCCAGCAACAAAGTTACCAAACTTCTCACAATAATAGCATTAGACATTCTTCTTGTCAAACTTCTTCTTTCCCTTATGATGTTTCTTCTCATCAGAGTTAGAGACTTCCGACTTCTGATGACAACCACCATGTCTCTTCTCTCAGTCATACACAACTCTTATGTCTCTAGACTGCTATACAACTCTTTAATTCTCATGGTGCTCAGATCCTTAGAATGTTCAATTATTACAACAATGTAATCAAACTGAGGAGTACGTGATCTTAGTACCTTTTCAATGATTACTTGTTCGGAGAGAGTCTCTCCATAAGATTTCGTCTCATTTGTGATCAAAATCAGTCTTGAGATGTAATCAGGTGTCTTCTCATTGTTCTTCATGTTGAGATTCTCATACTGCTTACATAGAGATTGAAGTTTCACCTTCTTCACTGGTGCATCACCGTCGTAGCATCCTACCAATGTGACCCACGCAGCCTTCGCCGTCGTCGAATCAACATTCTTCTTAAACACATTCACATATACACACTGATGGATGTATAACAGATATTTTTGATCCTTCTTACTTATCTATCTATACGTGTTCATTTGTGCTTCAGTTGCATTTGTTACAACCGTTGCGTAACCGTCGTTGACGAGATCAAGAATATCTTAAGCGTCAAACAACACACGAATCTGAATCATCCATTGATTCCAATTCTTTCCATTAAATACTGGAAGATTTGTATTCACGCTATTGTTTTCACCGTTCATCTTCGATCTTATGCAAGAACTCACTCAGATTTCACCAAACACTTGTGTTTCCCAATCCCTCAGAATCAATAAATATGATTCTGTTACGATTTTAAACTTCAATTCACTGTGAATTTCATAACCGAAATCAATCACACACGCCTCACGTTCACTCGTGTTTCCCTTGGTGTTTCCCGTGGATCTGAATTGGAGCTCTAAATACCAATTGTTGGTGCACAAGAGGAAGAAGATGAATATGATCAAGATATAAGAGAGAGAGAGAGAGAGAGAGAGAGAGAGAAGAGAGAAAAATTGTAACTACATTTTTCTATTGAAAATGATTACACTAAATTAGTTGTTTAATCAAGTCGGGATTAGGAAAAAAAAGATAAAATGGCCTCCCTTTGACTTTTAGGTCATTGGGGTTGACCAGATGATTTTTTATGTATTTTTTTGGATATGTTAGTGTTAGCTAAAAATAAAAAGAGAAGGTGATCAAAGTTTGAGGTACGATAGAGGATATGTATCTCAAGAAATAAATACCAAATGAACTTCACCTATATGAATTTTGAGATGGTGTCGTCTCAAAGTGAGAGTTGGAGTTTCTCTCATGAAAAATTCATGAAAATAGGAAAATCACACGATAATAAATAGTGTTAGGCAAGAGATGTAGGCGAAGAACCACTAAAGAGTGTGTGTAAGGTAACTCCGACACAAGGTATAATGGTTCAAATCATAGCTACATATCATTTAGATTAAACTTTGTGTTATCCTTCCTAAGGTTAAGTTTTAATCGAAAGATACTTAATTGTATTAACATTCTTTGTTTCTTTATATCTGAAATTGATCTTGTCATTATAGAGCAAGTGAATGATTGTTGAAATTATTAACAATTAATAATTTTGAGTGTGTTCCAAAATGACAAGAAAATGCAGAAGTGAAAGTTAATTTTTAATTCAGAAATAGACAACATTTGTGAAGTGTTGCAGTAAGCAGTTTGTATTTTGAATTCAGAATAAGCAATACTTCGTGAAGTGTTGCAGAATGTGAAACAATATAATCTTTGAAAATTGTTTTTGTAGGAGAAACAATGCAACATTTGATAAAAGTATTGTTGTAGGCGAAACTGTGCAACCTTTAAAAAGTGTTGTTGTAGGCGAAACAATGCAATATTTAGCAAAAATGTTATTGAAAGTGTGTTTCATTCAGAGTCGCAACTTTATGAAGCAACACTAGTTTGACCTATAAATTGAGCATTTCAGATTCAAAAAAACACATTAGAAAAGTCTGTCCTTTTGACACAAAATTTCGGATTTCATCTTTGCTACATTCGAGTTTTCATTTGTCTTATGCAAACTCGAGTATATGTTGAATTATCATAAATATTCCTACATACTCTAAATAAATTTGAAAATGTTTGAAATACTATTAAAAAATGATTCATTCACAATTCTAATATCGATCTATTCGATTTAAATTAATTTTTCAACATTATATTTATATAGCTGTAAAAAAAAAGCTAAGTATGTAGAAAGAAGTTTGGCACCAGTGATTGGTATACGTGTAAGTATTATAAAATATAAATCTTAAAATATTGAGCTTGATTTAAACTTATCAATTCTTATTTCTTAATATACTGCCAATCGGCAATGCATGTGTTGGTTTTTATATGTTTGTGTTGTCCATTTATGGTTAATTTTTGGTTTCTTGTGTGCAATGTTTTGGTAAATTTTAATTGTCTTTTATCTTTTCTAGTAGTTAATTAATAAATTATTAGAGCATTTGCAATAAAACACTCTCAAATAGGTGCCTAAAGTAAACACTATAGCATACTATGTTTTCTATTATTAACACATCATATTTACTCTCCTATTTTTAAATTATAAGTTTTTTTAAAAAAATCTCAATTGTAAGTCGTGTTACATTACTAATACAATATAAATAAATTTTTTATTCTATCATCTACTATTTATTATTTTTTTCTTCTAACTTTTTCATATCATTAATAAAATATAATTTTATAAAATTGCACATAATTCTTTTTTATATATATATATATATATATATATATATATATATATATATATATATATATATATATATATATATATATATATATATATAATTAGTTATGTTTTTTAATTTGTATGAAATAAAAAATATATATCATATAATTTGAAATTAATAGGGTAATATTTTTTAGACAAATTCTCCAAATAATTTTAAATATTCTAAAATAATTATATTTTATTTTAAAATTAATTTAAGTGTGAATACTAAAAATTGTGTTAGCACATAGTAAGAAATTGTATGTTTGTATGTTTGTAAACATTGGAAAAAGGTCAAAGTGAGTATTTCTTACTTCATTTTGTTTGGTTGCAAACATTGCATTAAAGTCAAAATGCTTGAGTTATTATTACATGTAAGATTACAATACTCTATCTGTACTCACTAGGTAGTTAGGAGTACAAGTTAAAACCATACAACTCATATCTCTCTCTAAATGCATAGAACATTCTTAATCAAATATTTATCTTTGGTCGAATATAATTACTATTTTTTCTTTTCAGGCACATTATTAGTTAAACTATACCAATTTTGTTTTTGTTGTAGTATTGACCAAAAATCGACCCTACTAGACCAAAAGCAATGCTAATGAATTATTAGTGTCAATCTAGTATCGGTATCATGGTAGACGCCTTGAGTATTTAAGTTAAATGTATTGTGTAATTGACACTAATTAGCGTCAGATATAAGAGACACTATAACGAAGCTAAGACATGATTGAAAAGTCAATGCTAATTAGATATATAGCGTTGGAAGATGAAGACATAATTTTGTTGATATGTTAGTTAGCTTCGGCTTAAGCCGATGCTAATTGTTTATATAACGTTGACTTTTGGAGACGCAATCTTGTTTATGTGTTTCTTCTTTAACTCCGACTTTGGACGGCACTATAGATTTAGTTAGTGCCGACTTTTGGAAGCGCAATCTTGTTAATATGTTTATGATTTAGCATCGGCTTGAGTCGATACTAGTTATTTTGTTATTTTATGGAGACACTATTTATCTGAAGCGTGTGATATTTAACTTCGGTTTAGGCGACCCTAAGTGTTTTTTTAAACTTTATGTTTTAAATGTTGTATAACTTTACTACTACAAAAAGTAAATACAACGACACCACCATTACCACGATCTTTTGAAGGACTGTAGTGATATCTCAAATTCCATGCCCCTATATGATTGTTTATTTTCTAATTATACATTGTTAATTTATTACCAAGGTTTTCTAAAACAACCGTGATGATATAATTTGACATTTCATGAGTTCGACTCTCAGCGTATGCTATTTTGTGATTTCTTCAGAATTTAGCACCGCCCTTCATTTTTATTTAATCAAAGAAAGATATATCACTACGGTTCTTTAAACCAACCGTTGTGATATATTTCTATTTTTTTTAATTTTAATTACTTAAAACCTGACATTTTTTTTAAATATCATTAATGTCAATACTATATCACCACGGTTTTTCAAAAAAAATCGTTGTAATATATATATATATATATATATATATATATATATATATATATATATATATATATATATATATATATATATATATATATATATATATATATATATATATATATATATATATATATATATATATATATATATATATATAACATGACGTTTTTTTTACTTATTCATCATATATCACAATGGTTTTTCGAAAAAGTTGTGGTGATATCATTTAATCACTTTACACAGAGCTAACTAACTTGTCTCTTCAGTTGCATATTTTCATTTCCATCAAGAAACAACCCTTGACGAAACAACGCGATTTTCAACCATAACGAAACGTATATCACCATTTCAACCCCAACGATACAAAATCAGTTTTAACCCTAACGAAGCGTTCAACACCATGTTCAAACCCGAAGAAATAACAACTTTTTCAACATTTTCATTTGCTTTCATACCGTCGAGGAGGGAGACGACACCTTGTTCTTCGTTCATCTGCCTTTGGTTTAGCTGTCGAGGAGAAACTTTAATATTCTGACAACATTTTTTATAGTTATTCATTACATTTTCGATACGTAAACTTTTTTCATCCCATGCATCTACGGTACCTACATTTTCCATTGTTATTTATGTATTTGTTGTTGTTGATGCTTATGTGTTTGTTGTTGATGCTTGTTGTTCTTGTTCTTGTTGATGATTCTTATTGTTGTTGTTGATGCTTTTTGTCCTTGTTACTGACTTTCTAGACTAAGAAACTTGTTGACTCAATTATTGCACAACAAAAGCAATGTCAAATGCTAAAAAATAGAGAACAATCAGTAAATAGAGAATAATTAGTACTTGAATGAGTGTAACTAAGAGAGCTAAGAGAATTAAAGGGTTTAAAGTATCACTATTTGTTGTTGTTAATGCTTATTGTTGTTGTTACTGCTTATTATTAAAGATGATGCTTGTTATTGTTGTTGATGCTTATGTATTTGTTGTTGTTGATGCTTATTGCTGTTGTTGATGCTTATTGTTGAAGATGATGCTTGTTGTTGTTATTGATGCTTATGTCTTGATAGATGACATCTTCTTCATCTAGTAGTGACGAAGCTACATATACAAATAAAACCATGATAAATGATTCATAACCCGTAGTAGGAGGGGAAAAACAGAGGTGCCACAATGATGGCTACATTAAAAAAAGTCTGCAATTCGGGTGTTAGACTTCCGATCGACTTTAGTGTCGTTCACACTATTCTTGATGGTCCCCATTCTTCGTTATCTAAGAGTTATGTTGTGTTCCTTGGATGTAGCAACGACAACATGTTATTAGATGATTGGAAGGATGTATCAGATGAGTTAAAAAAAGCATATGGAGAGACGTTCAAGTATTAATTTTAATTTTTATCGATTCGATATTATATTATATAAACACTAATACATACTTACTATTTTAAATGTGTAGTTGACGTTTAAATTTAGTGATGACTCGAAGTTGAAAAAAAATGGATAACTTATGCTGGTACGCCTCGGAGGAGTTTTAAGTCACGACTCACGAGTGACTACATTACGAAGCCAAAGGCTTATATTGAGCATTCGTGGGTGAAATATCTGTTTCTTGACAAGAAGGTTTGGAAAAAGTTTGTGAAGTCTCGTAATAGTGAGGAGTTCATGGTTTGTACTAGTGATATTTTCTGATAATTTTATGCATAAACCATGGACTTTAATATTTTTCCTTTGTTTATAACGGGCTAAAATTGAAGCGGGAAAGTTGAATAAGTCCAAAACCAAATATTCCCATAGATTATCTCATTGGGGATATATGAAACTTGAGAAAACCATGATTGCTAAAACAAGACAACAAATACGAGATGTGGACTCCATGAGTCGTGATCGGGAACCATCTCCACCATTACGACATGAGAAGTGGAAGAGGGCTCGACTAAGACCAAATGGAGACTACAGTTTAGATGCCTCCAAATCGGTAGCTAAGAGAATTGTAAGTAGGACTTGTTGTGCATATGTTTAGTGTTATTTAAATCGCTTTGGTAATTAACAATGTATGTCTTATCATGCTGTGTAGGATTCGTTGGTTAACTCATTCCGTGAAGATACATTTGTTCCAAAACCATGATATGATATATTAGTAGAAGAAATCAGAATAAAGAAACATGGTGCACATGTCTGTTGGGTTGGAAATGGCATAAGCTTGAGAGTGTTTTTTGGTACATCCAAAAAAAGCACCGAACAAGTGTCAAATGAAACGTTGGAAGAGCTTCAGAGGAAGATAAATACTCAAAAGGAAGAACTTGACGAGAAGTTAGAAGCGGAGCGAAAAACTCGAAGGAAAGAATTGTAAGAATTAAAAGAGTTATATGCGGTATGAGAGAGTGAGAATTATGTTATCTAAAATGTACGATATACATTGTGTTAGTTCTGTTTTGTGTTACTTTGTGTATTTTATGATGTAGAGAATCAGTCAAACCGTTCCATAGTGTACAAATGAACAAGATGTTGCTGATGATAAATTGAATGATAGATATGTTGTACATGGTGCAAGCACAAAAGGAAGTTGTTCAAATGCCCCCACTGAAAGAGAAATCCAATACGGGTTATTGGCTCATTCTGAAGAATCATATTCCAAAATGATAGCTTACGTTGTGCATAACGAAGAGCGGTGTTTACTCTTCCGCTAGAACATGGTCCTACATTTAAGGGGTTAAAGAAATTCTTTATGATTCCTAAAGATATAAAGGATATGATTGATGGAAAACGGTGGCTGAACATAGGAATACTATAAGTTTGGTGCAGGTAAGCATATCTCATTATATGGAACATTCATTATTTTGTATAGAGTTAATTCACCACGTGCTTTTTGTATTTTGTTCAACCTTTTAGGTACATTTAACGTGTATGTATGTAATTAAATAAATTTTTGAATACTTATGGATTGTTGGATCCACTTAGAGTATGATTTACAAATAATTCTGCTAAAAACATTGAAGACTACTCAACATCACGAATAACAAATGAGAAAGAATGTTGCTTAGCACAATTCCTCAATAAGTGAGAAGTTTTAAAATTATGGTTTCTCTATTATAGTTCGTTTTCATGTTTTATCAAATACTAATTATATATGCTTGTATTGTTAATTCAGAGAATATTATGAATTGATCACCATATCTTTTCAAACGAATATGGTAACTACACTGTGTTCGTTAAACTATGAACTTGATCCTACGATGAAACAAATTATTACTAAGTATCTTTATGTTTATGAGACTTTTTGTGAAATTTTATCATTGACTTTGTAATTATCTTAGTGTGTAATATTTTTAAATCAGTTTTAATATAAAGGGTTGTCGAGGGGCAGTATAGGTTGAACAACTCTAAAAAAAAGCTCGCATTTTATGATCTCATGGTAAGTGGATTAATTGTTAAATATAATATATATATATATATATATATATATATATATATATATATATATATATATATATATATATATATATATATATATATTCATGAAATGTGTAAATTTGTAGACGATGAGACAAACAGAGGGATACGAGTGTGGGTACTATGTAATGAAACACATGTTTAACATCGTCTCTTTCGACATTGTTGATTCGTGAGATCATGTATATAATGTCATGAAATGTTTCCAACAACATATTAATTTTCTATTATAATTTAAATTACGTGATATTCATTTTTTCACTTGTTTTTGTAGACATTTAACGACATGACACCTTTCTCTTTCGAAGACTTAGACGACGCCCGTAGACATTTGGCGTTTATTTTTAATGTGTTAATTGAAAAGGAGAGGATGGTATTATGAAGGGTTGATATATATATATATATATATATATATATATATATATATATATATATATATATATATATATATATATATATATATATATATATATATATATATATATTTGTGTAATATACACTTAAAACAAATACATGTTTGTAATATATGGAGAAATAAAATAAAATTAAAAAAAAAAAGCAAAGTACTTAATAGTGGTTACTTATACAGACCTTTGTTATAGATAAAGTGCAAAATATTATTAATCATACATTCAATAAGTTTCGAATCCATGACGATTCATTTTATATCACAACAATTGTATATTTTGACCGCAGTAAATATATAATGCACTACCTAATTTATCACAATGGTCCAATACCCATAGTAAAAACCATCATACATACAATCACACCCTATCTTATAACGGTTGGTCTGACGTTGTTGTATCATTTTTCCAACCGTTATGATATGTGTTTTTCGTAATAGTGTTTAACTAAAAACTATTTTTAAAACATATTCTCATATTTCTATTCATCGACTAATATCTATTCCACATTTATGGTTAGACTAATATATGTATTAATATTAGAAAACTCACAAAAACCCATCAAAATAAATAAGGTAAACCATCAAAATATTATCTACAACCCATAAATGTATTTATAATTTTACAAAATATTGTAACTTAAATGCAAAACATGATCATATCGCCCCCTTTTCAAGTTTCAAAACTTCCATATAAATTTCTTGAGGCATATCAACTTTACCAACTGATTTTATATTTCTAGTACTTGCTAATGCAATAAAAATGACTTTCTATGTGACCCTAAATACTATAGAAGAAAAATACACAACTACCCATAATTTATTGTATAGTAAAAGAGAGAAAATTAGGGAATTAATCAGCTTATATACAAGATGGTACCTGTTTCTTAAGCAATTTCTTTTTTTTCTTCTCGTAATATCTCCATCTAGAAGAGTATCATCAAATCAAAAATTTGAAAATAAGCAACTCCGACAATTAAAAGGCATAATACGATTATGAAAGTGAAGTTAAAAGCAACAACAATATTATACAAAATAACGGAGGAAGAAATTTTCTTTTAACCATAGTGACAACAAAATTTTAAAAACGTAGGGAAAAATAAAAAAAATTTATGGTTAAAATTGTTAGAAGTAATTTATATTTAGTAGTAATAATATTATTTTTATTTAGTTTAATCTAACTAGTGTAGGTTATATTTTTTTGTCTAGATGACATTATTGTTTTTTTTTATATAAATAAGTATATCTAATAATGTATAGAGCAAAGTTTAGTAGTACTGAATATATGCATTTGTTTACGGTTGATGTGCGTAACCATTTACTGTAACCTTTTTATAAAAGTAGTGAAAAGTTATTATTCTCTCTTCTCTCTCTTTTTTCATCTTCATATTCTTCATCTTGTACACCAACAAAAATTATTTATACAAAGTCCCTAAAGGGTTGCAAGTTGCTCATATGCATGCCTAAAATAAAGATACCAAGGATAGGTACGTTATTGCTATTAATTTCATGACTTGTAACAAAAAAAAAAAAATATATATATATATATATATATATATATATATATATATATATATATATATATATATATATATATATATATATATATATATATATATATATATATATATATATATATACTCAACTCTTACTTCATTTGATATTTTAAACATTTGTCGTGGTATGAGCTTCTTCAACTTTAGAGTCAACATTTTTTCTATAGAAAAGAAACACAAAATTGTAAAAGTTAAATTTAATAAAAACAAATGTAATCAAATAGATAGAAGGAACGACAAGAATAATTAAGAAAAAAGGGAGAAGAGTATCTTAAAAATGAAGACATAAAAAAGAAGGCATAAACAAATAGATCAACAAAAATTTATAAAAAAGATGTTCAAATTACCTTTATGTGTTGTGAATGAAGCTAATCTTTTGATTGATTTATAATTATTTATACAACACATAAACTTATATTCTCAGTGCAAGTGAGAGGGCTTGCGAGTGAGAAAAATTCTATAATTAAATTTGCAATTAAGAGAACGTCATGAAAAAGATAGTGCAAGAAAGGTTAAGAGAAGCTAGGATATTGAAGTTGGGGTGTAAATGACTTCTAAAACAAAAAACAAGTTGTTCAACATGTTAAGTTGACGATGAAGTTTTGTGGTTTTTAGAATTTAACTATTTTACGCTCTTAAAGATGATTGGGTGAGTGAAAGGAGAAGAACAAGTCAATTCTTGAGTTGTTTTCTTTTCTTTGATTTTGTTTTGATTTATAAAAAACTTTTTTTTTTAATTTGACCATTATTATGTGCACATATTACATTTAAATATATTTTTGTACCATTAATTTTCTCATTGTTCATGATATTTTAAATATTGTTTAATTAAATAATAATAAAAATTTATGTTATAATTTTTCTTTTATATATATATATATATATATATATATATATATATATATATATATATATATATATATATATATATAAAAGACAAACTAATTATGAAAGTGTTGTCTAAAGAATTGGACGTGTAAATAACACATGCATTATTTATGGATCTCTATCACAATGTTTGACCAATCAATGAACACATTTATCTTTCTCTCTAAGAGTATGAGAAATCAATATTAACAAATCACATATTTTATAAATAATAATTTAGGGATGACAAATGAGCATGCTCTCTCATTTAAATATGCATTCACAAAAAAATAAGACGAGGAGGATAAACATAATTGAGGGTACATGTCTAAATTTTTGTCTCGTTCCTCAAAATAGAATGGGGAGGAGTCGAGCATGTTTTGTCTCTCCTTGAATGAATTTTTCCAAGAAAACTAGTATATAGGTAATGGTCAATTTGAAATCAATAGCTGATTTGAAATGAGAATCAAAGGTGTTGATACAATATCCTAAGTGAAGCGCCATAGGATCCAAATAAACATAAACTATGCATCACCTAATCAAAATTATTAAAGATGAGTAAGGACGACAAATAGACACGATGACATTGTTTAAGTTCGCTTTACAAAAGTCTGCAAAAAAAACTCTGTTTAAATCTATCTTATAAAAATCCACAAAATATGTTTAAGTCCATTCCATAAAAGCTCAAAAAAATGATGTAAAGAGAGATAAAAAAAAAGGGTGGGACGACATAGACATGCGGACCTTGCATCCATAAGGCTAAAAATTACAATGTTCTTATTCATACTCATGTTGATAAAATTATCTAAAAACGAGATTAAATAAATAAATATATCAAAGGGTTGTACTTAAAAAGTTTATCCATCCAAAAAAAAAATGTAGACAAAAACATATATACTAAACCAAACTCGTTTTGCCACCTTAAAAATAAGACATCCAAATTCCATAACACATATATTACATATATAATATTTTTTCTTCTAAATTTGAAATAAAATAGTCATTATTCTTTGTTTAATTTTTTCTATGATTTTACTTTCCTTTATTTATTAATATCAATCATTTCAGTACTTTGAATTTTATAAATTTAATTATTTACTAAAATATATTCTTATATTCTACAAACATATTAATATATTTATTTTGTTAACAGGAGATACTCTCCTATTTTTATAATATAATTTTCAACTATTTATACAATATAAAAAATAATAAAATAGTAAAAGAAACATGAGAGAACATAATAGAAAAAACAAAATATAATCATTCACTCCACCAAAGAGAAAAAAAATTTAAGAGTTATGTTGTGTTCCTTGGATGTAGCAAAGATAACATATTATTAGATGATTGGAAGGATGTATCAGATGAGTTAAAAAAAGCATATGGACAGACATTCAAGTATTAATTTTAATTTTTATCGATTCGATATTACGTTATATAAACACTAATACATACTTATTATTTTAAATGTGTAGTTGACGTTTAAATTTAGTGATGACTCGAAGTTGAAAAAAAAGTGGATAACTTATGCTGGTACGCCATTGGAGGGGTTTTAAGTCACGGCTCACGAGTGACTACATTACGAAGCCAAAGGCTTAGATTGAGAATTTCGTGGGTGAAATATATGTTTCTTGACAAGAAGGTTTGGAAAAAGTTTGTGAAGTCTCGTAATAGTGAGGAGTTCATGGTTTGTACTAGTGATATTTTCTGATAATTTTATGGATAAACCATGAACTTTAATATTTTTCCTTTGTTTATAACGGGCTAAAATTGAAGCGGGAAAGTTGAACAAGTCCAAAAACAAATATCCCCATAGATTGTCTCATTGGGGATATATGAAACTTGAGAAAACCATGATTTCTGAAAAAAAGACAACAAATAGGACATGTGGACTCCATGAGTCGTGATCTGGAACCATCTCCACCATTACGACATGATAAGTGGAAGAGGGCTCGACTAAGACCAAATGGAGACTACACTTTAGATGCCTCCAAATCGGTAGCTAAGAGAATTGTAAGTAGGACTTGTTGTGCATATGTTTAGTGTTATTTAAATCGCTTTGGTAATTAACAATGTATGTCTTATCATGTTGTGTAGGATTCGTTGGTTAACTCATCCCGTGAAGGTACATTTGTTCCAAAATCATGACATGATATATTAGTAGAAGAAATCAGAATAAAGAAACATGGTTGGCATGTCTGTTGGGTTGGAAATGGCATAAGCCTGAGAGTGTTTTTTGGTACATCCAAAAAAAGCACCGGACAAGTGTCAAATGAAACGTTGGAAGAGCTTCAGAGGAAGATAAATACTCAAAAGGAAGAACTTGACGAGAAGTTAGAAAGCGGAGTGAAAAACTCGAAGGAAAGAATTGTAAGAATTAAAAGAGTTATATGCGGTATGGGAGAGTGAGAATTATGTTATCTAAAATGTATGATATATATTGTGTTAGTTCTGTTTTGTGTTACTTTGTGTATTTTATGATGTAGAGAATCAGTCGAACCGTTCCATAGTGTACAAATGAAAAAGATGTTGTTGATGATAAATCGAATGATAGATATGTTGTACATGGTGCAAGCACAAAAGGAAGTTGTTCAACTGCCCCCACTGAAAGAGAGATCCAATACGGGTTATTGGCTCATTCTGAAGAATCATATTCCAAAATGATAGCTTACGTTGTGCATAACGAAGAGCGGTGTTTACTCTTCCGCTAGAACACGGTCCTACATTTGAGGGGTTAAAGGAATTATTTATGATTCCTAAAGATATAAAGGATATGATTGATGGAAAACAGTGGCTGAACATAGGAATACTACAAGTTTGGTGCAGGTAAGCATATCTCATTATATGGTACATTCATTATTTTGTATAGAGTTAATTCACCACGTGCTTTTTGTATTGTGTTTAACCTTTTAGGTACATTTAACGTGTATGTATGTAGTTAAATAAATTTTTGAATACTTATGGATTGTTGGATCCACTTAGAGTATGATTTACAAATAATTATGCTAAAAACATTGAAGAATACTCAACATCACGAATAACAAATGAGAAAGAATGTTACTTAGCACCATTCCTTAATAAGTGAGAAGTTTTAAAATTATGGTTTATCTATTATAGTTCGTTTTCATGTTTTATCAAATACTAATTATATATGCTTGTATTGTTCATTCAAAGAACATTATGAATTGATCATCATATCTCTTCAAGTGAATATGGTAACTACATTGTGTTCGTTAAACTATGAACTTGATCCTACGATGAAACAAATTATTACTAAGTATCTTTGTGTTTATGAGACTTTTTGTGAAATTTTATCATTGACTTTGTAATTATCTTAGTGTGTAATATTTTTAAATCATTTTTAATATACAGGATTGTCGAGGGGCAGTATAGGTTCACTACGCCAAAAACTGGAATAGACAGCGCCCCTTAGAGGGCGCTTTATTACAAAAGCGCACTCTAAAGTGAAGAGAAAAAATAAGGAGCATACTATTGGAATAGACAGCGCACTTTAGAGGGCGCTTTTGTAACAAAGCGCACTCTAAAGTGAAGCGAAAAAATAATGAGGAAATGGAGGGACACCAATAGAGGACACTTTATTGAAAGCGCCCTCTAAGGGTAACCTTAGAGGGCGCTTTTTAAAAAGCGCTCTCTATGTCCATGTACATTTCCAGTTTATAAGGCGCTTTTGGAAAGCCTTAGAGAGCGCTTTTAGAAGCGCCCTCTTAGGCCCCCTTTAGAGGGCGCTTTTGTAACAAAGCGCCCTCTAAAGTGAAGCCAAAAAAAAAATGAGGAAATGGAGGGACAACAATAGAGGGCGCTTTAGTGAAAGCGCCCTCTAAGGTTACCCTTAGAGGGCGCTTTTAAAAAATCGCTCTCTAAGTCCATGTACATTTCCAGTTTAGAAGGCGCTTTTGGAAAGCCTTAGAGAGCGCTTTCAGAAGCGCCCTCTTAGGCCCCCTTTAGAGGGCGCTTTTTTTACAAAAGCGCCCTCTAAGGTCCCCTTTAGTAAACATTAAAATTATAACATATACTGCATGTCTCTTTATTTTCCCTCTCTATAAGCTATTTCGTTTACCTAACTGGGTTTTCTCTCTACTGCGATTACTCTCTACTGCGATTACTCTCGTCCTCCGTTCGTTCTCCCTCCCTCACCGTCATTGTCGCCGTCGCCTTTTTCTGCTGCTGCGTTCACGTTCACTGAGTTATCCTGGTCCACCGTCACTGTTCACTTTCTTCTCCATCGTTACCGTCACCTTGAAGGTATTTCTCTTCTCCATCGTTACCGTTCACTTTCTTCATGTGTTTGATTAGGGCATTTTCTAAACTTAGTTTTACATTTTGTGCATTATGTTGATTAATGTTGTTTAGGGCAAACTGAGTTTTTTATTTCTGATTGAAAACTGATATCATTTGAAGTGTGTTTGAGCTTGTGCTTGGACGTTTGATGATTATGGATGCAAGTTTGTTCATGTTCCAAACACCATAAGTTTGCATTGGTCTTTTGCATGCAGTAGGTGTGTGTGAGTTTGTATTCAATAATGATAAAAAAAAAAGAGTTTAGATTGTTGTAACATGAGAGAAATGGAAGGTATATGAATGTGTTCACGTATTGAATCATTGTCTTACTTGGGTCTTATTGAATCATTTCTATATTACAGATAAAATGGCTAACCAAGACGATACCCATGACGCGAATGGATCACGTAACAATGTTGAAAAAGAAATCAAACGAGGATTGACTGTTATGAAGTCAATCATTCGTGCAAGAGACAAGGGTGTAAAATTTGAAGTACATTGGAGTGCTGAAGACCAACTAATTGAGCCTAACGGTTCAATGTTGGCAAGTTACATTGGTTTCCTTGTTCGACAACATATTCCGATTACATGTGATAATTGGAGAAGTCCGGACTTGAAGGTTGGCAAAGAAAAAATATGGTCCGAGATACAGGTACTTACCATATATTGTTATATGTTTTTTTGTTGACTATTTGTTGACCATATATTGTTATAATATTACTTTATAATAACACACTCCATGTGTATGTTTTTTAGAGATCCTTTCACATCGATGAAAGCCGACAAAAATATTGTATTCAATTGGCCGGAAAAAGACTCCGAGGATTTCGATCCTTTTTGTCCAACAAATTTCTCAAGGATGAGGAAGGAAAATTTGTTGAAGCAGAACGGCCAATGAAGTATGCCGAGATTATTTCAGCCGATGAATGGAATAACTTTGTCGCCAAACGAAGAAACGAAAAATTCCATGTAATGTCTATTAATTATGGTATTATACAATTGTTAAGTTACTTGGTTCTAATATGCCTTAAACTTTTTTATCCAGGAAGTAAGCGACAAAAATCGGAAAAGGGCATCAAAACCCGCGTATCCGTACAAAAAAGGGCGTACGGGATATGCACGGTTACAATAAAGAATTGTGAGTATATTCAAATGCTATGAGCTTATACATTGTCACAATATGTTATAATTGATGATCTTATAATCTAATTCAATGTGTAGCTAGCCGAGGAGAAAAGTGACGCAACATCTCTTCCGGAGCACGTATTATGGAAGGCTGCTCGGGTTGGGAAGGATGGGGCTGTCGTTGAAGCGGTCCAAAATGTTTATGACGAATGTGTAAGTATATGTACCATTATTTCTTTAATTATATCGAAAATTTTGTTAGACATATAATTCATTTTTAATCTCCTCTAATAATATTTCAGGAGACTTTATCCCAAACCTTACCTTCAACCGAGGTCCAGGATTGCAGGAGCGTACTTAGTCGAGTACTAAATGTTCCTGAGTATTCCGGTCGTGTGAGGGATAAGGATTTTGGTGTGACTTCGTCGTCATTTTATAAAAAACCAAAAACAAAAAATCCTACCAACAAAGAGGTGATGGAGACCTTGGCGGAGTTAAGGGCACAAGTACTCCAACTGCAAAACGAGAATGCAAGGTATAGAGAGGAAAGGTGCGCCTCCGAGGCAAAAGATACTAGTGACCGAGCTAGTATCAATTGTCAACCGAAATTTCCCGAGGTAATTATATATGTTATTATGAAATTAAAATAGCACTTTTTTACTTGACACATATACACGTTAACAATAACATTTATTATTGGTTTAGGGCATTTCACCTTGTCAGCTGTATCTATCGTCACCAACTTATCGCATGGTTGGCAAGGGAAAAGTGCACAACACTTAGGGTGAATTACTTCACCATAATCCCCTCCCGGTGGGATATATGAAAGTTTCGGTTGACCTTGTATTAGATACCGACGCGCTTCTACCATTACCTGACGTTGTTTCAGAGACAACGTTGATGCGAGAAGCAGTCGGATCCTTTGTTGGATGGCCGTCAGATCTAATTTTCCCAGATGCCGAGGTATATATGTTCTAAATGATTATGAATATTTAGTATTCACATTTCAATTCAGCTACAATTATGATATTTAATCAATCCTTATTACATGGTAATGTTAGACTCCTACAAGACCCACGCATAAAGCTGGTAAAGGGATTTCAAGACGCATCGAGTCGGTTGCATCTCAAAAAGAGATACAAATATATATACCCATTGAATTATATACGCAACGATTCTGTTGCATCACAAAAAGTCATGATTTAATTTATATGAATTTTTAGGTTCCCGGTCGAAAGTTGAAAAAAGCTGGTAACGATATTCCTCCAACGACGTCCGAGACAAAATCTCAAATTATGATGCGTCTTGAGAAAATGGTGGAAGAGTCCGATATTATGCACGGGGCCATTCGTAGTATAGATTTTGATGAAGGTGTTTTCGGAGCTGCTCATTTCGAAATAATTGCAAAGGAGGACATGCAACAACTTTTTGAACACGACGAATTCGGCATCGCTGTCATTCATACATACATATGGTACTCCGATCAATCTATAATTTACTTAGTTGAACAATTTATTTACACATTTCAATGAGTAGTCTAATGTTTATTATGTTTCTATTTAAGGTATATGTATGTAACATTGATGCGGGGAACTGAATTGTGTAACCGTTTCAATTTTATTGCTGCTTCCCGTATCAACGCAACGTTAATAACGAAAAATCCAACATCCGTAAAGAATGATCTAGTCGATAGATTCATGGCGGCCGGCGATAATACTACACCCAATTTGTATTTTTTACCGTTTAATTCTGGCAACGGGTTAGATTTTCTTTCTAATAATTTCATTTTAATCTATGTATATCTTTTACGTAGAAAATTTTCATTCATCTAAATTTTTGTTTTATTTTACAGTGGTCACTGGGTGTTGGTTGCTATGGATCTTTCGAGACTAATAGTGTATTATCTCGATTCGTTATCGGGTGATTGGAGTAAATATCCGAGTATGAAGAAGACGGTTGACGCGTAAGTGAAATTCCCCTAAATATTCGTGTGTATTTGTATATTTAATTATGTCTGTCAGATTGATCTCAATATACGTTTTTATTTTGTTAGGGCAATAATAAAATTTAGATCGAAAAAGAATTATCGTAATAGGAAGGACATTACCTGGGTCAGAGTTCAGGTATATATTAAGTATCTTATTTTTGCTTATAATAGTGTTTGTTTTTTTGCTTATAATAGTGTTTGTAAGAAATTAACTATATATATATTGTTTGTTTTTCTGTGTAGTGTCCTCAGCAAAATAATTCGGTCGATTGCGGATTTTTTGTATTGAGATTTATGAGAGATATCATTGCGTTGAATCGTATAGACATCCCACAAATGGTATGGAATAATAACTTAGGGTTTATTTTAATATTATCGGATATTTCATCTAATTTGTTACTAAATCATGAATATGTTTTATTCTCTTAATTGTAGTACTTTGAGGAATACAAATCTTACTCAAGAGCTCATTTGGATGAAATGAAGGATGAATTGTGTCAATTCATTGTTGATCAAAGAATCATATAGCTAGGTTGTATATTGTTGTACATATATGTATGAAATGTTGTTGTTGTATGCTGTTGTTGTATATATGTTGTATATTGTTGTTGTACTTTTACTAAATCATGAATATGTTGTTGTATATTGTTGATCAAAGAATCATATATTAATGTTGTATATATGGAGGATTAATGTTGTATATAAATGGATTCATGTTGTATATATCAATGGATTAATGGTGTATAACATTGGATTAAAGGATGAAATCAATATGAATTTTACACTTTTGCAGCATGCGAACAGGTTACCAATTAAATATCCACTATTTTTCAAACAATTTTTTTTAAAATAACTAACACTTTAGAGGGCGCTTTCTGTTGGAAGCGCCCTCTAAACACTTTACATTGACAACTTTAGAGGGCGTTTTTTCCTGAAAGCGCCCTCTAAACACTTTACATTGACAACTTTAGAGGGCGCTTTTTCCTGAAAGCGCCCTCTAAACACTTTACATTGACAACTTTAGAGGGCGCTTTCTGGAAAAAGCGCCCTCTAAGGTGTCCCTTTATGGACCACTCCAGAGGGCGCTTTTTTCTGAAAGCGCACTATAATGTGGCCACTTTAGACAGCGCTTTCTCCAGGAAAACAAAGCGCTGTCTTTACCTATGCCAGCGCCACTTTAGAGGGCGCTTAAAAGCGCTGTTATAGGCCAAAATAAGCGCCCTCTTTTCCCTTATTTGGCGTAGTGGTTGAACAACTCTAAAAAAAAGCTCGCATTTTATGATCTCATGGTAAGTGGATTAATTGTTACATTTAATATATATATATATATATATATATATATTCATGAAATGTGTAAATTTGTAGACGATGAGACAAACAGAGGGATACGAGTGTGGGTACTATGTAATGAAACACATGTTTAACATCGTCTCTTTCGACATTGTTGATTCGTGGGATCATGTATATAATGTCATGAAATGTTTCCAATAACATATTAATTTTCTATTATAATTTAAATTACATGATATTCATTTTTTTCACTTGTTTCTATAGACATTTAACGACATGACATCTTTCTCTTTCGAAGACTTAGACGACGCCCGTAGACATTTGACGTTTATTTTTAATGTGTTAATTGAAAAGGAGAGGATGGTATTATGATGGGTTAATTTGATATTTATATATATATATATATATATATATATATATATATATATATATATATATATATATATATATATATATCACTACGCCAAATAAGGGAAAAGAGGGCGCTTTTTTTGACCTATAACAGCGCTTTAAAGCGCCCTCTAATCTGGCGCTGGCATAGGTAAAGACAACGCTTTTTTTCTGGTGAAAGCGCTCTCTAAAGTGGCTCTTTAAGCCCTTTAAGGGCCACTTTAGAGGGCGCTTTTTAAAGAAAGCGCCCTCTAAAGTGGAAACCTTTAAGGGTTTAGAGGGCGCTTTTACTGGAAAGCGCCCTCTAAAGTGGAAATTTAAAGGGTTTAGAGGGCGTTTATTTTGGAAAGCGCCCTCTAAAGTGGGTGGTTATTTAACATTTACATGCATCACATGTCTCTGTGACCATATTCTCATTTCAGGTTATGTTGCAGCCACAAGAGGTAACCAGAAGAAAATGGCATACAACTGCTTGTTATAATTCACAAGAGCAACTAAAGGTTCTTTTTATGCTTTTATAATATTAAAATACAAATACTGATATATGCTTATTGTTTATATGATCCTCTTGCTATTTGAAATGTCATGAACCGAAACCACTGCTACTCTAATTGAAATGTATAATAACCACTCTCTTTCATTTATTTGTTTATAATCAATCAATTACAACAAAAATGCAAGTATGCTGCTAGATTAGAAAATCACACTGTTTTGGTATTTTTCATATTTAACAAGACCAAAGAGCACAAAAATGAATTGAGTTGATTCAGAAGAAAAAAAATATGAATGTGAATACATGAGTGAACACTAGCTGAAGTGCTACTCGAAAGGAAACTTCATCTGAAAAACTGTTGTATTTCTTCAAGAGTTTTTCCCTTTGTCTCGGGGACCCAAATGGCAACAAATCATGCTGTGAAAACACACACTGCAGTATATATTGTGAAGGTTCCTGATAAAAACATAGGAAGCTTCTGGTTAGAAACAATAGATATTTATAGAAAATTAACATAGGCAATGCACACAAACCTCCCGAACTCCAATCCAAGAGCAAATTTGTTGTTAATGTAACCAACCAGGAAAAGAACCAATTGGCAAGTGTTGCAAAACTTCCAGTTAGGCCTTTGATGTTAATCGGAAGAATCTATTATGTAAAATATATTCAACACATCAACTATCACATTATATTACAACAAAGGTTTGTTCATATAGGGTTGTCATGCATATTATTATTGAAGAAAATTGTACCTCAGACATTATAATCCATGGCATTGCTCCTAATCCCAGAGAGAATGCAATAACCATGACCTGAAAGAAATTGAAAGTTTATAATAATGAAGTTAGGGAAACAAACAATAGAAACCATCATTTGTGTAATAAAGTTGTATTTACACACCACAACTCCAGCCACCGATACGAGGCTCAATGTCACATATAAATCAGAATCTGGTGATATATGTTCCTGAGAGCAAATTCAACATAAAATATATTATCCATATAAAAAACCAAAAATATAAAGAAGAATTTACTGATATATAATCCTGTGAATCTGTGTTACAAATTTTTGAACATTTATGCATGAATGCATGTGTAATATCTAGTTAATGTATTATGTATATATAAAAATAAACAAAAAAAAATGTTCAAAAAATATAACAAACAAAAAAATTATTATTACCTTCAAGTAGAATGATATTGAAACAACCAAAAGACTCAAAGCCATTGCAGATGAAGAAACCTGCAATAGGAGATTTTGATTAATCTCTTATTACCCTCCAAACATATAGTAATGTGAATGCAAAAATTATCGAAAACGCTCAGACTCACAATAAGTAAAAGCCGGCGACCAGATTTGTCTGCTAACCACAAAGTTAAAATCGTAGCAAGAACCTAAATGACATGTAAATATTGTTCAGATTATGGTCTGATAAATTTGGAACGTTACAAATTTAGTTTCCTTTCGGTCGAACCTGAACAGCACCGACTCTAAATGTTGCTACATCACTCGAAACATGCGTCTAAATCTCGGAATAACAGGAAAATACCACAAGACTTTTGCTGGAGACAACTTGTTCTTATATCGCGAGACACCGTATTTAAGACACTCATTTAACGATGCATACTCATTTCGAAACAAAACCCAATCGTTTGGACATGCATGTATCTTATCATAGCTCATGCCAATAGAGCACAACATCTTTTTGGTCTCATATGTTCGATTGGGAAGAACATTATCCTCAGGAAGCATATTTTTCAAAAGGGCTAATAACTCTGTGAAACTTTTAACCCATAATGCCTAGTCTCCATTGCTAGCATTGCAACACAATAATTATTGTTGAGAATACTCAATAAATGTATGAACCAAGAAAAATGAAACCAAAAATGAACAATAGCGAACGTCAGAAGAGAAACCAAGTAATATGAAGATTAGAAAAATACCTATGGTGTCAAAATCGAACAGCTAACAACGAATTAATAGAAGGAGGACACGTCGTAGATCTAACAGAGGTGGAAGGAGAATGCCTTAGAAGTAGCGAAAATCGTAGCAGTGAGAACCCTAACGTGAAAAAGAACGAAAATAACAGAGAGTGAAATAACAAAACGCGCAGTATGTTATAATTTTAATGTTTACTAAAGGGGACCTTAGAGGGCGCTTGTGGAAAAAAAACGCCCTCTAAAGGGGGTCTAAGAGGGCGCTTATGAAAGCGCTCTCTAAGGCTTTCCAAAAGCGCTTTATAAACTGGAAATGCACATGGACTTATAGAGCGCTTTTTAAAAGCGCCCTCTAAGGGTAACCTTAGATGGCGCTTTCTAAAAAGCGCCCTGTATTGTTGTCCCTCTATCTCCTCCTTATTTTTTCGCTTCACCTTAGAGGGCGCTTTATTACAAAAGCGCCCTCTAAAGTGCGCTGTCTATTCCAGTTGTTCGCTCCTTATTTTTTCGCTTCACTTTAGAGTGCGCTTTTGTAATAAAGCGCCCTCTAAGGTGCGCTGTCTATTTCAGTTTTTGGCGTAGTGTATATATATATATATATATATATATATATATATATATATATATATATATATATATATATATATATATATATATATATATATATATATATATATATATATATTTGTAATATACAGTTAAAACAAATACATGTTTGTAATATATGGAGAAATAAAATAAAATTAAAAAAAAAACAAAGTACTTAACAATGGTTTCTTATCCAGACCTTTGTTATAGATAGAGCGCAAAATATTACTAATCATACATCCAATAAGTTTCAAATCTATGATCATTCACTTTATATCACAACAGTTGTATATTTTGACCGCTGTGATATATAGTGCACTACCTAGTTTATCACAATGGTCCAATACCCATAGTAAAAACCATCTTACATACAATCATACCCTACCTTATAACGGTTGGTCTGACGTTGTTGTATCATTTTTCCAACCGTTATGATATGTGTTTTTTGTAGTAATGGTTAACTAAAAACTATTTTTGAAACATATTCTCATATTTCTATTCATTGACTAATATCTATTCCACATTTATGGTTAGACTAATATATGTATTAGTATTAGAAAATTCACAAAAAACCCATCAAAATAAATAAGGTAAACCATCAAAATATTGTCTACAACCCATAAACGTATTTATAATTTTACAAAATATTGTAACTTAAATGCAAAACATGATCATATCGCCTCCTTTTCAAGTTTCAAAACTTCCATATAAATTTCTTGAGGCATATCAACTTTATCAATTGATTTTATATTTCTAGTACTTGCCAATGCAATAAAAATCACTTTCTATGTGACCCTAAATACTATAGAAGAAAAATACACAACTACCCATAATTTATTGTACAGTAAAATAGAGAAAATTAGGGAATTAATCAGCTTATATACAAGATGGTACCTGTTTCTTAAGCAATTTCTTTTTTTTCTTCTCGTAATATCTCCATCTAGAAGAGTATCATCAAATCAAAAATTTGAAAATAAGCAACTCCGACAATTAGAAGTCATAATATGATTATGAAAGTGAAGTTAAAAGAAACAACAATATTATACAAAATAACTGAGGAAGAAATTTTCTTTTGTAAACAGGATAGGATAACCATAGTGACAAGAAAATTTTAAAAACGTTGGGAAAAATAAAAAAACTTTATGATTAA
This sequence comes from Lathyrus oleraceus, assembly GCF_024323335.1. Lineage (NCBI taxonomy): Eukaryota > Viridiplantae > Streptophyta > Magnoliopsida > Fabales > Fabaceae > Lathyrus > Lathyrus oleraceus. The sequence goes on along the minus strand of NC_066583.1, from coordinate 630,856,278 downwards.
AATTGTTAGAAGTAATTTATATTTAGTAGTAATAATATTATTTTTATTTAGTTTAATCTAACTAGTGTAGGTTATTATTTTTTTGTCTAGATTACATTATTGTTTTTTTGTATATAAATAAGTGTATCTAATAATGTGTACAGCAAAACTTAGTAGTACTGAATATATGCATTGTTTACTGTTGATGTGCGTAACCATTTTACTGTAACTTTTTATAAGAGTAGTGAAACTTTATTATTATCTTTTCTCTCTCTTTTTTCATCTTCATATTCTTCATCTTGTACACCAACAAAAATTATTTATACAAAGTCCCTAAAGGGTTTGCTCATATGCATGCCTAAAACAAAGATACCAAGGATAGGTATGTTATTGCTATTAATTTCATGACTTGTAACAAAAAAACAAATTTTAAATATAAAAGTAGAATAATAACCATAATTTTTTTTACTATGAATTAGCATTATAAGAATACTCAATTCTAACTTCATTTGATATTTTAAACATTTGTCGTGGTATGAGCTCCTTCAACTTTAGAGTCAACATTTTTTCTATAGAAAAGAAACACAAAATTGTAAAAGTTAAATTTAATAAAAACAAAAGTAATCAAATAGATAGAAGGACGACAAGAATAATTAATAAGAAAGGGAGAAGAGTATCTTAAAAATGAAGACATAAAAAAAGGCATAAACAAATAGATCAACAAAAATTTATAAAAAAAGATGTTTAAATTACCTTTATGTGTTGTGAATGAAGCTAATCTTTTGGTGGATTTATGATTATTTATACAACACATAAACTTATATTCTCTGTGCAAGTGAGAGGGCTTGCGAGTGAGAAAAATTCTATAGTTAAATTTGCAATTAAGAGAACCTCATGAAAAAGATAGTGCAACAAAGGTTAAGAGAAGGTATGATATTGAAGTTAGGGTATAAATGACTTCTAAAACAAAAAATAAATTGTTCAACAAGTTAAGTCGACGATGAAGTTTTGTGGTTTTT